>NC_081846.1:38202834-38523055 GCF_963259705.1 Myotis daubentonii
CACAGATAGTTAGTAGCAAAGTCAGGACTGGGACACATGTCTTAACTCTCAATCCAGTGCTCTTTCTAGCCCAATTTATTTGCATCTCTTTACTTCTAGCCCATGTTAATAAGACCTATTGAGAATCTTCCCTATATTATATCTAATTGTAAGAGTAACACTAGAATATGGGCATTAGTATCCCAATATTACAGATAAAGAAATTGAAGTACAATAAGTTTTAATAACTTGCCTAAGTAGAAGAGTTTGGAGTCAAAGCTAGGTCAACTAGAGTGCAGAGTCTATGCTTTCGGGGATGAATGAGGAACCTCTATTCTGCCAAAGGCCATTTGAATATATATATTCATGGGCCGAACCACGTAAAAATTGGCCTGCTATTTTTGGTCAAACATTTAATTAACTCACTCCTAATGCCTTGGCAGGGTCAGACCAAATTTTCTTGGGCCTTATTCAACCTGCAGGCTGTACATTCCCCACCCCTGCTCTAGGGTCAAAGATTGAATGATTAAAGAGGGCTATTTAGGTTAGAGTGGGAGTTTGGAGTAGTTATCTTGGAACCTGAATTGGATTACCACCTGTGGACCAAGTTTCATACTTTAATATGAGTCTATTTACTTATCAGGTAATGCAAATTAAAACCTCAATGCAATGCAATTATGTACTTTTTGAAATGACTAAATGCAAAAACCAAAATTCCAGGGCTAATGAGGGCTTAGAGCAGAGTTTCTCAGCCTTGATGCTATGACATTTTGGACCAAATAATTCTTTGTTGCAAGGGACTACATTATACAATACTGAGCAGCATCCCTGGCCTCTACCCACATGATAGTACTAACATCTCCGCAATCATGGTGTGCAAATATGTTTCCAGGCAGTGACAAATATTTCTTGGATTATAAGATTATGCTCAATTGAGAATATACTAATTTAGAGGAAACAAAACCCTTATACAGGGTGGTGGGACTGAAAATAAATACACAGTATATAAAAGCCCAATATATGTATACCCAGAAATTTTACTCCTAGGTGTGTTTATCCAAGAGACGTGCCGACCTATCATTTACTCATCAAAGGCCCGTACAAGATGTTCTTAGAAGCACTATTCATGATAACCTGAAACAAAATTAAAAAAAAAATTAAAAAAACCACCAACAGAAGAAGGGATAAATAATTGCATGGAACTCTTAAAGCAATGAGAAAGAATGAACTACAAATACATGTAACACTATGGACAAATATCACAAAAATAATATTGAATTAAAGAAGCCAGGCACAAAAGAATATATACTATATGATTCCATTTGCTTAAGGTTCAGGAACAGGCAAAACTTATATAGGTATTAAAAGTCAGGAAAGTGGTTTTCTTTGGAACCCTTTGAAGGGCGTATAAGGGAAGCTCCTGGGTGTTGGTAACCTTTTTATAAAAAAAAAATCTGGTTTCTGGTTGCATGCGTGTATTTGCAAAAATTCATCAAGCTAACACTTACGATTTATATAGTTTTCACCATGAATATTATACTTCAATAAAAAGACAAAAAACTAGAGCAGCTCCTATTTGGGAGAAGATACTCAGCATTCCATATTAATTGACAGCAAATGAAACTTCAGGAAAAACCCGGTAGTGGTGAGAGTGACTTTGTAAATGGCTCCAGTGTGGCTTGAGTAACCAATGAAAGAATGCACAATAGTTCTGTTCTGTGCCCTGTCAATAGAAACCTGTCAAAGAAATACTAAATAAATGTGGAGGACAATTAGAAGGTACTGGGCATACATTTAATTTTTAAATCCTCTATATTTACCCACATATCTTACAAGTTTTATTATTCTACATTGTTAATGAAAGTGATTATATCACCTCATGAAATAGAGTTTGAGAAATGAAAATACTTTTCACAGAATGATACAGACTGTGTGAGCCCAGTTATCTTAGTCTATTACATAGTCATATATAAATTGTACTGCAATTTTTGTATGTTCACTAGAGAGGTACTCCCACATTTATATTTAGATAGCTAATTATTATTGAGTTAAGAACAATTCATATCAGTATAAATGAATTACATTTATTCATAGTTTTGAACTGTGGTGCATATTAAAATGGTAAATTAGTTGAACTGTTCATTATAAAATTTTGGATTTCTTCACAAATGTACTCTTATAAAGTATAAATTTGGAGACCATTCATTAAAACACATCTTGCAAAATATCTCTCTGAAGCTGGAAGAAAGCAGAAAAACACATTTGCTATTTTGAACTCTATAGTGAGAATTATTGTTCTTACTGTTGATTATGATTTGGCTATTTAATGACCCAACTTAAAAGTCTATTATAAAGGATGAAACATCATATTTCATTTATTTTAATGTTTTTACTGAGAGATCATATGGCCTGTATAATTTTAATGATTCTGGCCACTGTGGTTAAATGAGATCACGAAGACTGGAAGTTTGTCAATATAAAGGGATTTTGACTTCCCTTACCCAGTGGGCCTCCCATTAGCTCTGCTGTCATGAATGGGAGGGTAAGTGAACTTGTAGCCACAGACCTCTCAGGAAATGAGAACAGGCTGTTTCTTTTAACTTCCATTTGGAGGATTTGTAGATCTACCCTTAAGTTTATGATTTGCTTAGAGTCTGTGTCTTCCTTAAATGGGAGTGACGGAGACCCACACAAAGAATCCAGGAACCCCTCTCTGGAGGGGGCACCGGCAGCTGAAGGCAAGCACTGGAAGGACTCAGGTTCTGCCCTCGGGGATCCTGAGAAATTGGAGATTGGCACCTGCCCTGGTGCCCAGTGTGCCTGTCCATATATGCAGCCTGCGAGCTCAGGATTCTTTCCCTGCGAGCCAGGACAGGCTGTGGGCCTCCCCCTCCCTCTTCTAGATGGCATTGCCTGAGGCCAGCACCTCTGCCACCTTGGACACCGTGGGGTCATAGTTCATGCTGGCCACAGCTATGATCTTGTTGCCTTTGGTGTAAAAAGCACAAACTTCAGCTCCTCCACATTGCCCTGGATGATGATATGGTGGAAGCTTTGTCTGTACCCTGTGGGGCAGGCAGGTGGGTGGGGATTCACAGGATCAAGCTCTGTGCTAACTCTTCCCATCCTGGAAGGTATGTTCTATGTCCAAAAAATTGAGATTGAGTTTGGGATTGTACCTCTAGCATCAGCACTGTGGCTTTTACATAGTAAGTGCTAGATAAGATTTGTCAAATGAATGAATAAGATCAGTGATTTTTTGTTTTGTTTTTTGAGACTTAGGACTTATGTTACTGGTTATCTAATAGAGTTTGAACCCAATATTTGAGATTAAACACTGAGACCATTACTCCATTCAAGTGAACATTTCTAGCAGATTATTCACAGTCTGGGAATGGTACTGAAGTCAGATTTAGGATACACTTGAAGAAAGGTGTCGTTGAGGAAGGGAGGAATGACTGGAGTCAGGAGCAGAGAGGAGAGTTAGAGAGAAATGGGGGAAGTCAACAGAGTCCCAGAGCAGCCCCTGACCTGCGATGAAGATGGAACAAAGGGCTTGCCCTGGAGGCCGATCTGTCGCTGCCCAGCCCCCAGCTGGTGAGACACATCACTCCACCATTCCGAGCTTCAGTTTTCTCTCCGCAAGGGGAGTGAATTGGCCTCTAGTGGGTTTCACTTTTTTGTGAACACTTCCTTTGACAATTTTTTGAACACTTCCTTTGACAATGAGCAAAGGCCATAGAGTTGATAATCTTTGCTGATAACATTTGAGTGAGACTTTTATAAGAAAGCAGGAAGCTGTGTAATAATTAAAAGGGGAGAGTGAATGTAGATCATTTACATAAAGTTTTTTAAAAAGTATGATTTTGTTTTCAGAGAGAGAAGAAGGGAAAGGGAAAGTGTGAGAGAGAAACATCGAGCCTGCAACCTGGGCATGTGCCCTGTCTGGGAATCGAACTGGCAGGTGCATGGGATAACACTAAACCCACTGAGCCACACTGGCCAGGGCTACCTAAATAGTTTTAAAGAAACTGGGTTGGTAACAGGAAATATATCTATTGCTAATTTTAAATGTAGTTTTGGAAAAGTCCAGGTCTCACTGCAGGTAATTACTGCCCAAGGAATCTGAAATACTTAGGGGTCTGCAGCTAATGACGGGTCTAGAACCAAGGCTAAGTGATCATCATAATAGTTATATTAAATGAGCACCTAATATGCCAAAGTGCCTTTTTAGTTTTTATTTATGTGAGTAAAGTGAAGCTCAGAGGGGCTAGCTAACTTGTTTAAGATTGCACAGCTAGTGGGCAATTCTAATGGAACACGTGTGCCTAACTTCAATGCTAGAATGCCATCTACTTTCAGTATGTGTGCTGTCAAAGCGAGCACAAATTCCATCTACTTTTCAAAACTGCCTTCCCTACTTTTTTTAATTCTTTTTTTTCTCTGAAACTGCTATTAAAATTAACTTCTATGGCATTACTGTTTAATATTTATTGCAGCATAATTGACATAATAAAGTGCACATATTAAATTGTAAAAAAGAAAAAGAAAAAAGATTGCACAGCAAGTTAATAGCAGAGCCAGGATTCAAGCTTACCTCTGGGAAGCTACTAAATCCATGTGAACTCCAAGTCCATTGTATTGTCTCAAATAGCTGGGAATAATAGCGTGGACAATAAACACTGGGGGGAGAATTTGGGTGGCCATTGTTCCTATATTGCCAGGTAATTTTACAATTAATTATTTTTACATGAATTGATTGACTCAATCCCACTGGCTCAAACCAGCGGGAATGTCACGTGTGGGCAGAGGGGCCGTTTCCGGAGCACAGTCCCCGTGGGCTGACATTTTCCTATGGAGGATTTGACAGCAATAACAACCCGCTAAAAGTCAGTCTGCTTTTTATTATCATCAGGTGCCAGCTACTCTAGACAATATCAGGGATAATGTACTCCCCAAGAGTCCTATTTTGTCTAATTCCTCAATAGTTGCTGTGGTACTATCGAGTTTTGATTACCTCCATATTTATATACATTATGTATGTATACATACACACAGATAGATTGTGTTTGTTTACATAGCATATATAGCATGTGTCTATTTGTATGCATATACATTATCTATACCGATGTATATTACTTGTTCTTTAATAACATTGTGCCTACAAGCAGATACTTTGGAGAATGTCCAGTTATTCAGTAGTCTCCTAGCACATGTGGACTCAGCCGCATACATTTGTTTCAAGAGTAAGCAGTCAGCCAAGTTCTGTTTTTTTGTCACTTTGCTATTATTTATTTCAAATATACTGTTCAAATGTGTTGGAGAAAGCAAAACTGTACTCAAACCAGACACAAATGATTCTGAACAATTATAAACTTTGGAAAAGTACAATGCAAATATATGCTGACTTTTCTGGTGAAGATATCTTAGTGGCATTTTTCCAACTGCAGAGGCATTTGAAAGTCATTAGAGCAGTGGTTCTCAACCTTCCTAATGCCGTGACCCTATAATACAGTTCCTCATGTTGTGGGGATGCTCAATTTCACTGTTACAAATTGAACATAATTAAAGCATAGTGATTCATCACAAAACAATGTATAATTATATATGTGTTTTCCGATGGTCTTAGGCGACCCCTGTGAAAGGGTCGTTCGACCCCCAAAGGGGTCATGACCCACAGGTTGAGAACTGCTGCATTAGAGTTACTTCTGAAGAAATAAAGACATGAACAACGTTTTGTTGTAAAATGGATTTTATAAATCTGCTAAACTTTTCTTTAATTCTTTCCCAATATATTTTTATGCATCTGTTGCTTCATGTGATGGAAACATTTTGAAAATAAAATGTGCTCTTTGAATTATTCTGAGCAAAGATAGATGTAAAACTAGCTATACTGCGTACCAAAGATGAATATGTGAAGATCAATTTTGGCAATGTTAAAAAATATGAGAAATTAAGGTTCAAAAACAGAAACTAATATTATTGATTAACAAAATACCAGGTAGATACACTTTTGTTGTTTTTTTATAGACAAAATACATTAATTAAAAAATCAATCCATTGCTTTTTCATTTTTCTATAATATCCCTAATATTTATTTTATTACTTATGTTTTTATACTGGCATACCAGCAGAAGTTCAGTTAGACAAAATGTTTACTGTTAAATTTCCTTTCTAGCCATTTGTCTTATTTCATGATTGTTTCTGAAAATAACCTTTTCATACATATAAAGGGAGTGTTTTAAAATGATCCACTGTGGTGTCTAACATACTAGGTATGCCACAGGCTAAAACTAAGGGTTATTATTTAAAATCTTTTTGGATGATTGTGGGAAATAGCTTTTTATTTCTTTGTCTACACCAGACTTCGGAGCATAGCAGTTGATAATACATACTTCTTGAATGAAAAGACAAATGATGAATGAATAATAAACAAATGCTTAAAATAAGCCATGTTTGGTCTGCTAGCATTACTGGAAGTCTACATTTTTACTGTGAGCCTAAAAACCTAAAAATAATTTGACTGCTAATAAAAACTCCTTTAGGTTTATGCTGAAAATGAAAACTACTTAAATAAATGCAGTGAACTTTAGTATGTTAAAATATTGACCCTCTAAAAATACCCTGTAAAAGATTTTGAAATTCCAGGCCTGATTTGACCTTCTGTTTTTTCATCTGTAAAATGGAGATAATAATAGTAGTGCAATATAGGGTTGAAGTAAAAGTAAAATGAGATAAAATGTATAGAGTACTTAGCACAGTGCTCAAAATAGTCTAAGCATTTGATAAATGATAGGTATCATGATCACATAGAAACCTATTTTTTTGGGAAAAATTCTTTGACCTACAATATGTCCATAAAACTTTTCATTTGAAAAGATAGTATTTGTAGGCCAATATTTGTTTCTTAAAAAACGTTACAGCACTAGATTTGGAGATTGTAGCCTTTGACAGAAATAAGTGAAAATCAGAAAATGATAAAAATTGGAAAGGAATAAAAACCACAGTGGGAGAAAGGAATCAGTCTCCGAGAGGCATATCCACAGTTTTCTAAAAGCTGAGTTTATATCAGGACTACTTGACAAAATCCTACCTAGAATTTAGGCTTACGAAATGCAAGGTTTCCCTGGTCCTGGTGACATCATGCAGGGTTGGGCAGCAATAGCTCCCTTCACTATCAGCTATGTCATCTTGTTCTCCTTATATAAGTGATGCAAGAGAAATAGAGTTGTAACTATTTATGTCTTTATTTTCCTGTTTATTATTCATTTTATCCTAGGGAAGGGCTATACCGCTGAATTTTATATAAATCATTATATATATATATATACATATATATGTATATATATATGTATATATATATATACACACACATGTATGTATACACACACACACACACACACACTTTTTACTAACTACCTTGAAAACTCTATTCTGGGAGTCATAGTGATGCCATATAGTATGAGCCACAGCTGTCACGTGCATAGACTGTCTTGCTAAGTGTACACCGTTTTTGTGTGATAGTCTGTTGTTATCGTTGACCTACAGTGGACTCTCTTTGTATTGCCTGCTTGTTTTGGTAAACACTATTGTCCCCTCTCACATTTTCCCTTTGGACCGGTCCAGCAATCATAAACTGAACTATCTAGAGTATTTCTGTAGTTCGTAAACTTTCCTCTTGTATTGTTTTAAATTAAATCCGACATGAGTCCTGGAGGAAGGGCAGCATTTATTATCATTCCTATGCATGTTGCCAGTGAGAAAACTCTGGGCTGGAGATTGTAGGTGCAGAGTCATAGGTTACAGGGTGAGTTAGAAGTGAAGTCCAAACTTCCATTCCTATTCAGAGCACTTTCTATTATGTTAAAAGTTTGTGGTGAAAACGCTGTATGTAGCTAGAAAGAATTGAAAAGTCGCTATATACAGTTGATAAAATTTAATTAGAAATTTGGATTTTATTTTGAAACCAAGCCTGGATTACCATATTTGCTCTTTCAAAATTTCTATTGAATAAATACGGGAGTGGTTTTATTGTTATTGAAATCATAATTCCAAAAGTGGTTAGTAAACAACTCTGAAAGAATAACATTGTGGTACTCATTTTTCACCACTGTTGTATTGATGTAATTTGGGAATACGGTAAGGGTGTGCCACCAGTAAAAGAGCAGTCAGTAGGAACATACGCCCAAATCTAGATCTTGATGCTAGTCTTCTGTTAATGCCTTTTATAAACATCGTGAGACTAAATGATTCATTTTCTCTGGACTTCTGTTAGTGCCTGCCCACTAACCTAAACTTCTTATAATGCCCGTTTATTATATGGTGAACTGAACTTCAGACTTCCCTCTGTTTGCTGATGAGCCTTCACTTATTTTCTTAAATAGAGCTGTAATTGCTGGTCAACTGCCTCTATGAAAAGAAACAAAAAGCTCTATTTGTAGCATTAACCAATTTCCATGGTGTAAATATTTCCATCATGGAGCTGGCATTGAGAAGACATGAGCACAATGAACTCTCAAGAGCTGGCCAGGGCTGGCTCCAGTTCACCCCTGGGGGAAGGATCAGAGGCCAAGAAAAAGCAAATATTTACCTTTTCAAACTTTTCTTGTCTAACTGTGGGTACTAAACTTAGTACTTTACTGTAAATTACCTGAGGAATGAGAAGTTTATCCAAAAGAGGAGGTAGTGATAAGCAAAGGGCAAAAAGTTACTATAAAGAGTTCATGGGATACAGGATACCTAACACATGTTGATAGCCTGAAGCCAAAACACATCAATGACAGGAGAATGCTTTTCCTACCTACAGAAGTCACTCTGTAACCAAAGCAGACTAGATTAACAATTTAAAAATCATTCTCAATTGCATTATCATTTGGAATGGACTCGAGAGATATCTGTAGCTTTAAAGACTCTGTCATAGTTCAAGTTTTTATTTTCCTATCTCAGTAAACAGTGAAGTCACAGAGTGACTTCCTAGCGGTTCACTTATAGGAGTCTCCAGAAGATTCTGGTTCAAATATTCACTTTCTTAGAAGAAAACATAATGTATGAGGGAAAGTCTTCTAGGACTTGTCAGTAAAGAATAATCTAATTGTCAGATCTCTTTTTTCACCTCTTCATCTTCCCACTTTCTTTTTAAAACCAATCATGTAATTTATATGCTCTGTTAATTTTCTGGATTCTGACTTGAACAGCAGCCATTAATTTTTATCCCCTAAATTTAAATTCTCTAAATTAATTAGATTAGCATTATACAACACTGATGTCAAGTTTTTGCCTGTGAAGAAAGTCAAGAAATGAAAAATGCAAATGGTATTATAATCTTATGTCTAAAAATAAGAATGAGTAGTTGAGTAATGAATAGTACTTGAAATTATAGTATATAATTAGATTTATGATCTTTTAGATTTAGAAAATATGTCAGATATTTAATACTATTCAGTCCTTTCATTATATTATGCTTAATTAAATACTTTTGATGGAGGAGGCACTCAAATCTACAATAATAAAAGCGTAATATGCAAATCGACCAAATGGCTGAACAGCGGAACGATCATCTGGACTACTAAGCTATGACTGGTGCCAGGCCAGCCAAGGTGGGTTGCGATGTGATTGGTCAGGGGCCCGGCCATCGCCCCATGATCGCCCCGCAGAGGGAGGCCCAGGCCACTGACCGGCAGGCGGGTGGATGGGGCCTCCGTCTGTGGGGTGATCAATTGCGGGGCTCCTGGACTGTGAGAGGGTGCAGGCCGTGCTGAGCTCCCCCCCCCCCCCCAAGCACAAATTTCATGCACCGGGCCTCTAGTAAAATACATAAAAAGAATTAAAAAGGCTAATAGTACATAGCATCGTTTGTAGTGTATTCTAATACATGACTGTTTGCCAGCTTCAAGACATTAAGTAGACATTGATTTACTGTAGTAGAGGACTATGTCACCAATCTCTTTAACACCAACAATAATAAACCTGAATCTTTAATTTTCCTAAAGATACAGTAGATGCTAGATTAAGATAAATTAGAGAGGCTATAAGAAAAGAGTGGATAGACAACAAGTATATCAGTTTTCACATGTTTCTAACTACAAATAAATTACACATAGAACATAAATATAAATTTGATTTCATAAATTGAGACCAGTTTTTTGGTATTGTCTGCTCTTCATATACTAGCTAAGCTGTCTGGCTGTGAATTGTGCCCAATTTCATATTTTGTAATGTACACTTTGTGTTTGCAGACAGATTTACAGGCTTCAGAAAGGCTTTATTGCTATTATATGAGCCTAACAAATGAATTGCATAGAATCCAGGCACTCTATAAAGAAACCTTTGTCAAACAGCATGAGTAGGCTGTCTCCTAAAGTTAGTCTAAAACATATCTAAATCCTCAAATAATAATACAAGCTATCAACACAGGAAGCACCACAAATCAGTAGGTGACTCTGCCAATAAGTGCTATTGAAGAAATACTATGAATTTACTGAGATGAGGGCCCAATGACTAAATGAAAGATTCAAGGAGGATGGGAGCCATATAAATTGAGAGAAAAGGGTTCGGGCTTTGTAGTGGGGAGAATAGCATGGGAGTATGCTCAGAGAATAGATTGGGCACATCAGATGCTTAAGGGATGGCGAGTTGGCTATTCTGAATGAATTTAAAGATCGGTTTAATCAGACTGTATATAGTGCTTCTCGAATCGTCATGGGCATGCAGCTCACCCAGAGCTCCTGTTAAAATGCAGATTCTGACTCAGGAGGTCCGGGGTGGGGAGCAAGATACTGCACCCAAGAAGCGCTTTAGTGATGCTGGTGCTGCTAGTCTTCTGGATCACACTTTCATTGGATGTTAGATTTTATCTTTATCTCTAACCCTTCACTTTGCATTTTAGCTTAAACAGTTAATTAGAATTTATGCACAGTTGAGATAATAAAATTCATCTTTTTTCACTGGTAATTACTGGGCTGAAGTGTCTCTGAAGCAGTTCAGACCTTCAAAAGGTTTCCTGAAGGCAGTACTGCCAGGGTTTTCAGATATTCTGGCCCTGATTTCTGTTGACCTGCCTCTTTGTGCAGTCTCTGACATCTGATAGGCTGGATTTTATGATCTCACTCCCCGTTTCTTCCTCATTACTTTTCTGTGGATCACTAGTAAGACTAGTCTTTGATTCCTGTGGATTGTTCACCTTTCAGTGCTCTAATTCTGTCTTCCTTGATACCTTTCAGAAATATCTAACTCTTACCCTTTGTTTAGTACCTCACCTTGAATCTCCTCACCTATGCTGCACCTCCTCATCTGTGTCTTTCTCTTCCACCATGCCCATGCTTCTCCTCTGAAACTATCAAATGGAAGGTCAAAAGAGTAGGTTGAGGTCAAGTTGTGGAGAAAGTTAAAGTCCATACTAAAGAACTTGAATTTTACCTTATAAAGAAAGGCATTGATTTTTTGGTTTAATATGTAATTTATTTGATTAACACCCCCTTAGAAGGCTAATAATTTATAGTCAGTGAAGGTGAACAACAACAATAAAAACGTATGTGTTCCAGTTTATATTTGAATTTTTTTGTAGCTATAGGGCGCTTGGAAATTTGACTACAAAGTGAATTGTTTTGAAAAAGTTAGATTGCAATTGTCAGCTGAGAGAAAAAGTGGGTCTTCTGTTTTCTTCTTCTTCTGTTTTCTTTTAATCCTCACCCGAGAATATTTTTTCCATTGATTTTTAGAGACAGTGGAAGAGAGAGGGAAAGACAGGAGAAACATCTATGTGAGAGAAACACACATAGATTGGTTGCCTCCTGCACATGCCCCAACCAGGGCCCGGGCAGGGGAGAAGCTTGTAACTGAAGTATGTGCTCTTGACCGGAATCGAACCTGGGGTCCTTCACTCCGCAGGCCAGTGATCTATCCACTGAGCAAAACCGGTTAGGGCTATTTTCATTTTTGACGTAGAAGGATCTTCTTGGGGTATATTTGCAGGCCAAAAAGGAGTCATCTCTTTGAAACTTGGATAATGGAATGTAAAGAGTTTCATACATCCCATAGTGATTTTCCCTCTGCTCCTCTGGGCAACCAGGCAAACGATATCCAAGAGATGAACAGGTGGAAGGAACTACCAGGTTTGGGGCTTGGCTGAACCTCCAGTCTGTCTGCAGTGTGGAACTTCTTGGCTTATTTCAGATCTACTGAGGACATTTTCAAAGCATACTTTTCTTATTTTAAAATGTGGATTCAATTTTTAAAAAATTCTTATTGACATAGGTGAGACCTAAAAATAAGGTTTTGTCTTCCTCTATTGTATTAAACTCATAAGATGTAATTTAACTTTCTCCTTTTACCTAAGACAGTGGTCGGCAAACTCATTAGTCAACACAGACAAATATCAACAGTACAACGATTGAAATTTCTTTTGAGAGCCAATTTTTTTAAACTTAAACTATATAGGTAGGTACATTGTTATTAACTTAATTAGGGTACTCCTAAGCTGGCCTTTGCTAAAAACGTCCTCAATCTGATTGAGGTACCTTCGCTGAGGTCGACCCCTTTCAATTCTCCCATCCACACTCCTCTTGTATAATTGTTTCAGATAGACGAGTGTGGAAGGGAGAGTTGGAAGGGGTCGACCTCAGCGAACGTACCTCAAAACAATGTACCTCCCCCGCGCTGCGTATCCCGCGGCCCGCCTGCGCCACGTCTCCTGTCGCCTGACCCACGGACCGACACCCCCCACTTCTTCTAACGCCACTTCTTCAAAATAGACTTGCCCAGGCCAAAAACCGACTTCTGCGCATGGGCCACGAAGTTTCAGTTGCACTGTACGTGCACGCCCGCACGTGGTATTTTGTGGGAGAGCCACACTCAAGGGGCCCAAGAGCCGCATGTGGCTCGTGAGCCGCGGTTTGCCGACCACTGACCTAACAGAATGATTCTTTTGAATAAAAACACTATTCTCTTTAGGCCTTTAGTGGCTTAATTGGAAACTCCCCTGAGTATTACCCTTGAGAATCATCTGGAAGGCTAATTAGGGTTACAACATCTAAGAAGTCATTGAGAAGCTCCTGTGAGCAAAGATGCAAAGAGGTGGAAGACAGCAAATATACATGTGTGCTGAAGGCTCTTTCTGCGGCCACAGACAAAGGCACATCACATGGAAGCATTGTCCCTAAAGAACTTGTCTAGACGTTATTAATATAGATGGAGCAAACAGTTCTCACCTTAAAGAAATATAATCTAAAATGTAAAAATCTATTGCCACCCTGCTAGAGAGTTTGCTAACGTAATTTAGTTTGCTCATTATCTGTTATATATCAAGGACACTTAGTCTTTATTTAATGATGGGGAAAAGATAGGTAGCCAATAGAAATGTGTTCAATGGTATGGATAAGAGGTTTTAGGGAAAAAAATCTATTATTACTAATTATTGTGGATCATATTACATTATGATCAAACTGTGGAACATTAGGCAGCTATTAAAAAGAATACAATAGATTTCTACATTAAGATGGAGATGTTACCAAAATAATTGAAAAAAGTTTACATTAGAATGGTTTCACTAACAAAAGGATTGGGATTCTATAAGTTTAGATATATTTATAAATGCTTTTATAAATTGAACATTGAGAAAGTTGTAGAAGGATACATACTGTACTATTAATGTTGATTAGTTTAAAGAGGGATGAGATTGGTAAGAAGAATGGGACCATATTAGCTTTTAAATTTGTATAGTAATGTATTTATTTTTAATGTTTTAGAATAAGCATGTATTGATTTTATTATTAAAAATGTATAAAATTGAGAGCATATCAGTAGGGTTTGATTCAAAGGGACAACATAAAGGAATTTTTTGGCTGATGGAACTATTCTATATTCTGATGGTAAATGATGATACATGAAATCTATGCATGTGCCAAAATGGATATAATTTTATACTAATAAAGCACATTTTATTGTATGTGAGTTTGTGAGAAAGTAAAAATAAGTGAGGGCAAACTAATTTTTTAAAAAATACTGAGAAATGACTAATAAAAAATAGTCCTCCAAAATCCACTGATGTTTTAGGGTTATTAAAATAACGCTAAAATAATAACTTTGGGGTTATTTTCCCGTTTACTTAGTCATTGAAGGTCAACAGAATAAACACTGAGTCAATAGGCATTATTCACCCTGTTTTATAAACAGCTAACCTAAAGCTTAGAACATTTTAGTAATTTACCCAGAACTACATAGTTATTCAGACTTCAAACTGGAATCCAAACTTTAGAAGAACAGAGGTCAAGACTTGTAAAAGTTAAATATATATAAGGTACAACCTATTTGTATAAATTCACTATAATAAGGCAGTGATATAACAAATCTAGCAAGATTTGAGATCGCTTGTGATATACTCCTTTACAGTTAGAGTAATAAAAAAGACTTCAGACATAAGTAGTTACTTATGGCCTACATCTATCCAGGCACTTCTGAAAGCTCTGTGAATATAGTGACCACAAATTATAATCTTTTAGTGTAGAGCTTAATCCAGGATGCTGAAAATAAAGTAATATAATATTTTTATAAAGAGTCTTAATTCAACTCTAAAAGAACTTGACATAGACTCTTGTAAAGGAGCTTTTAATGAAATAAATAGTAGAGGGTAAAGAGTCAATGATAAGTGATTTAACATGGGTCATTATAGTAAAAAAAAGTATAATAAATTTGAAATCTGTCAGTGCAACATCTACATCTTAAGACAATGTTGAACTCTGTTTTCATGTCAATAAGAGTTAAGTGGCACAAGAGATCAGAGTTGCATAGTTAAGGTTGACAGATTGTATTGTAATTCATGGATGTGTCCATTTCCAGTAATAACAGCGAATAATAAATGTCTTCCTTTTAAGAGATGATAATTCAAGACAGCACATTTAAAGTATAAACTGTTTTATAAGAGTAGATTGGGAATTTCCTCACAGACTTTAGCCAACTCAAGTGGATTTTTTTTGGACATTTGTTTTGCTTACCTTTTCAGTGTCAAATATATACTTTTATTCTTGCCTCATCTTTCTAAACCATGACCATCTTTTCTGAGCTCAGTTGAAATCCCATATTTTTCATATAAACCTCTTTGGAAATAATGCTTTTTACTTTCTGAAAACTCACTATACTTAGAATATAATATTTTTTCTCAGTGATTTAATTTTATCTCTCCAAACAAATTTTAAGTACCTTAAATGCAGAGACTATATCATGCTCCTTTGACATTTCTCTAACATTCAGTCAAGTAGGTATTAATCACCTTTTCTGTTTGAGGCAACATGCTAGCTGGGAGGGAGATACCAAAAAAACTTAAAACTTGTCCCTGATCCTAAAGAATCTACCATTCAGTAGGAGAGATAAGACTTGGTATACCTGACTCCGATTTTAGATTCCAATTGTATGGTACAGAGTGATAAAAAAAGAGAGAGACAAAAGACACTGGAGTGTTGGTACAATGGGTGGAGGACAATTTTTTTCTCCCATACTAATCTTTGAAACATCCAGTGAAACTAATCTCCTAATTTGGTTTCTTACCCTAGAAATTTTCCCCATATGTTTGAAATTAACACTAAAAACTCTTTTTTTTTTTTTTTGGAGGGGAGAGGGGAGATGGGGGACATCTATAATAGGGTCAACAATAAAAACAATTGTTTTTATCCTTACCCAAGGAGATATATATATATATATTTAATTTTAGAGAGGAAGGCAGAGAGAGAAATATTGATCAATTGCCTACCGTATACATCCCCACTCCCAACCCGAGACTGAACCTGAAACCTAGGTGTATGCTCTGACCTTGATCAAGAATCAAATGCAATCTTTTGGTGTATTGGATGATGCTCCAACCAACTGTGCCACCCGGTCAGGGCAACAGTAAATATTCTTTAAATTATATAAAGCTTTCATTCTATAAAGTATATTGAAAAATAACTTTTTTTCCTGCATTCACACATTTACCCCACATTGTAGTGCTTCTGAAATGAGGCCGTGTCATATAAATAGTGTCTTACAATCTCTTTTGAGGAGATAGTAATCATGACGTATTAGGTTAAATAAATTCAACTGCTTTTGACCTGTAAAACAGCAATTGTATGTGACATAATTTCCAGCCCTTTTGTAAATTTTGTCATTTCTGTTCATCTTGTCATTATGTCAGCTGTGTTAGGTGCATTATTGTAACTAAATATGTGAGTTTACTGCCCCTAAAAATGTCCTAAAATGCAATATCATTCTAGAGATGGCATTGAAATGAAAAGCAATAGTGCATAGAGAAAGGCATGGAAACTGAACACTGGGTCCTGTATTTGACATTGAAATGAAAATTTATTATGGGATAAATGACCTTAACTATCTATTTTCTTGCAAAGCAGTAACCAAGTGCTTGAAGAGAACTCAAAAGGGAGATACTCAGAAGTAGATAAAGCTATTATTCTTTAGATGTATGCACAAACATTGCTTTTCATTCCCCAGCCAATACCACTAGAGGTAAGAGCAGGTGACAAGTCAACTGGACTGGTGAAATAAATGCCAAAGAGATGGTGAGTAGATGGTGTGCCCACCAATGTGATACAGGAATATCATGAAAGCATTCTAAAGTACAATTTTTGTTTCCTTTAAGTGATAGAAAGATAATAGTGTGTCTTACAATGTTCATGTTTTATACTGAGAGCCATAGAATAATTTAGATATTTGTTCTTTCTTGAGAAACTTAAAAAATTTGCTCACATACTAGAAAGAAACACAGAGTCTTCAAATGACCACAAACTTTTGGAGAGCACTCAATCAGCATATTTTCTTTTTTATCCAGTCATGGCTAAGATGTGATTTTATTTACTCCTCTACATTGTATTAGATGTAAGTTTTAATCATTTAAAAAACTTTATAACTATAAAAATGAAAATAAGTTGTTGTATATGAATCATTTCCAATGTTTATGATATCATTTCTGTCCTTGATGAATCTAAAATCCATATAGACCAGGGATCAAACCTGCAACCGAAGTATGTTACCTGACCAGGAATCCAACCTGCAACCTTTGGTGCACGGGAACGATGCTCCAGCCAACTGAGCCACCTGGTCAACGATAAATAACTTGTTTTTACTTAGTATAAAACTAGGACACATTCCACTGTTTTCCAACTGAATGAGATGTATCACATTGACATGAATGGGTGGAGAGAATTGTCTATTCTACCTGGACAGAAGGAAAAGAAAATTTGGAAAGCATAAAGAGGAACTGAGTCTTCTTAGATGAATTGGTGTTGGAGAGGGATCAGGAAGAGCATCAATACAGGCAGAGAGGCACAATGACCAAGGGACTACAGTGGAGGGCAAAAAGGAGGATGTGCAGGAAGAGAAAAAAATAAAAAGGAAAAACAGAGTAAGATTTGGGTGGATCTTATGTGCAGTGCTTAGAAGTGTGTCATGCCGAAACCGGTTTGGCTCGGTGGGTAGAGCGTTGGCCTGCGGACTGAAGGGTCCCGGGTTCAATTCCAGTCAAGGGCATGTACCTGGGTTGCGGGCACATCCCCAGTGGGAGATGTGCAGGAGGCGGCTGATCGATGTTTCTCTCTCATCGATGTTTCTAACTCTCTATCTCTCTCCCTTCCTCTCTGTAAAAAATCAATAAAATATGTTTTAAAAAAAGAAAAGAAAAAAGAAGTGTGTCATAATGAGGGTGGTCCAGAATCTCCAGGTTTGCCTAGGAGTTGCTGTAAAAGAAGGTGCTCATTCAAGCCCCTGGACCACCTCGAATAAATAGAACAGAAAAGATCTTCACCCTGATAGAATCCACACCAACTATGTTAGACCAACTAAGATGATCCTGATAAAGAACCATTTTTAGAAAGGAAAGATATTTCATAAATAATACATGGTTGTCTTTGTCTCAAAGTAAGAATAGCCATGTTAACACTTTATGCTTTAATCCTTATTTTATATTATGTTACTGTACATTTCTTTCCACTTAGCCTTCACAGATTGATGCATTTTTATTTCCCCCATTTGCAGGATTAGTTAGTCCTGCAAAATCCTTGCCTGTGAGCGTTACTTTATTCCTGTTTGTGCTGTTAAAGTTCAGCCAGATGGAACTCTTCCAAGCTCTGATTTCTGTCAGACATTTGAACAGCTGGGATTGTACAGTTTTTGAGTTTGAAGGAAAAGATCTGTAGAGCTCATGTCAGCAAGGGCCATGAGCTCTCATGATCTGTCTCGGTAGCTTTATATTCACACAGTTCACTTGGAAAGACTAACATCTATATTTGTGCCAGGATAGAAGAGATAGTGAGAAGGAATTACATCCTCTATCTGGCTTTCAACATTTCAGAAAATTTGTGACTGCTTTATTAAACCCATTTTAGAAAATTATAATTATGTAGTTATTCTATCTTGTGAAGTCACTTGGCATGAAGTAAAAATTTAAATAGTTCTAAGATGGGTTTTTTTTTTTTTTGGAAGGGGTTGAGATTCATCATGTTCAACTTAGAGCATGAAGCGGAAGATAATTAAGACAAATTGGTGTTGATATAGCATGTGAGATATAGCTCAAAGATTAAGTAGGTTTCAAAAAGTGTTCTTTACATTATTAAAAAAGAATGGAGTTTGTTATTTTAATTTATGAAGGTAGTTATCAATAGGATTTAGCCAAAACAAATTCTCCCCTAATCTCATTTTTCATAGCTTAATATTCATAAAAACTAATTTAAAATTTTCAAAAATAAATTTCAGTTTGTTGCATATCCTTTGTGGGTTATGTTGAAAGTCTCATCAAATGCTGTTAGATTATACCACCCAGTTTTTATGCAGTTAAAGCTATGCTGAAATAGTAATGATCTTTACAAATGTAAAAATATTGAACATTAGAAATATTTCACAGTAAGAGTTGTCATACCAAAAAATGCAAGATTTCCATAATAATCTATATCTATCCTATCTAATAATAGACAAACATGGTAATTAACCATACCTCCGACATGCTTCCCATTGGCTAATCAGGGTGATATGCAAATTAACTGCCAACCAAGATGGCGGCCGGCAGCCAGGCAGCTGAAATGAACAGGAGGCTTGCATGCTCCAGTGATGGAGGAAGCCAAGGTTCCCCGCCTGCCGCTGCCGGCCTCTGAGCTGCATTCTAAGAAACAATGTTGCAATTATAGAAGCTAAACAAACCCCAGAAACCTGCTTTCAGCAGCTGAGGCCTCAGAGCTGGAGCAGAGCCTCAGAGCTAAAGCCAGCTCTCAGTTCCAGTGACAGCCATAGAAGGTAAATAAATCCCTGAATTTAAAAAAAAAAGAAAAAAAGGAGAAGTTGGGAGCTTCAGTCACCCGCCAGCCTGAAAACAGCCCTCAGCCCCTCACCCAGACTGGCCAGGTACCCCAGTGGGGACCCCCACCCTGAAGGGGGTGTGACCAGCTGCAAACAGCCATCAGCCTGTCACCCAGGCTGGCCAGGCACCCAAGTGGGATCCCCACCCTGATCCAGGACACCCTTCAGGGCAAACCAGCCGCCCCCCACCCGTGCACTAGGCCTCTATCCTATATAGTAAAAGGGTAATATGCAAACTGACCCTAACAGCAGAAGGACTGGGAATGACTGGTCACTATGATACACACTGACCACCAGGGGGCAGATGCTCAATGCAGGAGCTGCCCCCTGGTGGTCAGGGTGCTCTCACATGGGAGGAGCTCTGCTCAGCCACAAGCCAGGCTGATGGCTGCCAGTACAACGGTGGTGGTGGGAGCCTCTCCTGCCTCCTCAGCAGCGCTAAGAATGTCCGACTGCAGTTTAGACCTGCTCCCCGCTGGCAAGTGGACATCCCCCAAGGGCTGCCAGGCTGCCAGAGGGATGTCTGATTGCCATCTTAGGCCCAATCCCGCAGGGAGCAGGCCTAAGCAAGCAGGTGATCATCCCCTGAGGGGTCCCAGACTGCGAGAGGGCACAGGCCAGGCTGAGGGACCCCTCACCCCCAGTGCACAAATTTTTGTGCACTGGGCCTCTCGTATAGATATAAAAGCCTAAGCAACCGTCCCACTGGTAGCTATGATGCACAATGACCATCAGGGGTAGACGCTCAATGTAGGAGCTGCCAAGCTCCATTGACTTGGCAGCTGTGGTTCTCAGGTGGCGCACCCGGAACCAGAGAGGAGGGAGCCTGATTCTGGGGTGTGTCATCCGAGAACCGCCCTCTTGCAATCCGAGACCCCTTGGGGATGTTGGAGAGCTGGTTTCAGCCTGATTCCCTCAGGCCAGGCTGAGGGACCCCACTGATGCATGAATTGGGCCTTGTATAATTCTGATTAGAGATGAAGTGAGAAGTTTTATAGTTTGAGAGACTTTGAATGATACAACTAATAACATCTGAGTCACATATGATAGCATTTTATTAGGTCAGCTCATTAGTTGCAATTTGAAACTCATTACAGAGTTATATAATGTTAAGCTTTTAAAATAGTAACATGCAAATAGCTCTAAGTATAACATATAGCGTTCCTTCAATAATTACTTTTCTCAAAGCTATTTGGAAAATTATTAGCCTTGACAAAAATATTAGAATAGGAAGGGACTCCTAGAAATCATTGGTTTTAGTTTCAATTCTTTTTTTATTAATTGAAGCATAATTTATACACAGTAAAACACAAGTGATAAGTATTTGACAGTTGTTGACACATGTAACCATAAATCCAAATAAAATATCGAACATTTCATCTCTCCAAAAAGTTTCCTCATGGCCCAATCAATATTGACACCTCCCCCATTACAAAAGGCAACCTTTTTTTGTAATTTCTATTACCTTATTTTGGTTTTGCCTGCTCTAGCACTTCATGTAAATGGAATCATTCACGATGTACTCCTTTGTATCTGGATATACTAGCTCAATATAATATTTTTGAGGTTCAACCATGTTGTTTTGAGTATCAGAACCTGATTCTTCTTTTTGTAAATTTCTAAGTAGAATTTCATAATATAAAAATACCATATTTTTCATCATTTCTTCTGCTGTGAAAATTATGACTAAACTTAATATGGACAGCCTTTTTGTGAACACATGTTTTCATTTCTTTGGGGTAAATAGCAAGGAGTTGGAATTGCTGGGTCACAAAGAGGTTATATATTTAACTTTATGAAAAATTGCCAAACTCATTTCCTAGTGCAGTGGTCGGCAAACTGCGGCCCCTTGAGTGTGGCTCTTCCACAAAATACCACATGCAGGCGCACACGTACAGTGTGATTGAAACTTCGTGGCCACACTCAAGGGGCCAAAGAGCTGTATGTGGCTCGCGAGCCGCAGTTTGCCGACCACTGTCCTAGGTGATACCACAATTTTTCACTTCCACCAGAGCACCAGAGAGTTCTGTGTGCTTTCCTTTATTCTCAACACTGGGGAAGAAATTTTATCCTGTCTGGTGGGTTCGAAGTGATAACTCATTAAATTTAATTGCATTTCTCTGATGGCTATAATAACACTGAACATCTTTTAATGTGCTTATTGACCATTTGTATATCTCTTTCTGAAATGTTTAACCTAGTGTTTTGTCCATTTAAATTGGGTTGTTTCCTGTTTATTATGGATTTGTAGGAGGTCTTTATATATTCTGTATTTGTCTTTTGAATATTTTTTTCTAGCCCGTGACTTGCCTTTTCATTTTTTATTGTATTTTTAATGGTGTCTTTTGAAGAACAGAAGTTTGATTTTGAGAAAGTTTACTTTTATCAACCTTTCTTTTATGGTTAGTGCTCTTTGTGTCCCAAGAAATTTTTTGCCTACACTGAGGTTACAAAAATATTTTTCTGTTTTCTTCTATAAGCTCTATAATGTTATCATTTATGCATAGGTCTTTGATTCATTCTGAAATATTTTTGTGTGCGTGTGATATGAGGTAGGGAATAATGTTTATATTTTTCATATCGATATCCAGGTGTTCCTGATGATTTTCATTATAGAGCCCATTATGTCAATCTTTGAGAGTTGTGTATTTCAATTTGATGCATGAATAAATGTGCATACAAATTTTAAAACATCACATAGGAAAGATAATATTAAGTATTTGCTATAATGAATTGTTCAATAAGCTTTTATGTGGGTTTGTTTACATAACTAAATTTTAAATTTTTGAACATATTTATACTCTAATATTTCTCCACCATTCCCTAAATACTTAGTAAATACTTATTGATTGAATGATTTACTAATTAAGGTGGAGGACCAATGAACATTTATTAGTTTCTGTTCTTTTCTATTTACCATAGGTCTGTCTGGTCCATTTAAATAGTTTCACATGATTGGTAATTCAATGTAGTGATTCAGTGGAAAAATAAGAGAGTGGAGAGGGTGAACAGTTACATCTGCATTGTGGGTATTTTATAGAATAAATGAGATGATTTCTTTAAAAAATGAGTAAAAAAAGCAGCAATGGGGGGAGTGTTATAGATAGATTAAAAGAGTCATTATATACATATCAACATTATCAGCCAAATGCAATGTCTGGCTGCCGGGGTCCTGCCCCAGCGGGTCCAGGGGTTCCCCAAAGGTGTGGACGGAGTCGGCGAAGAAGGAATGACACGGAGACAGCGTTCAGTTGATCAGCAGCCTAGCCAGGATCTCTAGCCCGGATCTCCAGCCAAGTTCTGGTCTGGATCTCCAGCGAAGTTCTTCTGTCTCTAGAGAACGTTCTGTGTAGGTTCTGTGCCTAGGCTCTGTCTCTCTTGGTCCTGTCTTCCAAGCCCTGTGTCCTTAGTTCTGTGTTCTGAGTTCTGTGTGTTTTTGTCTTGTTGCATCTGTATTTATACCAGTTGATTCTAATCCTGTCCATTTCTATTACAAAGGTTAGGGCGTTTCTTATCTCCATTCCAGGGAGTAAAGATTATGTGGCTTAAGCATGATTGTTTGTAGTTAAATTGATTAACTACCCACCTGGCACTTAGTTAAGGAGTTTCATCCCCTCCCTAACTTCAGGGGAAAATCCCTACCTGGGGATTCAACCTTTCTCGGAGAGGTGACCTTGGTTAAAACACAGCACCAAGAAGGTGAGCAAACATATTAAGAACCGTATGCTATATATGCCAGGTCCCTTGAAACAGCAAGGATGGACCGGCTTCCGGCATCTGGCTTTTTTTTTTTTTAAGGGGTTGGGGTTATTTCTGATTTAAAATAGGTATTTGATTATATTAAGAAATTAGTAACACTGTAATATGTGATAATGGTATTAGGAAATGTTATAGAAATAATATTTGCTATAAATTATATATTTAAAGGGTAAACTGGTAAAGAGTTATTAAGTGTGAGATTTCGCTTTAAAATATTCATAAATCCAAGTGAGACAGAGATAGATGAGAAAAGATTGGCAAACTTAATAAATGTTAAACCTTAGTGGTGGTATACTAACTGTTCTACTTTTGTATGTGTTTTAAATTAATTTTCCACAATAAAAAGTAAAAAAAAAGAAGAAATAAAAATGATGAAACATATATTTTCAAATTTTCTTTCAGATGTAAAACTGAATCATGAAGGAATCATTAACTCATTTTAGTATGTATTATGGCATTTGTGCATAACGAAGTATAATTTCAACTACTTTTTAAGATATTAAAGAATAAATGGATTTTGAAAACTCACACTGACTAACCTATAAGAGCTACTATTTCCACCACATGTAGTTTGACACCTGAATTAGCTTTGCTGAATTAATTTGTCAGGACTCTTCTATCAGGAAGTTAAATACCCTGGATTCAGAAAAGTTCTTTAGTTCTACTCACTGATTTTTTTGGAGTCTAAAATTTTAACACACATCTGAACTAGAAATAGGAGATAAAAGGATTGCAGAAACCATGGTGAGCAAATTTAAAAATATATATATTTTATTGACTTTTTACAGAGAGGAAGGGAGAGGGATAGTTAGAAACATCGATCAGCTGCCTTCTGCACACCCCCCACTGGGGATGTGCCTGCAACCAAGGTACATGGCCTTGACTGGAATCGAACCCGGGACCCTTTAGTCCACAGGCCGACGCTCTATCCATTGAACCAAACCAGTCAGGGCAGATGGTGAGCAAATTTGTCAAATGTATCACTTATGCCCTTGGGAACAAAGGAGAAAATTATTTTACATCTGATTCTAGTCCTCAGGATTAAAATAAAGTGATTAATAATAAATAAATAAAGGATGGCTTTTGCCTTAAAGAGCCTTAATATTTATACTCAGCTGCTATGTACATTTTTTTTTATCTTTTCCAAGTGATTTCCAAATCAAAGGAATCAATAAAACAAGATTGTTTATTTTTTCTAACTTACAAATTTCATAAACCATAAATAGTTTTGACTGAAAGAAGTAGGCCATTTATTGCCATAGTGACCTGTGCTGGGCCAGCACAGCCAAGGGTCAGCCTGAGGCTAATAGTCGCTCCCTATAGTGACCAATGATAATTGGAAGGAAGATGGTCAACAAGTACTTAAAACTTGCTTTTTTGGTCAAGTTTATGGTTGGTTACCTTGTCATAGTAATAGAGCCCATGATGATTTAACATGAGTCTTGACAATGATGCTTTAACTCTGTTTATTTATGTATGACTCTGATTGCTCAAGGAGCTGATCACTTCATTCCACATTAGCCACTGCTGCCAAGTCTACTAGTCAAAACAATTTCACAAGTGAACATTAGTGGACTCAAGAACATGAGCAGAAGCAAATATAAGTAGGATACCATAGTAACCCAGGCAGTCTGGGGAAATGGCATTCTATTAGCGGGTAAGATAATGTCACAATATAAGGCTTTATACGAACAGATTGGCTTCTCATACTTTTATTAAATCAATGGGGACAGAAAGATAATATTACTCTACATAAAGGTAGCTAGTTTAGATTTTTTAAGGTTACATAATAATTTTTTAAGAGTAGCAACAGGCAAATAAGTCAATATGATTTTAGATTCAGCACTAATAGAAATGTTACCTCACCCATAAAGACACATAGAAAGCACATCTCGCATTCTCTTTTTTTCTCATCTTTTTACTTATATTGGCCAATAACTGCTCTGCAAATAAACATTTATGACAGTGGATTTCAAACTTCCATGTTTGAGACAAACTCTTTAACACTAGAACTTTGGGAGTCACCCTTGAAAGGATTTTAAAAAGTCAAAATAGCACTACACACAGAAGGAATAATCATATTTTCTAGAGGAATTCCTCTCAGTGCATATTCCTATAAAACTAACTACAACTTCATAGGATTTATGTCATCACCTTCAACAGTGTGTCACTGAATGTAACATATTGTCAGACTAGCATGTCTTAGTACTTCGGAGGCAAATTCCTGCACATTTCAGCTACTTCAGCATTTTTCAACATTTGGTTGCACATCTATGAAGGGTATGGTAAATAACAGAGGTGAGAACCACTGATGGGTACAAAACCCTGTAGTAAGTTTCACGCACTCTTTTAATGTATTAGTTTGAGGACAATTACATAAAGGACAATACAAAATAAGGAATAGATTTATACACAAGGATACTAGCAAGTAGATATTTGTATCTATGGCCAATCAAAAGGATTCTGGGACATTTTTAATGTTGAGAGACAAAGGCAAGTCTAAACAATGCTAATTCTGTCATTGTAGGCCCAAGACACTGGCAAGAGAAAGCAGGGAGTGAGGAGAAGATTTCAGGGTAAATGAGAAGGAAAAACAGAGTGTAGGAGGAGCCAGTGACTTATAACCAAGAATTAATTTAGGGACGTGCATTGCCATTAGTTGTATAATGTTTCCATTTTGTGATTGAGAAGCTGATTTAGTGTAATTTGATTCTCCTTGGTTTATAATACTTAATGTATTTAAACTAAGCTAAGTTAAATGTAGAGGCTTCAAAGTCAAGCCAGCAGAGGCATGATCTAAAGAAATGGAGTTGTGTTCAATTTCATGAAGTCAGGAGAAAAAGCTATAGAATAAATCATCAGTTATTTTGAAGAACAGATTGTAATGGAGGAATCATATATATTCACTGCGATCCATTCATGGATGATTACACATGCTTATTGTTTAGCATCGTCTCAGTTCACACCTGTCCCTCCATAATGTCCTATTTCACTCTCACAAGTGTTTTGGTTTGCATGATAAAGAATGTAAACATCCTACTCATAAACTTAAGTTATAGCAATATCGATTTTTATTCAAATTAGAAAGAACTTTCCATAAGTTAAAATTTTCCAATAATGGAATTAATTGCCTTAAGAGGCAACAGAAATAGAAGTCCTCAAGCAGATGTTAACAAATTATTACTTATGAGTGTTTTTTTGGGGGGGGAGGGGCCAAACCAATAATGGTTAGAACAGCAGACCTATCAATTTTAATTATATAAAATTGTCAATATTTGGCTGTTTCAGAGTTACAAAAATGTCAGTTTCATATGGTTCAATCTAATAAAACAATGTCCACCAACACTCTAGAGTCCGTTTTATGTTTAGAGTGCTATAAAAGTTATACTTATATTTGAAAAGTAACCTACAAGTTGTTTTATTTTAAAATCTTAAAAGTTCATTAGGAAGAATAACAATTAAAATATCTTTTTATTTTATACAATATTAACAAAAGATTCATGAGTATAAGTCAGAAGGATAGCACTGAAAGCCTAGAGAAAAGTTGGATGTATTTTGGTGCCAAACTTTCATGAAATGTCAGAGCTATACACTAGAACTTCCTGTCAGGGATATGATTTCCAGAAAAGAATTTAGAGTACGTTTTTTTAAAAACAAAGTGTTTTAATAAAGTCTGAGAATGCTATAAAAGCCATGTTGAATTAACTGTGATTGATAGCAGTTAAGATTAGTGAAAAGCTTTCAAAAGTAGACTACTATTTATTGATTTGTAAGATTGCATTGTAACCATATTTTCCAAACAATAACATTCTCAGGACCCATGTGGAAAATTTCACTGACACAATGGCAGCTTCCAAGCATATTAACTGATAGACATTCCCAGGACTCAAAGGACAGAATTCTAGACTCAGTCCTAAAGTAAGGTGCTTGAATCACATGGTTATTGAACAAATGAAAAAGCACAGCAAGAAGCCAGGGAAAAGAGTTGAGGACAGGTTAACATACTCAGGATAGGTATCAGAGGGGTGGAGGGACTAACCCATCTGAATCCTGAATTGCATAACCTTGGTTATGTCCTGTCTCTCTTTCTGCCTCTCTGCCATATCAGCCTTTCTTACTGAAGATGTGGTTATAAGTTACCATGAATAAGAGGGCTCAGCGAAGGACATTACCTGGAGCCAATACATTCTTATTCTGTTAGAGGCATTTAGGGGCAGGATCTGGCCAATTGCTATTATTTTCACATGACCTGCTAAATAGCCTTGCCTTTACTCTGCACATGTGGGGCAGAACATACATGGGACCAAAATAGAACTGTTATGCATGTCACAAGTAGGTGGCTGACTTAGTAATGATGTACCTTTCAATCTGGTGGAGGCATGATTTATATCTTGTGACTTGTTCTTTCCATATGTTTCAGTCTACAAGCAATACTCCTATTTATTCCATTCTCTTTATGATATATTCCATTTAATATATCTATAGGACAGATAGATATCTATATCTTATAAGTTACTAATTTATTTTCTATCGCACTTCTTTTGAATTATACTATGTTTCACAAACCCATTTTTACTTCTTCTGAGTTTTATCCTTTCCATTTCTTTGTCTTGTTTTTCATATAGCAGAATTGGATATTCATAAATACCATGGCAAATGTACATTGCAGATCCACAGGAGGAAGGTAGAAGAGAAAAATAAGGCTAAAAGGCTGAATGTCCCCATTTCAATTTCAATTTGAATAGTTATGATTTGTACTTTTACTATTTTATACACTGAGTGGCCAGATTATTATGACCAC
This sequence comes from Myotis daubentonii, assembly GCF_963259705.1. Classification (NCBI taxonomy): domain Eukaryota; kingdom Metazoa; phylum Chordata; class Mammalia; order Chiroptera; family Vespertilionidae; genus Myotis; species Myotis daubentonii. The sequence continues at coordinate 38,230,700 of NC_081846.1, forward strand.
CTGACGTTTGTAGGCAAATTAGCTGTAATTTCACGCTGAAGTTGCTAGAGGGCCCGACCATTATAAACAGGGAAGCAAGTTGTTTACCACGACAGTAGAAGTGATTTTTTTTCTGAAGATATGGGTAAACAACACAATTTAACAGCCTTTGAACGTGGGATACTATATGAGAGCTTGAATAACAAATATCTTTCATGAGTCCTAATAAAAGAATCTGAAAGCCAGTGCTGCAGACGGTTATTTACTTTATTATTTCATACTTAGGTTTGATTAGTAATTCCATAATTGTAAATGAAATTTTAAACATATAATTACACTATTGTTGAGGGTTACAGGGAACATTGCTACAGAAATTGTAGAAAATATATGAGCCTATTATTTCAAACTCTGTAGGCATCCACTCCTGATGAAAATACTAGTGGTGAAATTTGCTGAAAATCAAACTTCCTGTTTAAAGTGAATGATAGCTAAATAAAAGTATCTTCACAGATGAAAAACCTGTGGTTTAAATAAATTAAGTTGCCCAAGATTATGTCCATTATTTTGTTCATTCATTAAACTATCCATTCTTTCTTCTTTCTAAGAAGAATTACTTAAATGCCAGACACGGTTCTAAGAGCTAGTGATACAAAGATGAATCGACCTCAGCTCAAATAATTCAGCCTGGTAGGGAAGACAGAGAAGTAAAGCATCTTTTAAGATCCAATATAACTCTTCTGAAGGTGTCTCCTTTGGAGAGCCAGAAAAGCAGGGTGGAGAGGCACAGTAAAAGAAACTTCATAGAGGAGTTCAAGACTGAGCAAGAATTAATGGAGGTGAGGGAATAATTGGGATGAGGAGAGACACACTAATTGTGGACAGAAAAGAATAGCATTATTGAGGGCCTGAAAGGGAAAACAGATGTGGAGTCCACATGGAGAATTACCAGGAAATGAGACCTAGACAAATCTGTTTATGAATGACTTTTATGCTACAAAATGAAGATTAGCTTTTAATCTGAAGTTGAAGAAGAGAGGCCTGAAGAATTTTAAGTAATAGAATGGCATGTTCATGTGATTATGTTTGCAATTTGAAAGATAATTTCAGAAAAGAGGTGTGGCAAGGACAAGACTAGATTAATTAATAGCCCCGAGAGTAGTCTAAATAGGAAGGGGAGTGGTGTAGGGAGTGGAGGAGATTCTCAAGGTATCTAGCGAGCTGCTGAGATTAGATCACATCTGCTGAATTCTAAATAGCATAGTACAGTTTCGAGGTCTTCAACACCGCCACTGTCACAGACCAAGTACTGGCTAATACCACACACCTCTGATAATTATGTTTTGGCTTACACTTCAGTTCTGGAACTTGTGTGTTAACTGTTTAACCATTTCACCTGTTACATCAGAAATGTTTTCCCCAAGCTTAGTTTTCTGCTATGAATTTTAAGACACATTTGTGAAATATTATTAGTTTTCCTTATTAATATTACTGTTGCCTCTTACTAAGATATAAAGCAAATTATTAGCAAAAATGAAGTGCTATGTCTATTATATAGAATAGTTATTTTTCAAAGTAATTTTTATCTGTGTTTATTTTGAAACATAAAGGACTGTTTTCCTTCAATCTACAAAACTCCTGAGATGTGTGTATCATAGTTCCTATACATGCTTATCAGATCTCTAAACCTCTCAAACCTCGTATCTGTAGTATGCGGTAAACATCTTTTACTGAGGCCATTGCCTTGTTGGTCTTTAGAGGCATTCATTTTTGTTCCTCCTGACAAAACCACTCTGTGGTGTACGTTATTTTAAATGGCTTTAGCAGTCCAACTCTTTGCCTACTCGGCATTTCATGTTGCAGCTAAATCAGCTTTGAGGACTGGAATCTCCCTTCTGGGTTTCTCTCTTCCTGTTCTGGATGGCCCACACAGGCGTTTCCCTCTTCCTCAAATACATCAAGCTTGCTCCCTGCTTAGACTCTTCTTTTGTGTTGTCTCCCCTTCCAGGAACACACGTCACACCAATAATTCACGTGGCTCAGCCTTTCACCTCCCTTAAGTCCACGTTCAACTGTCCCCTTCTTAGTGAGGCTTTCCCTGGACAGTCTACTTCAAGTTGGTGCTCTGAATCAATCTTATTTTTTTCAATAACACTTAAAATTTTCTAACAGATTTTATACTTCATTTATACCTTGTGTTTATTTTTTAACCTCTCTTCCCCATTAGAGAATAATGTCTTGAGGTAGGGATTTTTATCTTGTTTTCTTTCCTCTGTTCTATATAGGGAAGTGTGTGCATGTATCTGTATGGTTGTTAAATATTAACAAGCATATTCTCTATAGACAAAATTGAACATGAAAGGAAGGTAAAAATGTAAGTTGAAAATTTAAAAACATCAACACCTGTGGCATCTTGTTCTGGTGTGCAGGGGACTTTTTCAGTTTTAACCCTGAAAATCCTGTTGGGAAACCCTCTATGTTTTGGGCAAACTGGGACAGTTGGTTAACTTTTATTTCTGTCTCGACGTGAGATGGCCATGCTACTGCTGACACTATTATGTTTTCAATAATTATTAATAAGATTGTGGGTGTTTACCCCACACAAAGGCCTGAAGGCTTCCACCTTTAACTGATAAGTTTAGAAGTGTGCCATTTCTTTGATGTTCTGTCGTGATTTGCAGAATATGTGTTTCTGTCACTAATACTTTTCATGTTATTATGAAGGAAGTACAATACTAACTGATTCTAACTGATTCTGACACTAATCTGCTCAAGTCTTTTCACCAGCCTGGCCTCAGTTTATTTTTCCATAAAATGAGGAGAGAACAGATGTTAAGCCTCATCCTTTCCACTACTAACATTCTAGGGCTCTGTTCTCTGGGATTTCTTCTGACTTGCCATTGAAATTGTTTCTTTAGCTTTGGAGATGGCTTAGCCACTGCTACCCCATCAACTGGATAATTTGTCACCTGGGGGAAAAGCAGAAAATTTCTCCAACCACAGAAGGTTGGAAGAATTTTAGTTCCTTTATCTCCTCTGTGTTAGGGTCTTACTTGTCCTGTCCCAACTCACATTTCAAAATGAAGAAAAGAGTGATGTGGCTCTGAAACATTTTGCTTCTAAAGTGGTGTTTCCTGCTGAATTAATTTGTTTTTTTTTAAGTACCTAATGCCTTTTGAACAATTTAAAATTTAATTTGAACTTAATAATTTACCAGCAATTTTCCCATAATACATACACATGCATGACTAAAATAATATATATCCATATATATATGTATATGTATACATATATATATAAGACTGTGAACTGTGTATGTCTTTGTGTGCCTAGATTAAAGAAAACCTGACAGTTTCTATATTTTCCTTATCTCCCAAATACTTATGTTATCTTTTCATTAGTTTAAACCTAGGAGATAAATAGGTAGTTTTATCTACATACAGCTCTTATATTTGGATCAAAAAGTGCTTTGAGGAAAAAATGTTAGCAAAAGCAAATGTCACCATTGCAACTAAACACTTTACAGATAAATGATTCTTAGGTATTGAGAAATCTCTTCCTTGGACTTCTGATCCCCACAGTGACTCAGGAAAGAGAACAGGTGTGCAAATCAGATTGGATTCAGTTTTTTGCTCTACTGCTCACTAATTACTGGGGGAATCAGGTTAGCCCTCTGATCCTCGGTTTAGGCAGATGTCTGCCGTGTCTGCTTCATTCAGCTCAAGCCTTTTCCGAGTTGTTGTAGGACTAAATAAGGTCATGCTTGTAACAATACCTAGAAGAATGCCAAGTACATAGACCGTTATTATTATGTTGGGGAGATAAAATTTCTCCTCTGCCCTCTGGGTCCTCCTGGCTGGTCTAAGAATTAAATTGACTTGAGACAGATTAACAGGAGAATATAATATTTAATTTCATATGTACAGGGGCTCCATCAGACTGTGAAGCTCCCGGGCAGTCAGGCAATCAAGGCTTATAGGCTATTCTGAGCTAAGGAGAAGCAGGCCATGGGACCACGGGAAACAAATGTTTGGTAAACAAATGTTTGTTGGGTCCGGCAAAGACAATGGGACACAGACAGAACTTTGAACAAGCAGGGCTTGCTAAGTATGCCCCTCACCTAGGCTGTCACCCCTCACTCATATTCTCTGTATTATCTAAATTCTTTTAGGCAGATAAGGGGGAGGTAAAAGCTCTTTTAGAGTCTTTTGGGCCCCAGTTGTTTTCAGCTTAAAATAATCTGCAGGCCAGTAGATGAGTGGATTAAAAAACTGTGGTACATTTATACCATGGAATACTATGCAGCAGTGCAAAAAGAAGAATCTCTTACCCTTTGAGAAAGCATGGAGGGACCTGGAGGGTATCATGCTAAGTGAAATAAGTCTTTCAGAGAAAGACAAGTATCACATGATCTCACTCATAAGTGGAATCTAAGTAACAAAATAAACTGATGAACAGAGTGGATCCAGAGACATGAAAGCATGGAACAGAGTGCAGAATCTTGGAGGGAAGGTGGGAAGGGTGGGTGGGTGGGTGGGAGGTAATCAACCAAGGAACTTGTATGCATATATGCATGGCGAGGGGCAGGGGTGGGCTGGAGGGGGTCAATGGGAGGAAAGAGAGACATATGTAATGCTTTAAACAATAAATGATTATTTTTTTAAAATAATGATTACCTATAGGCCACATGGCACATTCTGGGGACACTCATTCTGAACCCCTACAATTATTAGGCCTGTTTATAGGTAAAGAAACTGAAGGTAGAGAAGGTTAACTGATTTGTGCAGCTGACAAAACTGTAACCTGTGGACCCAGGACTTTCCTGAGCCATTGGCATTTTTGCCTTCATTGGCCCCTTTTGCCAAAGGGGGAAAAACCCAATGGGCTTCATTATGACATATGCCTTACTGCTATATATTCAGTTTTTGTTCATATTTCAAAGGAAATGAAGATTAGAACATTTCTGTGGATCTAAACTGATCATGGGCTCTAGGTACTGTGCCCACTGTGTCTAATGATGAAATCAACCTTAAGTTAGAAAAAAAGTGCTTCCTATAAGACAAACAATAACAATTATGGATCCTTCTATCCCTATGTTTGGTCTTGCAATTAAAAAACTGTTCTAGTGAGGTCTTCCAGCTACCCCCACAGTGCCTCTCAGAAGGTACTATAGTTAGCTTCTCCACCAAATTAGATAGAACCGGGACACCTGCCAACTCCTATTGCCTCACTCTCTGTGAGTGATGGGTAGGATTGTACAAATTTAAAAGTTCATGATAAAAAAGTTAATATGTTAAACGTAAAATACAATAACTCTTCTACGTCAGATAATCAGATCTAAGACTAATTGCAAACAAACGTGTACTAGGAAATGTTGTGGTAGTCTGTCGTGTCTTCTCCAGAAGTGGTATCTATGTTGCGTGTTTCCAAACAGTGTCACAGTCGGCGCCTGGAATAAACATAATCAGGAGAGAAAGGGAGCCTGGAGTCGTGCATGTTTAAACCTGGAGGCTGCATGTAGTCATTCCTGTGAGAAAGAGGAAGTCTGTAGCAGTTCCTTCATGGTATTTGGGTTCCAATTTGAAGACGCCATAGAATATAGGAATTCAAAGCTTGAACTATATAAAGTCACTGGATCATCCTGAAGAAACAGGCTAAATAAACACGGCAATCTCGGATCAGCGGCCCTTCTTTGCTGGGTGATTCTTGTGTGCCGTGACCCACTGAGTTTCCTCAGACAGGAAGGTTTATGGATGCGGGGACTAAAAGCTCATGGGAAAATGCCTTCTGTAACCTTTTCCCTGTTACTTTTCTTGACTGCTGGGAGCTTTATTCTCAGCAGCGTAAGTGTGTCTGTGACATACAATCCGGTACAGATTTTAGCTACTCAAGTTTACAAACATGGACCTCCAACAAATAGTCCACTTCATTAAAACAACATCAGTAATCTTTCTGATGCATAAAAATGATGTTTCAGACTGAGAGAAATGTATTAGTACAGACGTAAGCTTAGGCGTCTGAATCCTTAGACCCAGAAACTGATTTCAAATTGAAGGTCATTTACATTAATCATTGACATGTCAGCTCAGAACTTGTAAATTTGTCAGCTCTAAAAGCAGTTTTACGTTATAAAGTTGCTCGGTAACACCCTCCAAATGTAGGATGGAGGCATTTATTGCCATTCATTATTATGCTCATTTGGGGGTTTGCCTTTTTAAAAATCAATTAAATGAGTTAGTGTGCTTTGAAAGGGTGTACTTAATTCTGCTTCAAATAGATCCTGATTATTATCAGTTTGAAACTAAGGAAACAAATGTTTATTATAATTTAACTTAGATTTATTTAACTTTTAAAAATATTTTTTTATTAATTTCAGAGAGGAGGGGAGATGGAGAGAGAGATAGAAATACCAACGATGAGAGAGAATCATTGATTGGCTGCCTCCTGCTCGATCCCCCATTGGGGATCGAGCCCACAACTTGGGCATGTACTCTGACTAGGAATTGAATCTACTTGCCTGGCTGATTTATTAAACTTTTTAAGAGTTTGTTTGGGAAGACTATGCCACCTTTCCTCAAGATCTACTCAGGCGTGTTCAAACAAGCTAATTTGCTTTGGAAACATGCACAGCCACATGTGAGGAACCATAATAAGCACTGAGCAGTTCAAACAACAACAACAACAGAAACACACCAGAAAGCAAGCAAGCAAGGAAGAATGTAAAGAAAGAGCGAGCAAAAGACAGTGTGAGAATTGGTTAAGAACAAGGGTAATGGAATCAGGTGGCCTGAGTTTGAATACTTTCTCTTCCAATAACAGGAAACAAAGGCCTGAGAAAATAACTTCTCTCTGCCTTAGTGTCCTCACCTTACAAGTAAACATTGGGGTGATAATGGCCCAACCTCATAGAGCTGTTAAGAAGATCAAATTGGTTTATTCATGTTAAGTGCTTAGAATCATGCCTGGCACTTAACCCTCCATAACTGAATAGCCTTGCTGCCAAGGAACTGTGTATCAGGAAAACAGCAAACTCCAAACACAGATACATGGCCACATGGTGCAATAAATACTACGATATAAATCTGAGCAAAGTGCTAGAGGAGGCACAGAGTTGATACCAGATGGAAAAATACTGTGGTGATTAGGAAATGGAGGTGGTGAGGGATTAAAAACATCACTCCAGGATAAAATAAAGAGGGAGTTATTTATACGGAGAAACTAAGACCAAATTTCAAAGAGGAGGTTACCTGGAAGCATATTAAAATTTTAGAAAGCGTGTAGGTAAAAGAGCATGAGCAAAGGATTGGGGATATGAAAATATAAGATAGATAAAAAATGGTGATTGGTTAGGTGTTCTCCAGGCAAGGGGTGGCTCAGTCAAGGGATATAAGTCTGGAAAAAATGGTTGGGATCAGGCTGTCAGTATCTTCTCATGAACATATGCTCGCCAGGAAGCCATTAAAGGATTTGCATGCAAAGGTGACATCATTGCATCTGTCCTTAAAAGATAACTCTGAATAGAGTTACGTACACCAAAAACATGGGAGAGTCAAGTAATTGCAAGGAAAAGGGAGGTGGCTAAGAACTGTATCTCCTTTGATCTAGAATTATAGAGCTCAGGCTCAGTGGTGCCGAATGCTGCTGTGGGAGAACTGCTTAGAAATCTAATATATGTCATTTTACGATATTATAAGAGTCCATGTATTTCTCTGATGATGTACTTAACTCAATGGAGCTGTCTTTGAAATGCGTAGTGGAGCAATTTAAGTTAAAATGAAGTCTGGAACCTAACATTACTTAGATAAAACAGTGTTAGTTATAAAGATAGTTTCTTCCAGACTCTAAAACTATTTAGTAATTACAATACAAAATGGACACTGTAATATTGCATTCTTACTCTTAGGGGTTATATTTTTGCCTTGACTTAATGAAGCATTACTCTGAGGCTCTATTGAAGAGAGTAATCTTTGTGGTCTATTTAAGTACATATCATCTCTTCAAATCCCAAGTGAAAGCTCATAGTGTAGAAACACGTTAAAGACTCTGACAGCTTTTCTTTGAAGAAAGTGTCTTGAGTGGTTATTGGGTATTTAATATGAATTTAAAATATATATGTATTTTTATCTTTTTAATTTGAATTATTTCATTTTCAGAAAGTACTAAGAGCTATTTGTACAAGCATTCAAATTTCTCAGAAGTCTTTTCACTACGGTGTTATTAATGTTAATTATTTCTGCTGTGATTTGATATATATGAAGTGGTGATATTCTTATTCAAATTCATAGTGATCCTAATAGCCAAAAAGGGAAGGGGGTTGAGGGTGGGGGATGACATGAACTTTCTGCAATGTTCAAAAGCTTGTTGGCAATATAATTCCTTAGTGTTTTCATATTGTAGGTTGACTTCCTATTCTAAATAAAGGCCAGTGAATTTGTGGTGATTCGTGTAGTGTTGTTCTTTAAGCATTTCCCCTATATATATTAAGATTATTTAAAGCAATGAATGGATTTCAGAGATGATTCAAAGTATTGATGTCATCTAAGTATTTAGACTGGTAGTTCTGCTCTCTCTTGTCTCTGGTCTTTTCTCATTTTTTCCCCTCCCTCTTCTCACTTTCTCTCTCTCTTTTTAATTTCCCCCTGGCTCGCTCTCTGTCTCCTTTCTCAGTAGCTCAGAGAGCTATCATTTCATAAGAACCATCTATACTAATAAAAGGGTAATATGCTAATTAGACTGGACATCCTTCTGGACAAAGCCAGAGTGGTGGGGGCTGAAGCAGAGGCAGTTAGGGGCCACCAGCCAGCAGAGGAGGGCAGTTAGGGGCAACCAGGCTGGTGGGCAGAGTGGTTAGGGTGATCAGGCAGGCAGGCAGGTGAGCAGTTAGGAGCCAGTGGTTCCGGATTCCAGAGGGATGTCTGACTGCCGGTTTAGGCCTGATCCCATAGTCAGACATCCCCAGAAGGGTCCCGGAATGGAGAGGGTGCAGGCTGGGCTGAGGGAACCACCCCCGCCCCTGTGCATAAATTTCATGCACCGAGCCTCTAGTTTATCATAAAGATGATTGGATCATAAGAAATAAGTGAGAAGTTTCTATTTTAGTATTACTAAACTAATAATTATAAATTAGTATTAACAAAAATCTTCAAGATATTTTTCCTATTCAAACAGATGCAAGAATGTATTTAGCATAGTATATATCTCCAAGGGAATATATACTATCTCTTGTTTTGTTTAGTTTTTGCCATGTAGCCTATTTTGCTACAAAATCATTCCTTTGCTACAATTAAATTCCACTGTTTCTAGAATTTCAGCAATTTTGTAAAATATTTTTGTATTTTTGTAAGGTTCAGTTGTTTCTTAATATCAACACTCTGCAGGGTATTTTAAAAACTCTTGTTCCAATCAAACTGACCTTTCGTTGTTTTCAAATTGTGCAACTCTTACGTGTTAGATATTATCCCACTCAGGCTTTCCTATCTTGGAATATGAACAACTCGTCATAAAATTGTTGGTAAACTTAGTATTTCTCCAAACTCCTATAACTCAATGCAACTTGAAAATATTGCAAACAAATAATTTTAAGGAGGAGAATCATTTGAAATCAAATAAAATTTTATTAAATGTTTTCTCAATTTTTTAATTTTACATATTACATTGAAGGAACTTCACTGAAATCATGAGTTGTCATAGAAACAGCATTGCTGCTAAACGCTACCTTAAATAAAACCTTTTTCAAAAAAAATAAACTATGAAATTATTTTTGAGAAATAAATGCCTTAGGCAGTTTGAATTTGATAGTAATTATTTTAATATCAGTGAATACATGTAAAATTCAGATGAGGATGATTAATGTTTTTAATAAAAGCCACATAAAACATGTAGACATGAAACAGCATTCAGAAGTGATTGAAATACTTTCAATGTTTCTAAGTTTTACAATTTTATTTTAAAAGCTGGATTTTATGAGAACAAGAAAAATCAGAATAAAATTTATTTTTTTAAATGACAATCATTTTGGCCTAAAGTTTTATAACATACAAAATATACTTACATGTATCATCTTCCCTGTACTATGAGTATCAAGACAAATTCAGAAATTGATTCTTTTTATCTGTTGATATGGATATGTTGCTGTCTTAAAAGATTAGAATAACTATTTATTTTAGTGTAAGTCAGCTATTGATATATCTTGCAATAGAATATTCACTTATATGCATTTCATTGGCATTAAATTATGTTTTTTTGTGTGTATGAGAAAGACTGGCTCATATTAAATATTCATGTGACTTAGAACACAAGGCCTCTACTTATCCCTTTTGTTTTCCAAATTTGATTTGTGTATTTATTTTACCAAGTGCATTGGCAAGTTAGTAAACTGTATTTTTTTATTTATACTTCAGAAAAGCAAGAATTAGAACATATATATTTTAATATAGAGCAATCAGTAAGTGAGCCTACATTTATTTGCATTCCATAAGTATATTTGATTTACATACTATGTATTTCACACCAAATAATTCTGGATTTATAAAATACAATTAGGCTTCTAGCATTGATAAATACTGACAGTTTCAATAATTAACTGATTAATTTTTAGAAAACAGGTGAAATAGAAGCATAACTGAACTCAGTGAGCCTTCTATGGCCATAAGCAAGCTTTTGTTTTTAGCTTTCAGTGTAAAATACATATCACTTTCCCATATGTAATTGTGAGAGTAGTTGTTAAGGTGCATTTTTGCCTCTTCATATTTAACTACCATTACTTTATAGTTATCTCATTGGAACTCGTAGGCCCAGACAAAAGAAATGTTCTGTTCAAGTATTAAATTTTGATTAATTTATACCTCACGTATTTGAAATACACTAGGTTAAACTGCCGACTTTTAAGAATGATTTTAAAGTTCTCACTTTAGAATTGGCTAATGGTTTCCTTGACTTAAGATAAAATATATATGCTATTTAACTAAATGTAGCAGCTATGTGTTTCTTACAAAAACTTATCTAAAATAAATTCTTTCTGCCATGTCTCAAGCCAACTCTTACAGGCAACTTCTCTAGTCCAGCTGGCAATTGGGTAGAACACATATGCAATTAAAGGGAAAGCTAACCATTTTAAGGCGGTGATTATTACTTTAATATTCAACAATAAGTTGAATTCAACAATGAATATCCTTGTCTTAATGTCTATGAAATAGTTTATTTCCCACCATCCTTAGTTTATTTCCCTGTTTCCATTTTCCTTGGAAATGAAACACGAAGTTTGACTACCTGGGTATCTCATTTTAATTTTGTTTCAATATTTTATATTTGAGTCCCTTTGTCTTGGAATAGATTCAACTCTAATTACAACCTAATTAATTGGCCTGTCACTGCTTCATAGATGCAGGCAGAGACATGAAACTCCTGAGTCAGAGCAAAAAGCTTAATCACTCAGGGCCCTGCATGTAGCATGGGTATCAATCAGCCTGTGCATCTGCTATCCTTGCCCTCAAGTCCGATGGAAGCAATACAACGGTGGACTGAGACGGACACTGCACATGCAGTGACTTTGCATCACAGCTGAGGAATCCTGAGCTTGGGGAACCCACATTCTTATGGCAGATAATAGGCAAGCCTGCCCTTTGTCCCCAACAGAGACATTACCTCATCTCTCAAGGTTGTTTACTTCAAACACCACCTGAGAAATAGCCTGGGTAAAAAACCCCCGAGGTCCTGCAGTCTGGGCATGCTCAGTAGGGCACGCTGGAGCACTCGAGGCCCGCAGGGGTCTCTATCACATGACATATGTGTAGATATTGTAAATCTTTTGACATGCATACTCTATTTTAGGTAGGTCTGTGTGCACATTTCTTAACTTTTTTTGGTATATGACTAATTGAATGTGTATATGACAAACTCTGTACTTACCAGTTCACTTCCTTAATCCAGATTATTTCCTAGAACATTAGCATCAAGTAAATTATTAGCATCAATTGATTAATGTTCAGGTTCATTGCATTAAAAATAAACTCATAAAGCTCAATAAAGTTTATATGCAGGGATGACAGGGTCTTGGCTGTGACTTTATATTCAGAAGTGAGAGTAGATGGCGGTGACTGATTATACAATGTCAGGGTACGGCTGATACCTGAAACACCTCAAGTGAAATGATTCACTTGTAGCATGCAGGCGTGGAAAAGCATGCCAAATTTGCAAAGAAAAAAGACTTACTCTTTGATACCACTCTGTTAGATAGTTCCATCTCCTTTTCACTGTCTTCTGGAGTTTTCATACTCCAAACTGCTATCAATTTTCCCTTCAGTTGATAATCAGGCCCTCAAAGATAGCTTCTAAATGTGGCCAATAACCCAACTTTCAGTTATTATCTAAGAAATTGGATTTAATCAGTTTGAGACATTAAGAGAAAAACAAATGTCTAGAAACTGCTCCTATTTGTGGCCATTGTTCAAGGGTTAGAATATTTAAGCACTTATCCCCATTTAAGATATTAGAAAAAGAAGAAAAATTTGATGATTACTTTGAGAAACAGCAGGTTAGATTGTAGAAGCAGTGATTAAGATGGCACAAGTTATCTCAAGTGGTGCTGAGAGATGTCAGAGTTTAATGGAATCATTTCTAGAGTCTCTAGAAGACAGGATCTACATGTTTCCAGTGCATTCCCCCCCCTTCAGATGATCCCAGGAAGAACATATTATGTTGTTAACTGCTTTTTATTAATATTGCTGGAAAAAGCAAAAGCAAAATGGCCATCCTTCACTACAAGCCAAACTTAAATTTGTCATAATTTATAAGACCAAAAAGAAGCTATTCAAATTACAGGGTGGGAACAACCAGAACTATTTCTTGGATTTAAAAAAGTCAGGTTCGCCCAGCCGGCATGTCTCAGTGATTGAGTGTCAACGTATGAACCAGGAGGTCATGGTTTGATCTGGTCAGGCCACATGCCCGGGTTGCAGGCTTGACCCCCAGTAGGGGGCGTGCAGGAGGCAGCAAGTCAGTGATTCTCTGTCATCATTGATGTTTCTATCTTTCTCTCTCCCTCTCCCTTCCTCTCTGAAATCAATAAAAATATATTTAAAAAATCAGGATCAGATTATTGTAGGGTAGGGAGTAAAGACAGGTGGGTGAGTCAGCCGGTGAGGGTAATACTGGTGGTAGTGGGGATAGCAGTAATGTTCTTACAGCTGTTTACTGAGGGCCTTTATCCTGGTCTCTGGTCTGGCCTTTTTCTGCCCATGCCCACCTCACAGACTGAGGAGTTAACTGGAAATTTCCTCTTAGAGCCTGTGCATGCCTTTCTTCTTGACCACACTGGAAAAACCTGGAATGCCAGGATTCCATGCCCAAGTGAATTAGAATCTGCTTCTAGACCCGGCGTGAGTTTCCCCCCCAGCTGTGTCTTCCTGAGGTAGACTGGCCTGTTGGTGATAGCCTATAATTTACTTCCTCTGCCTTGATACATTTTCCTTCTCATATATTTTACTTCAATTAGTCCTTATGTGATCTCAGAGTTTCTCCCCGAGGAAGAGGCTGATTTCGCGTCCATGTCTTAAAACCTTGCAGCTGTAGTTAATATCTGTAGGTCTAATTTCACCTACCCCAAATCACCAAGCTCTGTGATGGCAAGTGGCCTCAAATGAGAACTCACCACGCTTACTTTTGAGTGTTTTTCTTGGCTGACTTTCTGACTCGTAGAACTTCAGTTTACAACCATCACGTATTGTGTGTTTTCTAAGGACATGCTTGACTTCCAAGAGCTCTGGAACTTTCCTGCCCCTTCCTATCTTAGCTGATCTCCTTGCACTTGACTTCGTCCTTACTTTGGCTATTTTTCGTCTCTCTCCTTTTTAAAGCAGTTCCTGTCGTAGTCTCTTTCTGGTCAAGCCATGGAACTTTCTCTTTCCTTTCACCGCCTTAAAATTCTCTCTGGGTATTGTCTTTTACAACGTCTTCTCCTTTTTCACCTCAAAGATGCTTTTGTTTCTGATTTTAGTATTTGGATATAATTCTAAATGTTGCTGTGGGATGTAAAGAGATACAAGGGATCTACCACAAGCATTCTTTTCTATAGGTGTTCCCTTGTGGTCATTTGCCATTTTTGTGTGTGCCTAGTGAGAGTTTCGAGTTGCGCAACCTGAGCAGTCAGACAAGGCTCTGGGGTAAAAAGGACCTCACCCTTGATTTAAAGCTCTGCTGTTGACATCGTAACAGTCTTACCAAATGTACCCTTCAACTCCTGTTTTGTATGTGAAGCTCCATGGGACAATGGCACGTGCCAGGGGCCTGCAGCCGGGCCTCATTCATGATGATGCCTAGCTCCGCCCTCCTTTCGTCCCCTGGGGTCCAGGTCCTACCTGGTCTTCCCCTTCCCTCTCCCTGCTCTGCCCTACAACACTGTTGCCTCCTGGAGGGTGGATGGAGACAAACTGTTTTGTCTACTGAGTGGGGGTAGAAAGAAAGAGAGGCCCAAGTTTCGCTGATGGCCTCCAACACTAGCAGAGATCTGGACACAGGCACAGGGGTAGGGAGGATTGGGGTCTGGTATTGGAGAAGTTTTGGAGTGGGATGTGGTAGCTACTGTCTCCACCGTGGGTTGGCAGCAGCACAGCCCATTTGAAAAGACCCCTTGGGGGAAGGTCACCTGTTTGCTGCAGGTTGGGGCAATGGACTCATGAAAGGGGAGATGTCTGCCTTAATTTCCCAGAGCCCACCTCTAGCTGGGACCTGGAGTGTCGCTCCAGCAGCTAGTGGAAGGAGGAACCGGCCTTCTTCAGACTTGAGTGTGTACCCGACCTAGCTGTGAGCTGGCGTCCTTGCTTACTTGCAAGGCCCTGAACTCAGCTGAGAATCCTGTGCTCTAGAGAGAGTTTCCTGAGCCAGCTCTGTCCCTGGAGCACCCTCTCTTCTTTTTCCAACCTTCCTTAGTCAGGATTGTGTTGGTTCTGGCCAGTTCAAGGTACCCTCTAAAATAAGAATTATGCAATTTGGGTGATTCTGCACATAAACTGAATGTTCTTATATTTGCATTGAAAACTGACATTGCATAATGTTGATATAAACAATAAAATTCATGCTAAAATGTTTAACTTTTAAAAATTTTCTTTACTTAGAATCTGATTATATAGCAAATAAAAATGATGTCAAGTCAAGAAAGAAAAAAGTGAAAAAGTGTTATACCTATAATTGTACTTTTTTCCTGCTTTTTCAAGAAGGAGGCCTGTATTTTTATTTGTATTGTGTTCTGTAACTTATGTAGCAGGCCTGGTATGTAGCCACTTCTGTTTACCCTCAAATAAAGATACAATAGCCAGCACACTGAAGCAGAAACATAAGCATCTGTATAAACCCAGCAATTCAACTCCTAGGGAGATAAGCAATAGGAATGCACACATATATTTATTTGAAAACATGTACAAGAATGTTCATAGAACCACTACCTCTCGTAGCCCTAATCTGAAAGCTATCCAAATGCCAAATAAATTGTGGAAACGGATTACACCTCAAGCAACAATATAAATGAATCTCACAAAGATGATGCTGAATGTATATGAATTCAAAAACAGGCAAGACTAATCCATGGTATTAGAAGTCATGTAATGGTTACCCTTGTTGATGGGTTAAGTGGTGAGGGAAGGGATAATATTCCATTTCTTGATCTTGATGCTGGTGACCATGATGTGTTCATTTATGAAAATGTATCAAGTTGTAACTTAACATTTGTGCACTTTTCTACATTTATGTTATACTACAATACAAAGTTGAAAATAGACTAGCACGAAAAATCCTTCATTCTTCTATTCACTGCTACTATCAAGTAAGACCTGATTCTATTAATGTAAATTTCAGTGCAAGAAATGATATAGCAAAATAAATTCCTTTTTTTATGCTAGAGTTATAGACTCTGCAGCTAAAGAAGAAATGATTGTTTTGACCCAAATTTTGTAAATATGGAAAGAGTAAGAAGAGGCTAAATATATTGCTATTACAAGAATCCTCCTAGATAGGGACAAATTCTTGGACGGGGTTACAGAGATGTTCTGTTCAGGAATTAGAACCATCCTTGGTAATGTTAAAGCTGTGTGTTTTTGTAGGTGAAATTCCACTGGGCCTGTAAGAAGAATGTACTCCTGTTGATATAGTGCAGTTATGTTTTTTTTTTTCCTTCTTTTCTTTTACTTGTCAATATTGACTAACAGGAAATCTGTTGGAACAGTTTTCAAATATTCTCAGTTTCCTCATAGGAGCAGTGTATCCATTGTATAAACTTTGAAAAATTGGTAAAGGCCAGCCAAAAGCAATTTCCTACAACATGTAATAATTATAGAATATTTAAGATAACTTTTATTCTCTATATTCCCATAATTTGGCAAATCTACAAAGTATGGAAAACCAGAAAAATTAATATTCAATGATAGAATATTTAATTAACTTATTATCATCTGTCCCAACTATATTAGCAGATTCCTATATGGTTTTTCTGCCAATAGTTTCCTTGGAATGATTCAGCTTTTTTCCTATCAAGCGATAATTTTCTAACAACCAAATATGAAAATATTACATTACTGAACTTAAATGTCTCAGTTGACTCCCTATTACCCATTGAATAAGGCCCAGTGTACTTAATCGGGTCTATAGTGCCCTTCACAATTTGCTCCTCATCTCGTCTGAGCCTATATCTCTCACCTTGTCTTTTGCCATTTCTCTGACTTTCCTTAGCTTTATTAACCTGGACATAGCGTGGTTTCAGGATTATGCCATGACTTCTCGTATGTTTGCTGCCGTACTTTGTTTAGAAGGCCCTTTACTTCCTCTTGAATTCTATCCCCATCAAGAGTTAATTATCCTGCCTTGGTGTGTGTGTGTGTGTGTGTGTGTGTGTGTGTGTGTGTGTGTGTGTCTGTGTGTGTATGTGTGTGTGTGTTAATTTTTGAATTAAGCACCTTGTCTAGAATTCTGTGGCTTTGGAAAGTAATGCAGTTTGACACATCTTAATCTTCGTAATCAGAAGATTGATGGTTTACAGAAATTTCAAGTGCCTTTCAATGTCAGAAACACTGTAAAAAATTCCACCAGCCTGGTCTCTGACCAAGAACAACAAAAAACATGACAGAAAATCTAAACAAAATTTCCATTCAACTTGTTGTAGTTGAGCTACCCAGGACTCAATGGCCATATGACTTTGCTGACCTGCACTGGCTTGGTTGGAGGTCAGTATGTTTTTTTGGCAAAGAGAAATGGAAAGTGTGTCTTTTTCAGACAGATTCTATGTTTATCCTGTTTACTTGCGATATTTTAAAAAATTAAATTGTTCACCCTTAGAGGCTTCCCTTTTCCTCAGTGAACTCCATTTTGTAATCTGGACGTTGGTATATTGAAATACTGCTCCTGGCATCCACAGCAAAGAACTTCTGACTAAATAAACTTAGCAGTCAAAGGTCTGGTCTACACTCACTTGGGTTATTTTCAATTCTCCCGAGACTGAGATCACCATAGCAATGACATTTTACTCTACCTAGCTCCTTATTGGAGATGCCTATTAATACACCGTTTATCAGAACAGATTATTTTGGTGTTACAATAATACTTTTTACAGAAATTCAAACTGTCCTACCTCCCTTGCATAGCCCTTTCTGCCTTGAACTTTTTTCTCTTTTTACAGACAAAGTCATTTAGCTCAAGCTAATTTAGTAGGGGAAAATATAGAACAGCCTGAACTCAAAATTGAGAATAAGGTTTAATAACCCTCCAAGGCATGTAGCGGCCCAAAGTTCTGGCACAGATTAGATTTTGAGATCCAGGCTACAATGAGGAGTGTAGCTGGACGTAGAGCTAAGGTGAAGGACTGCGTGTGAGGACTAAGGACTGCCTTTTGAATGAAATAAATGGAATGAAATGGATGGAATAATGTGACGTCCAAAGAGTCAGTTGGATAGATGTGATTCATGCACCCACGTAAAATGTGCAAAAGAGAGGAATAATGAAACATGTGAGAAGAATGAGGAGGAACTCCCTGAGCAGGTGGGAACACAGGAGGAAACATTTTCTAGGGAATCTGTGGTCCTACTTACTGTTAGGTGGTCTGAGCAAATTCGTACAGGTAATGTTACTCCCCGAAGCCAGAGGGCACAGAATACTGAAGTGGGCTGAACTTGTTCATTGGTCTCAGCCGCCTTTCCTCTCGTCTACTTCTTTCCTCTTGATTCTCATCATTTCCCCTCTTTACTAAGAGAGTCTGACAAGATGCCCAAGGTCCTCAAGAGTCTTATCAACATACACAGAATAGAGAAATGATCCTTTCCTGCCTTTGTATACTTCCCTTTGCCTGTACTGGCTTTTTGGAGGTTATTTATATAAAATCAGTTTATAATTTAACAGATACACTATTTTTCTTAAATAGTTGGAATAGTAGATTTTAAAGTGGATCCCAAACAAATGACAGACATACTGTTTGGCTTCACATCAGCATAGCGTGGGGTAGGTTGTGTTTAATACATTTCCAGGAGTGGCCATCAACTCAAATGTATCATTTGTGGCTGGCATTAAAAATTATTTCCCCATAAATGTACTTGTTGCTTTCTTTAAAGATCACCATATACCGCCACAACTCTGTCTTTTTCTTATAATTTTTCCATCATCTAGCAAAAACATTTTTTTAAATCTCAACTTTCAGGTAACTTCATTTCTGATCCTTTCTGTTTTCAGTGTGCTTTGTTTATACCTCTTGGTTAATGGATTTGCATTGTAATTATTCTGTGCATCCCTTTCTTTTCCACCAAATGGTAATCTCTTTAAGAATGAAGAACATGCCCTATTCATTCTTATTGCACAGTATGTAACATGGCGTCTGTCTTAAAATAGGCAGTTGGTATGTATTGGAGAGAGAGTTTCATTACATTATGAATAAAAAGCAATTTTCCAAGGGCTGAATTCATGCTACAGTTAACAAGGTTTCAATCCATGATTGCACCAGAGGCAAAGGAAATAATAAGTTATTAATGATACCATGAGGGAACATAATTTTAACAAAATGAAATGGATATCTAAGTGCATTAATATTGAAATTGAATATATGAATTATACAGAAGCATAGCCCAAATTGGCTACCAGATTGCAGACTCCAAAGGTTTTAGTATTAATTTCTGAGTTTACAACTTCAAATTAGATTAATTTGCAGTGAGGCAAATTGCTTTCTTTGTAGCAGAGTCTGTGTAAACTCCCTTCCCCTTGGGCTATTAATATGAGACAGGGCCAATTAAAATTAAAAAGTTTCTTATCAGGCTTTTATATTTAGGCCAGAAGGAAAAGCAAAACTCAGCTTCTTGCTATCTTCTTTTCTTTCTCACATGAATGAGGACTTAACCAGTAACAGTCAGCTCTGACTTTATAAAACCTTTATCTCAGATTTTGTTTTCAAAAAAAATTTCTGGAAAATAACAGTGTCTAAATTGCTTATTAACTAGCTGCCAAATGAAGGAAAAGTGCTTCTGTGGAGCACAAGTTCAATTTTTTTCAACAGTTTTGGGTGAAATACTTGATTTTTTTTTTTTGTGGTCTTTAGAATCCAGACTGACAGGAGCTCAAATGCCAGCTCTGCCATTGATTCTCCAAGCGATCCTGACCTTGTCACTTCAAGTCTGAGTTGATTTTCTAATTTTTAAAACAGGGATGTATTATGACTACTTTAAAGATACGTCAAATGCACATATGCATACATTTCTGTGTGCACAGGTCACTTCCAGAAGGCTATCGGAGGAACAGCTGCAGTCTGTCCCTCCAGGTGGAAGGCCTGGGTGCCTCCTAGCTATCAGGTTTGGAAGATAGACTTACTTTTTATGGCATACCCTTTTACACCGTTAGAATATTGTACCATCACATGTATTACCCTTTTAAAGGTAAAATGCTCAATTAAAAAATAAAACACCATAAAATATGAAATACAGTTTCCAACACAGTTCCTGACATGATATTTAATAAATACTGTTAACTCTACCTTCTATTTTATCTTCTAAATACTCTCTCTTATCTGGTACCCACAGGAAAATATAGCCACTTTTAGGAAAATTTAGATTCTATTATATTTTATCTCAATCCATCTTTGTGTTTTACTCAAGACGTTTTAGGTTTTAATTCTTCACTTGTTTGTGACCATTAAATGAGTTTAAATGCACGATTTATTTGAAAAAGTTCAAAGTTTGTTTGTTTTGTTTTTACTTCTTTGTGGGTAGGGCTAATATATTCTAGAAAGTTAAATCTTCTAGATTATTAACAGTTAAAATGGAAAATGCTAAAGATATTGATGTTTTTGGAAAATCTAAACTCTGATGACTTAGATTGTCATCCTGTTGTGTAAAACATACATCTAAAAACCTAATGATAGCACATTCATTCCTCTAAGAAATGTTTATGTTATCTGCTGTGTGTGTCAGACACTGTTCTAGACCCGTGAGCAAGGCTGACAAATCTTCTTCTTGCAGAGGATGCACTACAGGAGGTGCATAGTAAACAATAAACGTGATGTGTAAGTAAATTATTTAGCACATTGGAAAGTGGAATATGCCACGGAAATAAGACAATAAGACAAAGATTGAGGTAAGGAGAAATGAGAGGCTAGAATGGTGGTGACTTTGGTGGTCAGAGTGGCCTCACTGAGAAAGACTTGAGCCAAGAGTTGGGGAGGACAAGAGATTAAAACAATACAGATATCTGGGAGAAGAGCATTCCAGGCCGAGGAAACAACCATTTTAGACTCTAACCAGAAGCTTGCCTGTGTGTTCAAGGAATAGCAAGGAAGTGGCTGCAGGAGGTGTGAGCAAGAAAGGTGTGGTAGGAGAGGAGACCTGTGGTAAACCGGTTTAGGATCATGTAGGGTTTTGTAAGCCTATTAAAGAGGTCAGCTTTTCCCCTGAGTGAGATAAGGAGACCTGGAGGGTTTGGGGCAGAGAAATGACGTGCTCTGACTTCTTTTCTTTAAAAGGATCACTCTGGCTATTCTATTCAGAACAGATTATAGGAAGGCAAGAGAGAAAGCAAGAGGTTGTATTTATCAGTGTAATATAGGCAAGAAATTGTGTCCAGTGTGGTAGCGCTGGGTTTGCTGAGATGTGAGTGAAAGACAAGGCCAAGGATAACTTGAAGCTGTGTGGGCTGAGCACCTGGGAAAACGCCATCTCCGTGAACTGAGATGGGGATAACTGAGAGAGAATCAGAGACGGAGGGGACTATCCCGGCCATTCATTTTTGAACATATTAAGCATGAGATGTCCATTAAATATCTAAGTGCATATGGCGATGAGGCAGAGAGGCCCAAGGTGAAGATAGAAATGTGTGCTCATCAGTCTAAATGGAGATTTTAAAATTAGTCACTTACTTTTAGTCTAGGAAAAAGATGAGGGATCTACCTCCCTGTATATACAACGATGTGCATTTGAGGACGCTTATTTTTACTAAAACCATGTTTCCTTTATAAAAGAGCTCGTTGTAAATTATTGATTTATTTCACTTATGTTTTTGGTTGTTAGCAGAGGTTGGGTTGATATTAAAACATGAACTTGGTTGTGTTGTGGGACTTATATAGGAAAGTTTGCTGGCCACATTCTGGCCATTGAGGTCACTGAGTGAGCAGAGCGACCACCCAGGCGAGTATCAGAGGCCCAGAACAGCAGCAGGGGAGCTGCAATGGGTCCCCTGAAGGAAGCAACAAAGCAATGCTCGTTCAGAACCGGGCAGGTCATGTGTTTACTGCTTTAGGCTTCCAGATGCACTTAGGGATGGAGGAAACACCAGAAGGAGGCTGGGATAACCACAGCTCCTTACGTGGAGGTCGGAACTAGTAGAATGTTGGCATACGTATGAATATGATTTCATTCATACACTCAGGTGAAGTCTGGAGACAATTAAATTACATATAATTAAGTTATAATAGCTAGGAAGATTGACGTCAGTTTGCCGTCTTTGCTAAGAATACTAAAAGTAAGCATGAGATGCATTTGTGTATGCCAATCTTCTTGTGTTTGTAAGCTTTGTCCTTTTTACTTTTGTAAATATTTTATTGCATATTTGAAGGCTTCTCATATTTATTTTTTTAAAATATTCATGTTTTTTGTAGCATGATTCAAGATTTAAATAACATTTTCTATTAAATTTTAATAATGGCATCAAAAACATTAAGTGACTACTATGCCCTACATGTTGTAATATAATTCGGGGGAAATATAAAATATAGTCTGTATGCTCTTCTCAAAGGTGACATTTAATATTTTAATTTCTAAAAGTGAGAAATCATAAATGGTAGTATGCTAATTCTTTCACTCTGATACTCAGTTTGATCATGATGATTTTCATAAGTCTATTACAAAAACACTTTGATAGTCTGAAGATGTAGATCTGTGTAAAATGTCAGCCTCATCAATTAGACTGCAAAGATTTTTAAGAGCAATAGTTTTTAAAGGTTGGGGAAACTTTAATGATAAATTCTCTAGCTTTTTAACTTAGAACAAGCATGCTGCACTACAATTTCTGTAAGGATAAAGTTATAAAGATATCTTAGTTCGGTCTGCTGCCTATCCTCCCATGTAATAAAAGGCTAATATGCAAATTGTCTCCTCGGGAATTCCGCTGGGAGACCGGGAGTTCGGTCACTCACTATGACGTGTGCTGACCACCAGGGGGTTGTGCAGAACATGGCGGGTGACCAGGGGTGAGGAGGGGCGCTGAGGGAATGAGGGAAGGAAGAGGCAGAGAGGCTGGGAGGCAGGGAACCTGATCGACCCTGATCGCTGGCCAGGCCTAGGGACTCTACCTGTGCACCAATTTCGTGCATGGGGCCTCTAGTAGCATTATATTGAACAAAATTCCCAGCAGAAAACTGTTGAAGGTGGTCATGTGACTTACTGGGACCCCAGCCATAGTAGACCTGTGATTTTAACTTTTGTTTTCTTACCCATGTGAACTTCAACTTCCTAGCTACCTTTTTATGTCAGAAAATGCTTCTGATGTAAAAGTCCTATTTTATGAGAACGAGCCCACGTCTCTGAATTCCATCCTGTCCCAGATCTTGATCCTATAATTTTTTTTACTATCTTATTATGTGCATCTTGGTTTTAAGAAGGTTTTAAAATTTTCTTCAGGAGCAGTGTTAATCTGAATTACTTAGTCTTTCATTAGAGGAAGCAGAAGTGATGAACAACAGTTAATATATTCACATTTATATCTCTACTCACTGCTATACTAAAGAGAAGCATTTTAAAGCTATAGGGCCGAAATGTTTATGTTTAGTTACAGCAAAATGTGAGGTCCTTCCTGTCCTGCTCTCACTTCTGTTCTCCACACACCTCCACCAGCAGTTTCCAGCCCATTTCTGAATTCCTTATCCTGCTGTCTTTCCATTCACTCAACATGTGATCATTCATTCAAAAATAAACTGACTTTAATATGCAGATTATTCTAATGTTCAGTCCTTGAGGCTTAAGATCTACTTTGACAAAATAAAAATTGTACTTATAAATCATATTTAAAGATAAAGAAAATATCATGAGTGCTGTTTATGGGCTGCATGATAGATCAACATCACTTTGAGAGAGCATAGTTGGTTGTAATTATTAGATTGTATTTGATACAAGGTTGAGAATTAAGAGTTACAAGGATTATGATTTAAATAAATTGTTTATATCAGTCAAAATTGCAAGTTGACCAGGCAATATATGGGTATGTATTAACTCTAATATGTAGAAAATATGCAGAAGTTAGAGCTTCCTCTTTAATGTTAAATGCCTATCAAAAGACCAAGACAAAACAACCTTGAGCTGTGACTATACCTGAGTTAACTGTGTCTTGACAGGGAGTGACATTACAAATAAGTATTATGGGCCTATTTGTTTCTAAAACAATGTGTCACTCTCATAACCTAGTTGTAAAAAAATATACTTGCATTTATTCTTTATATGTAACATATATGTGTACACACACAGACATATATGTATGATATATACTCACCTTATCCTGTGTAAGATTCTAAAGAACAGAGATTGTGTCATTTTTCTAGAGCGCTTAATTCCTCCTCAACCTGACACATGGTTCTCTCTAGTTATAGGTACTAAGAAGACTGTTAATTTTTTGCTAATACAAAAATATTTCATACAAAGTTATGTTATATAATGTGGTTCCATTTCAATAATAATTACTCAGTATAAATCCACTTAGTGTTAAAGTGATCTTTGTATTCCTGAATCTTCCTAATTTGGCTACCCAGTATGGTCCAGGTGTAGTAAGAGAGAAGAGAAATGTTCTCAACCAAACCATAAGAGCTTATTTAATAGTTATAAAATGAACATTAAACACCAAATTCCCTTTGGCAAACTTGAGAAAATTCTGCTGATATATAGAAGACAATTAAAAACTGTACCAAATTTGGAGTTTCTTTAAAAAAAGTGTCTCATATAAACATAATGAAAACTATAATAAGATTTTTTTCCCTATTGTTCATTCAGTGAGGCTACCAATTTTTTTTTCAGAGGTAAGTAATTACGCTATGTCTGGATAATGGCTAAGCTAAAAATTGTACCATCGGTTATTTCTGCTAGAAAAAAATATAATCTTTATGGTATTCCAACTGATTTCTAAATTTGAGGTAAAAAAATTATTACAATTAACCCATTGGACATGTAAAATTTTATATCCATCATCATGAAATTATTTTTAATACCCAAGTTTTAGTTAATTTCCTCCTGTTTTAACATCAGGACTACAGAAAAGCTAGCTATTATCCTTAACATTCTAGCTATTTTAATGACATATAGCAACCATACAGTTTTTAGGGCCAACTCTTCCTTAACCACTTTTTCTGATTGAATATCTGAAGTGCTGGATTTTGTTAAAGGGGAGCTTTTTTTTTTGTATTCTGTTTCTAATTTTGACATTTTCATTTTTTGCTGCTCTATGAAGTAAGTTTTAGAAAGTCTGAGGTATTTTATGAAGTAAGTTTTATGAGGCAAGATGCTTTTTGCTTAGATTAATGACCAGAAGAGAAGGAGAGAGTGGGGACCAAAATAGTTAGAATTTTGTTCTTCAGAATTCACTCAACTTTAATTCTCTCTGCAAGTGTTGACAGCAAGCTACTCTCCAATGACGAGAGCAGACATTCGCCATGCCGCAGTTGTGGTGGTTCATTTGTATTGGACACACTTTCCGAAGAATAACATTTAAATGTGGTGTAATTTGCCTGAAAGCAAATGGAAACACAAGTTATATATTTTACAAATGACCTTAAAAGCATCCATTTGCTTATTTTGAAACTCCTGCAGACTGCATATCCTTCATTTTGCTATTTACCTTGGCCTTATCATGATTCAACAATCCCCATAAATTTTTCTTCAATAAAAGTTGCAATTTATAGTAGAATTTCAGTGATCTATGCCCGAAACAGGAGCTTTCTTTACATGGGCCATTTAGAGGTAGGTTTATATTTCCAAATAAAGTAGTACAATGAATATATGATTATCACCCCCTTTATCTCACGCTAATTAGGGTCAGGACTTTACAAAATGAAAACTCCTTTTCTTCTTTCACAAAATTTCATTATAAATCCCATTATGAAATCAACATAAAGTAGACCTGCTCAATCAAAATCTCATGGAGTGTGAATATTTTTAAAACATTCTGAAGGTAATTATGATTCAATTGTTTGGGGAAACTCAGCCATAAATGGAAGTAGAATATTTACTTTTTCCTGGAGAAAAGATTAGATTTATAATTCCTAGTTGTTAAGATTTAGAAATACATGAGATTCACAGAACTCTCAGAACTCAGGGCATTTTTATGTGAGCATTCTGACTCAGAATTGGGTTGAGTTACTTTTGAAAGCAGTTATGTTCTGATGATTACTCAGTATACACATTATTAATGAAAACATCACATTCAGATTAAATAAACTTAGTTTTTATTGAAACTAGATTGTGTTTGAATTTTATAACTCTTTTAAAAGTGTTTTTCAAAGACTAGTTTTTTATTGCTATACTTTCATGTATAAAATGAAAATTCATGGATATTTCGTGGATAAAAGCAACTAGTTTATACTAAATATTTACATAGGTGACTTGAGAATTCTAAAGCCAATATAAATGCGTCTTTTAGAAATAAAAATTACATAGAAAGGTTTCACAATCTATTAAGTAAGTAGAAAAGGCGTTGTTTCTTGTGTCTCTTTTAGTTTCACCAAAGAAGGTCTTCTTCACACACCTTATAAAATTTTCTTTTGTGTAATGATTCAAAGAAAAGGGAATGCGTCTTTGATGTTAGAGCAAGATTACAAACTTTCATAGACATATGGAAAACAATACTGTTCAGCACAGATCCATGAAGAAAACTTCAATTAAAATTTATGTTCTTCAACAAGGCACTAATAATAAGCAAGTAAAAACAAGACTAAGGGTTTCAAACAGCTCATTAAATGCAGTGTAGTTATCACTGAAATATTGGTTACTGCCATTGGTGAAGTCATGAAAGAGAAAACAGATGACTTAGCTGCCTGTCATCTCAGACTCATGCTTCCTGGTTACAAATAAAATCATGTGCTTAGCAGAGGAGGGTTGGTGACAGGGACTGATGTGATGAGTAAAGTGGTTTTGATTGCATAGGTGCTTATGCCAATTAACATACTTAGTGCTGACTTACCAAGAAAGGGGGTCTCATGTCAGTTTAAGTAAATGAACTAACATTTATTGAAGTTATTTTACATGCTGATTTTATTAACCCTTGTGAGGTAAGTGGTGTTAAACCCATTGTAAAGATGAGGAAACTGAGGCCCCAAGAAGCCGAAGTAACCTCACATCAAATAGTGAGTCATAGAATCAGAGTTTCAAGTGCAAATATTTCTGGCTCTAGCACCGTCAGTTCTACTTTGGCCCCATTAAGACAAAAAGAGCAATGTCACTGGATCCAGAATGTCATACATCTTTGAATGATGGTCTCATGTCTGCAGCCTTATTTCTGAAGTATGGTATTAGAATACCTCGATCAGTCCAAATGGTGCTGACAGTGTATTGCTGAAAGACATAACAAAATGGGGAATCCAGTAAGAAAAATATAACGCAAAGTCAAATATGATAGAGACATAAAGGACCTATAACTTTAAACAACAGGTAGGTCTTTGAGGACCAAAATTGACAAGGAAGGTTTTAGTTGGTGTGTGATATTTCATCACAGACATTATCAACAATAGTGGGACACCACATTTTCTTTTATTTGAGCAAAAACCTATATTTATCTTTAACACTGAAGTGGATCCTCCTACTTTTTGTCCAAAAGGCAGCAGCATGCATTTAGTTCAGTTTAACAAAACTCTACCCTATGATAGTAATTAGAATAGGGGACCTTTGTGAATTAGGAATGAAAGCCCACTGGCCATGTATGGGCATATGAAATCAATAGCTCTTTTTGATTAGCTCTGTTTACTCCCAAGCGCCTGGACATCTGAACATAAAATCAAAACCATTCCTCAGTATATGTGGAACCACTGCTCAAAGCTAATTTCCAGACTCCAGGGACTAATTTTTAAAGTTGGGGAGATAAAGTTATATGTTATTTACCAAAAGCTCTAGGTAACTAATAATTTTATGACTTTAAAAATGACAATTATTCATTATTCTGTCAGATTTCACACATACTCCATTTAGATAGTATATTTAATGTAATTCAGTATTATGATATGGTAAACTAAATATATTTCAAAAACTTTAAAACTAACTATAAAACCCTAACATGTAGGAGATTTTTTTCTTTCCATTTAATGTACTATTGTTCTTTTTTGTGTTTCTTTCACGTAGACTTCCTGTCTTCCTTCGCTCAAATTTTCCCCCTGCATTTGAGGTTTGCACTGTATAACATATAATGTAAAGGGAACAGATACAAACCCCAGGCAAAGTAACACCTAACATGTACTTGCTACTTACTCTGTACCAGGTACTTGTCTATGTACCTTATACACATTGCATTTTAATTCTCATAGACAACTTGTGCCATAGGGACTATTTCCTATCCCCTTTGGAGGGAACTGCAGCACAGAAAAGTAAAGTAACTTGCCCAGTTCCAAGATTCAGATTTGGAACTGTTATGCTTCTGCTCAGCTGCTTCAAAACTGAGAGATCTCAACTAAGGTGCTAAGCCTCTCTGTGCCTCCATCTGCTCATCTGTAAGGGAGTGCAGTGGGGATACAAAATAAACAGATAAGCTTCAAGTTGTTGACAGTCCTCTTGGTAGAGATGTTCGGTGAGCAGATAAAAAAGTGTGACTGGAATTCAAGAAGCAAGGTCAACCGAGATCTAGGAACCGGGTCATCCTGGAGCGGAAGAACATGTTGAGTGAGATTACCTAAGTAATCTTAGGTAATCAGATTACCTCTGTGGGGCAGAGGAAAGGGGCAGAATGACGGGTATGAGTGACGAAAAGGAGAGTGTGGGAGAGAAATTAGAGAGGCTGGAGAAGCACTGAGATATGATGCTAGGGAAGTCAAAAAACAGACCCACAAGGCCAAACATAACTTTATATTTTGAGGACTAAACCTATGTCTTTATGTTTGGTGATGAGGTCATCACTGACCTTTGAGAGACAACTTCCTAGAGCTGCTTCTGTGGAGTGAGGTTGCAGCAGACTCTGGGGTGGGAGGACTAGCGGTGGAGGTGGGGTGGAAAGGGACTGTCCTAGCAGTTTGGCACGAAGATTGCAGCCAGAGAGAAAGCAGTGCTGAGAGAAGGGTGGGGAATAGAAGACGTCTAAGTGTGTTTCTACATAATATTTAAGAATCAGAAGAAGAACAGGGAGAAATTGAGAAGGGGAGGAATGGTAAAATAAAATATAGAAGAAATAGGCCTATAGCTCCTCTGAAAACATTTGCACTTTATGATTTCTTTTGTGCTGCTACCAAAAAAAGTAGCATGATAATTGGAGATTTATTTAACAACTAATATTTATTAAGTGGTCACTATATGTCAGACACCACTTTAAGTGCTAGGAATACAATAGTAGCAACAACAAAACAGGCAAAATTTCTGCTCTTGTAGCACTTTCATTGTAAAGTCTACCTAAAATGAGCAGTAAACAGGCAAATGAATGCATAAAGAAAACCAACTTGGATTAAGGAGGCTGGGGTGGTCCCTGGCCGGGTGGTGGTGCTGTTGTAGATGTGGGTTAGAAAGTCCTATTTGATAAAGAGACTGAGTGGAGACCAAAGCAATGAGAGGCTGAATTTTATAAATAAACTAGAGGCCCGGTGCACAAAATTCATGCACTCGGGGGGGGGGGTGGTCCCTAAGCCTGGCCTGTGCCCCCTTGCAGTCCAGGAGCCCTGGGTCGGGGGAGGGATGTCTGACTGCTGTGGAGGCAAGAGAGACTCCCTTCACTGCTGCTGGGCTTGCCAGCCATGAGCCCAGCTCACAGCTTCTGGCTGAGTGGTGCTCCTCCTATGGGTGTGCACTGACCACCAGGGGGCAGCTCTGCATTGAGTGTCTGTCCCCTGGTGGTCAGTGCGCATTATAGCAACCGGTCATTCCACCATTCGGTCAATTTGCATATTAGCCTTTTATTATATAGGATGATGAGAAAATGTTTAGGCAGATGAAAAGTGAATGAAACAGCTTACAGGTGCAAAAGTTTTGGGAGATTCAAGGAAAAGCTAAGAGGCCACTGTGGCTGGAGTGAAATGAACAAGGCTGGGGTATGGGAATTTGGCAATTTAAATTGTACAATCATATAAACAGTAGTCTGCTATTTTTATAGGTAAAGTGAACTCTAGGAATAGATTACATTTGAATTATTTTTATTACGTATAGTTTTTTATGCCTTAGTAATAATTTTTATATCTTGGGACATTAGACCATTTTGAGAACCTAATGAAAGCCATGGATTCTCTTCTTAGGAAAAAAAGCACATATTTACCCAAAGATAAGAAGTTTCTTATTTCAGAGAGTTCTGGGAACTCTACAATTCCTCCCATAGACCCCAGGTTGAAGTTCTTGCTTTGGAGGATGAGATGCTTTCCAACATTGTTCTTCAAGGTTAACTTTGACTCTAAATAATGCAGAGACTCACCTGTCCTTGAAGAATTTATCATCTGAATCACTGTCTCTCCAGTCATATTTCATAGTGGCTCCTCAAAGAACCCTGGCATCTCAGCTCCTTGGTCTTATTCCAGTCATTCTCCCTGATCCTTTAACCACCTGCTCCCATGGTCATACTCTAGGCCTAAAAACTGTACTCCTTTGACAATCTGTTTCTAGAATCAGTCTGTAACCACTGTGTCCTGTCTTTCCACTTCATTCCCTCTCAACTCCCAAAGTTGTTGATCCAAATAGAACTGACTGTCCAATAACCCTGCTGCCTTTTTACCATGCCCCTGTCTCTGAATTGTTTCCTTATTTCTCTCCCCACACAGTTCACATGCAATGATCCATCACTGCATTAGTGACCTTCCTTACACTCTCAATGTCCTTGTCCCATTGCTTCCTATACTATTCTGGCAAAACCCTAACAGTGTTAAATTCAACTTATACAACATTCACACCACCAATTGGGCAATGTGGCTGAATAAAAAGAGATATGCTTAATATTCTGTGTCTAAATTCATGATCAAAATCCTCAAATAATCCTTGACGCCTCCTGGTAATTACATCATTTCCCTACTGCTTCAGGCTCAAACATATTCCTAGGAACTGTTTCACACCTTCTTGGTCTCTCCTCCCATATCACCTAAGACTCATTCTAAGCTGGAGCCTTTGTGAATGTGTTCCCTATTTCACTGAGAAAATGAAAGAAATCAGAAGAGAACTTGCCACATTGCTAGCACATCCACCCACCTAACTGCACTGACGCTGTCATAGTCTACTCTCACTGCTATAAGTATAGATGAGCCTGCCTAGCAAAGCCATCACTTCTACTAAATCACATTTCTTCTCGCATTCTCAAAGGCTTTGGCTATTGCTCCATCTCCCCACTAGATTAGTTTGACCTATTGCATCAATGCATTTGGCATAAAAATATTATTTTATTTTTTCCATTTAGAAAAAAACCCTCCTTCAACCCACATTTCTCTCCAGTTTTTCCCCATTCTTTTTTTTTTTTATCATTTATGGCAAACTCTTAATGTATTATCTGTATGTCACTATCTACTTCCTCTTCTTCCATATTTCTTAGACCCACTTGAATTAGACTTTGTCCCCATATCTCCACTAAAACAGTTCTTTGCAATCTTCAGTGACCTCATGTTGCTACACTCAATGTCACACTTCAGTCTGCTTAGGGGAACTATCAGCAGCACTGAGGTAACTAAATGCTCCCTGTTTCTTGAGATAATTTCTTCACTTGGCTCTACCCCCATTTCATTAGCCACTTCATCTCAATGGTCTTTGTTCATCCTCATCTCCTTACCTTTACAATATGGAGTATTTTTTTTTTTAAAAAAACCCTCTGCTCCATTCATACTGACCTCCATACTCTTTCTTGAACATCAGTTCTGTGAATTGCCTTTTCAATCTGCTGATGGTGTTCTTTGATGTATAAAAATTTAAATTTTGATCAAGTTTTTCTATTTTTTCTAATGTTGCCTATACTTTTGGTGTCATATCTAAGAAATTATTGACAACTCAATGTCATAAAGCTTTTCCTTATGTTTTCCTCTAAGAATTTTATAGTTTTAGCTCTTACATTAGGTCTTTGATCCACTTTGGGTTAGTTTTTGTATATACTATAAGGAAAAGGTACACCTATACTTTCTAGTCCCATTGGTGTCATAGGTTGGCAAAACATATATGCATCACTAAATTAATTACTAAATGAAGAGTCTAAATTTGGCAATTACTATTATACTTGAGATTTATATCTTTCTATTTCTAATTACTCTTCATGATCTTCATTTATTCTACTTTTTGTTCTGTTTGGCTTGACATGTATTCATTCATAACCTGAGATTTTAGCTAGGATATGTTGTTGGTGTGGGAAAAAGAGCAATGAATTCAAAGTCCAAAGCTTGGACTGAATCCCAGCAATAACTGGTTATATGACTTTGAGCAAGTCATTAAACCTTTCAGAGCTGCAGTGGTATTAATACTTACCTTAGAGTTTGTTGTGATAACCTCCGTGAAAGCAACTAGCACATAATAAACACTTTAATGTTTGCTGAATTTATTACTCAAGCCTGAACCACTGATGATTTCTGAATGACTACTCTCAGCTGACTTGGTGTTGTGTCTCGTGCAGTCAACCATTCAATAGGTAGAGGGTAGAAAGGGCAAACCGCCCATGATGGGAAAAAAAAGGGCAGATGCCAAAAGATATCATAGAGGATTACAGATGTGGAGTGGCAGGTACCCACAGAGCAGTGGTTTTGTTTCCTTATCATTTTGGGGCAAAATATGCCACTTCAAGCAAAAAGCTATGGCAATAACAAAATTTATCTCTAAAATACAGTATTGTTGGTATTAGGTAGGAAGGCTAAAATGCTTGAAAATTGGGAAGAAAATCTTTTAAGATTACATTGGAACCCTCTGATTTCCATCTGTTTTGAATTTTCCACATACATCTAATTATGGCAAGTTGTCATATTTTGAAATATCCTATATT
Source organism: Myotis daubentonii (assembly GCF_963259705.1). Taxonomy (NCBI): domain Eukaryota; kingdom Metazoa; phylum Chordata; class Mammalia; order Chiroptera; family Vespertilionidae; genus Myotis; species Myotis daubentonii. Next base: position 38,263,280 of record NC_081846.1, read on the forward strand.
TAGGCAATAGAATTATCTATATCATTTTTTATATTTAGCATAATTATAATTAAAAAATATGCCCCAAATTGTATACATTGAGTTTCTTATATGTGTGATCCCCAAATGGGAGTTTCAGGGGATTAATGTGAAGGAGTCAAATTTCTGGTAAGAGAATTATGGTGGATCAGATACTGTTCCCTGTCCCCTAACCACTGAAACACAGAACTTTTAGTGCTATTCCCTCCTCAATAAAACAAAAATATTTATTGTCCTCTCTCCCTCACAGTAATATCATGAGGTCAAATAAAATGAAGCATATAAACTTGCAATGAGTATTTTCTCCAAGCAGCAGTCTAGAGAATGGACAGTAAAAATTAATAGCATCGTTCATGTTTATGGCTCTGTCTTCCACTCCTCTCAGTGTCTCAAAACAGGATATCTTCTCTCCTGGCTGTGGTGAGTCTCTGATTAACTCCCTGGCCCACTAAGAAAATATAGACTGTACCTGAAAAAAAAATGTTTGCTACTCAGGTAATTTACCTAGTGTCACTGAGGTCTGGTAGCTGTGCCTAGGGGTGATGGGCTACTCACTGGCCTATACCACAGGATGGAGAAGTGTCTGGAAGCTGGTAGCCTCTTACTTCTGAAAAAAATAAGGGGCCTCAGACAAATGCTCTAAGAGCTCCTGTGTTGCCGCATTTGTGATATCCTCCTCCTTGTGGTCCATGGATGCCTTCTGGTCCTGATAACAGGTAACTGCTGGACCTACCTCTCAGGCACTCTAGGCAAGGACCTTCGAAGCAGTACTCACATTGGAGATGGGATTTTCTAGTGCTCCTCTGACATGCACTTAAGTCTTTTAAAGAATTCCCCTTTCCCTTAGTAAAATCAAAAGAAATACTTAGCTGCAACTACTGGACATTGGGACAGGGGTAGAAATGTTTTTGTTTTTTTTTAAAAACACATATATTGGCCTGGTTCCAGCCTGTATTTAATGTTTAAATCCCTAATTTTCTGTATCGTTCTTCTAAGATAAATTCTCATTATTTAAGTTATTGCTTCCCTAGTAGTAGAAAACTTCTTTTTATAACTTTTGTGACTTTTCTACCAAAGAGAGAAATAGCTAATGTCTTATTTGGGAGGGAAATGGGAGTTTTTTCCTCCTCCATAAAATTATAAGATATACTAACCAGCATTGACAATAAATGAATATTTTAATTGGTTCCAAGGAAGAGGAAATGGAGTGTGTTTTCCTTTTCTTTCCTTAGACATACATATCTCTTGGAATGTTATTATTTCCCACTGCTTTAACTTGTTTAAAAATCTGAAGGCTTTTACAAAGCTGTTTGTTTTAAATTTGTTTATTAAAACTCATCAGGTTAAAATAATATTTGCTTGATTTTATAATAAACTAGAGGCCCGTTACACGAAGATTCGCACAATAGGCCTTCCTTCCCCTGCTGCCGCACTGGTTTTCCTCTGGCACCCGGGACCCAGGCCTTTGGTCCGGCCACAGTGGAGAAGCCAAGCCATGAGGCTAGGATTCTTCGTTCTGGCCACAGCAGCGAGGCTTGGCTTCTCCACTCTGGCCGCAGTGGAGAAGCCAAGCCTCTTCAGTCTTCAGTTGTCTTCAATCTTCACTCAGACCGGAGCCTTCAGTCTTTGCTCCATGACTGTGTATGCAAATTAACCTGCCATCTTTGTTGGGTTAATTTGCATACTCATCCTGATTGGCTGGTGGGTGTAGCGGAGTGATGACCAATTTACATATTTCTCTTGTATTAGTGTAGATTAGAAAAGTCTCTCAACTTCTTTACATTTGGGTCTTACAAAATATAACAATAGCAATATTATATATAACACTCAGAATATTGAGCACTCTTGGTCATTCAACTAGAATTCATTTTGTAGAAACTAAATGTAGTTTAAAATTTTGCTAACTCATGTTGTTATGATATTATTTTTATAGAACATAGTCTTTGCTTTGATTTCTGGGTCTAAAAGTAGTTATTTATTGATTTCTAAGAAGCCATTTACTTTATCTACTTTATTATTTACCTTCTAATATAAAATATGGTAAAAATATAGTTTCACGTATTTACTTAACTGGATGTTCTAAACTTTATAAAATACTCTGCATGCCTCAAATGAAAATTTCATCAAGGTGAAAATGAAACTTTTTGGTGAATCACATAGTTTTTTACTTGTGTAACTGAGATTCTGCATAATGAAACATGAATTCAGCTTCCAATATTCAGTAAGCTGTGGAAGTCTAGAATGGATTCTGTGATGTACTGTGTGCCCAGCATCATACAATAATGAATTTAATCCTAGTGATATAGACCTTATCTCCTTTTATAAAAGAGAGCACAGAGTTTAGAAAGAAAACCTAACCTGCCCAAGATCACACAGCTTGCAAGTGGCGGGGAGAGATTCAAAGTGCAATGTGACTTGGGAGCTATCATTTCCAATGATTATTGACAGATCAGGAAACTTATCTTCTGAAAATAATATTTTGAGATTATAAAACCAGAGTAAAACTTCAATTATTAGAATCCTTGAATGGTAAAACTGGAAGTGAACTTAAAAAGCTTATCTAGCCTAGTGGCTTATAAATCAGTTCTTATTCTTCAAATTTATTTCAATAAAAATTGTGTTTGCTTGTTCTTATTTTTATTGAATTTATTGGTGTTACAAAACTACATAGGTTTCAAATGTACAATTCTATAATATATCATCTGTATATTGTATTGTGTGTTCACCACCCATAGTTTGGTCTCCTTCTGTCACCATCTGCAGCTTAAATATGTAAACCATGCAAGTTTGGAGAGCCCTGTTGAAGAGAGTAGGGCAGAGGTAGCCTTGTGCAATTCTCCATTTGAGGTACTTTCTAAGGGAGTCCCAAAGAATCTTCCCAGAATCAAGTCCTAAGGGAGTAATTTGAAAAACCACTGTAAAGTCCAACATATTCATTTCATAAATTAAAATACATCTTTTCAGTAATATAGTTTAAAAGAAATACTATCAAAGTAGTAAAGACTCCCTTCTTTATTATGCCTTTTCTCTCTCACTGTAGAGCCATTCTACACTGACAACATTTTTTTCTTCTGCTTTCCCTGAGACCCATTATTTGCAGAGTGCCTGGCACTTAATAGAAACTCAACACTGTGTGTGAATGAATTAAAGAATTAATGCACAAGCTAACTTTCTTTAAAATATTTGGGGTGTGTGTGTGTGTGTGTCTACACTAAGATTTGGGAAGGAAAACAGTTTTTATAGCCACATGTTGATTTGTAACTAAAATCTTCAGGCTCACTCCAACATATTGCCTTAGGGAGATTTTGTGAACTATTAAAAATGGGACACCATGTCCCTTCACAAAGAAATAAGCAAGAAGTAGAGAAGTATGCCAGTTGGAACTGCAGGAGAGCTCAGAACTTCTGGCTGTGATCTTATGAATTGGAGTCCAGTCAGAGGGCATTCATAAACGCTCTTTCTGGGAAATGCCATTACTGCTGATTTTTATGACCGTGTTGGTTTTATATCTCACTCAACATGTAAAACATCTATCTGCTTTAAATCAGTGGTCACACAGAAGTCATCAGCAGTGATTTGCCCTAAATACTCGTTTCTCCTTCTCATTGAAACCAGATTTATTTTACTCAGAGCACTTTATGACACCCTCCTTCAAGGGATGGAATGTGTGAATTTTTAATTAATGAGATTGTACAGGTTGTATGCTTGCTAGTGATACAGAATAAAATAGTTTGCAGATATGTAATAATTTACATGTGGATTATATTTGGTTTAGTGTATTACCTTGGAATCCATGGAGACAAAGGAGTCACAAAATCAGAAGTAGTATATATGCTACTATAAACCATCAAATGATATGTATAACATGATGTTTCACAGAAGTCTTTTGCAATAAGTAGCCCATTTTCAAATTGTTCAATTGAAGTTAGCTAAGAACATAGAAAAGGAGATTTGATACTAAAGGTAACAGTCACATTTTAAAAAGTTAATTGCATTGAGTCCCAAAAATAGTGAATTCAAAGCAAATTTGTATGTATGGTTAATAATATCTACTTACTGATGTAAAAAAGATAACTATAAATTTTAAAAAAATGTTTCTTCAAATCCGGAAGATATTGTTCTTTTGTTTTTATTTGGATTCATAAGACAGTTTTAAAACATAATAGTTATTTAAAATATTTCTTTGGCCTTAGTAAAGATGTATTTTTCTTTCAAGTTTCCTTTTTCCAATTTTCTCCTGCTCAGTGTGACCTGCATGAAGACAGAAATCTTGTATCCCTGCACCTCACAGAGAATCTGGGATATTACAGTTGTTAACTGCTACATAAGTACTACAACCTGTGGTTTGCACATCACCTCATCTATTCAGACCACCTGGTCAACCAACCAAGGCTATTCTTGAATCTCAGCATATAATAACAAAGAAAATAGAAGCCTCGCATTCTGATCTTAGGTTGTCAACAATACTGATATCAATTCATGACTTTGAATATTTACGAATTAGGCGATTCCTATATTGTCTTCACTGTGAGCCAGCACAACTTGCATATCTTCCAGTTGGCCCTTATACAAACCTGGTAAATGAAAGGCACTGAACATAGAGAATACAGAGCCTGCCACTTGTTAAGTCCACCAAGAGAATGCAGACCATAGTATAATATACATACTTATACAGAGGAATAAATTTGAAAGTGAAAAGCTGCTTCTTGATTTGACATAGCCTCAGAATCCAGTAGAGACTGAATAAATATTAAGAATCTTAAGGTCTAACTAACATTGAAGAAAATAACCTCATTGCATGCCAGTGAAACAGTGTGCATCATATTTATTCTCTTTGTCATGACAGTTTTCAGAGAAGCTACATCGTTTTGTATTCCTTGGTGAGTTTCTGTGCTTGTCAGCAGGAGCTGAAGTCATTTTGGCAGATTCTAAAGAACAGCTGTATGGAGCTGGATGACTCAGTGAGAAACGAAGGAAGAGGGCTGACTCGTACTTCTCACTTCTCATGTTATCCCTTTGAGCCCTCAGAAAAATCTGCCTGGGGAGAATTATCCCTTAGATTGGTTGTCAATAGAACAAATGAAGTCTGTATGATAGCACCCTTTTAATGCATTTTATGCTGATTGCTTTGATACAGAAGTATAAGAGTAAGTAAAGGTACAACTACTAGTAAATATGAAAAGATTTAAATGCAAAATTAAGGTCAGGAACAAATTGAATATTTTTAAATTTATAAGCCCAACAAAGAAAATGTTAAACAAGGATTCAGGAGTAAGTCATTGTAGAACCTTTTAAAAAAGCATCTCCTTTCATAACTAACATTTTTATCACCAATGTGATAAAGTGTTTATTTAATATTATCAATAAAAACCTGGTATAATATGGTTAGTTTATGTTAGGTATTGTCAATTTCTCTTCCCACTCCCTATTATTCTGTTGAGATTTTGAAATCCCCCAGCAGAGCCCCTTATAGAAACAAAAAAAGATAATTTTGTACTGGGGTAAGAAACATATTGCATAGTTATTTTTGTGTATGTGCAAACCCCAACTTATTAAAATAGGAATATCAATACATGATAAACAATAACCTTGTACTTTCAGGATATAAAGGCAAAAGGATAAAATAAGAGAGGGGATGATAGAGTGGAAGAAAATAGTCATTCTTAAGGGCAATTCTCTCTTGTTTTTGGTAAGCTTCTTTATTAGATAAAAAAGTTAAGCATGCTCAGAGCAAGACCTGCAAATAATTAAGAGGGCACATAATGAAAGTTTATCTTCCCTCACTTCTCTTGATTCTTCTCTCCAGAGGCAGCCATTATGAGGTTTCTTAGGTGTTCTGTGAATTTTATCTATATATATAAAAAGCCAGTGACTGTAACAGCAGAACGACGGGTAGCTATGCTGCCCACTGTGGCCAGCAAACCAGCCCGATCAGGGGGTGGAGCCAGCTGGTCAACCTCCCATGGCCCCTCCCCCAGGCCTCTGGCCCCTGATTGGTCCCCTCCCTCTCATTTGGGGGTGGGCCCATCCAGCCCCCAACCCACAGCCCCTCCCCAGGTCAGCCCCACCCCCAATCAGTCCCCGACCCAAAATGGGGGTGGGGCCTGCCAACCAATCACCCATGCTCCCTCCCTCAATTGGGGCCGGGCTGGCTGGACCCCACCGGTGCACGAATTCATGCACTGGGCCTCTAGTATGTAAATATAGCATGTGTCTGTGTGGTATGTGTCTCCCCCCCTGTCCCCCTCCCCCACACACACAAATGATAGAACTTGTCTTATTCTGTATCCTACTTTTCTTCCTAATCATTTATCTTGGAGGTTTTTCCATATAAGTATATATAGTTTATCTCATTTTTCATTTAACTGATTTTTAGTTAAAAAATAACACATGCATATGGTAAAAATTCAGAGTACCAAAGGATATAAATAATGAAGATTCCCTCTTTCACTCATAGCAATACCCCCTCAACAGAAATTATCACTGTTCACAGCTTCATGTATATCCTCCCAAAAATATCTTATGCACAAATAAAAGCAAGCACATTTAGCATGTGTGTATTCACACACATGAGCACACACACACAGAAACAAACTGTACAATGTTTGCTCAAAGGAAGTTCTTAATATATATATATATATATATATATATATATATATATATATATATGGCAAGAGTGACTAAGAAAATGGGATAACAGATAATTTATGCTGAGAATGCTAAGACACAATTGAAATAAATATGGGTCGAACAGACTGTTCTTAAAGATTATAAAAATGAGGGATCTAGAGAAGAGCCCATGGAATTGGGGGTGGCTCCAGAGAAAATTAGGACCACTAGTGTTCTACAAAATTGTAGAGGCCACAGAGACTCACCATGTTGCTATAAAGATATTACACCCCCCACACCCCGGAGTCTTTATGGCACTGAAGTGAGCATTTGGCAGCAGCCTCTGTCCTGTGGGCGAAGTCCTTTTCATTTACATGGTTGTTATGTGAGCCTCAATGTGAGAGTACCAGGGAGAGTGTGAAACCGGCTCGCTGCTCCTGCAGCATTTAATTTTCTGAAAAAGAGCCTTTCTATACCTTATCAATGCCTTTCTTGAAAACTTGTTCCCTGAAAATATTGCTTTTTGTATATAATATTATCAGTCCTTGAAATAGATACTAAAATTGGCAAACGGCAGAGATCATTCTCTACGTGAAGCAATATTAGGACATGTTAGGCCAGGGGACAGCTTGGTGTGGTGTAGTGATTGTCAGTAGGGGACTACTGGCATAGGGGAGTGCGTGTAGGTGGAAAACACAGTTGCATTGTAATTTTATATTTGGAAATAAAAATGATTTGTTTATGTTAAAAAGCACAGGGATTTAAAGTCCTTGGCTATTGAGAATATACCGATTATAGTGATTTATATTGAGAGGCCCTATTAGGTCATCTGGGGGTCGGATTTTCATGTTTGTGAAAGGCAGAAAGGTTTTAAAAGTTTAAAAACCTGCCTTGGTGAGGTAGCTCAGTTAGTTGGAACATCATCCCATATACCAAAAAGGTAATGGGTTCAATTCCCAGTCAGGGCACATACCTAGGTTTCAGGCTTGATCCTCCATTGGGCGAGTTCGGCAGGCAACCAATCTATGTTTCTCTCTCTCTTCCTCTCTCTCTCTCTCTCTCTCTCTCTCTCTCTCTCTCTTCCTTTCTCTAAAACTCAACAGAAACATATCCTTTAAAAAAAGTTTGGAAAACTGGTGTAATTAAAAGAAAATGCATATTGTAGCCAGAAATCCTATATTTGACTCTCAGCCCACTTGCTGTGGGGCCTGGAGCACCTGCTTTTAACTCTCTTAGTCTTATTCCATCGATCCACAAGTTGGAGATAATAATATCTCCACTAGACAGCCATATCTGTATATTAAAATAAAAAATAAATGTTATAGTATTCAAGGTGCCTGGCACAGGAGCTTACCAAATGGTAATTCAAGCTCTCTCCCTATTTTTCTCTTTCTCTCACTTTGGCTCTTCCCTTTCTAGCTCCCCCTCTCTATCCCCCGCCCCCATCCAGCATATAAGCACACTCACGAATTAATTAAAAACAAAAAAAGAAAACCACCTCGATTGTTCTTAGGTCCCACCTTGTTACTACAATGGCTCTCTTCCTCCAGCCTCGGTCCACATTCACGGCCTCCACCTCCCATTATCCAACTGAGCCTCCCCAGTCTGGTCTCCTTCTGTCTACTGTAACTGGTCTCACTGACGGCCCCCATTCCCAGTTACCAAATTTTGTCAGTTTTCAGGATTTTCTTTCTGGACCTGATCTTTAGGTCAGGTATAATTATTCTATTTCCTTGATGTTTTCTCCCTCAGCTTCCTCACTGCTAATTCTTCCACTCTGTCCTTACAATGTTCATTTTGTTTTGGAAAACTGGTGTAATTAAAAGAATTTTGCCTAGCCTTTAAATATTGTCACTTTCCATGGTTGCATCTTGAATGTCTTTTCCTTCTCTTTACAAAGTGTTCCGGAGATGTTTATCTACGTCAATAGCTTCAACTATTCTTTATTACTGCACGTGTGGGCTCTCATCAACCTACTTTGGAGTCACTAATGAACACTTAGTAGAAGAGCGGATCTGGGGCTTGACTTTAAACTCTCTGCCTGCATTCTGATAAATTTCAATTATGTGTCACAGCCTCAAATTTCTCTTTTGAGTGCCAGACCAAGTGTCCTACTTCCTTTGGGCATTTTTGCTTGGATGTCCCATGAACACCGCATGTTTGGGCTGCAAATAACTAAACCTATTATTTCTCATGGCCCACCCTGCCATGGCCACTGTCATGGTGAGGCTCACTGATTTCCCCTGTCTCCTAAGCCCAAGCACCTCCTCCTCTTTCCCCACCAGTCATCACACCCCTCCTTCCTACCCTCACTTAGTTCTTGTGTTCTTCACTTTGGGTAACAAAATAACCTCAATTTCCTTGCGGTAGTCCCATCAGGTTCAGATTTGTCCTCCATTATACTGCAATGCTGTAGGAGTGGTATTCCCTCCTCTGAATAATTTCTAACTTCTTAATGGTGCATATGGCCCCCTCCCTGCCTTCCAGGATCATCAGCTGCCATTCCTCCCTTGTCTCTAATGATTAGCAATTTACTTCATGCTTCATGCTCTTGACTGCCTCAACCCTTTGGACTTGTTATTTTTTATGTTTAGAGTTCATTCTATACCTGACTAACTCCTATTATAGCTTCAGGACTTATTTCAAGAATAAACCCCAACAGTCCCCTCGGCAAACTCTCCACCTCCTCTCTATTGAAAGAGCCACATGCTCGATTTTGTTTGTTTTTCATAGCAATCTGTGCTTTCCTTTGTCATAGCACTGATCATCTTATATGGTACCAGAACACCTGTCTGTCTGAACTCGTTGTCTGTGAGAATGAGAACTGCATGTTTCATTTTATCTGGCACACCATGCACTGTACCTAGCACATAGTAGGTATTCAGTATGTTTGTTAACATATTGGCTGGTGAACTAATAGTTCTTTTGGGTGGATGATGAGAGCATTGTGAGTGGAGAGAAAGATACAATTTAAAATGTCTTAGCCCAATAAATCATGGTTTTATCAAATAATACTCTTATTTTTTAAATAATGTTTGTGAGAAATGTTTAAAGAGCATCTGTTTTCTTAAAAAATTAAGCATAAATATTTAAAACTCAACTCTGGAGACACATATCACTACAAGTGTAACAAGGCATAAATGCATGAGAGTGTTAACATCTGGTTAGCCGGGAAATATGTTTAAGTGTGGGTATTAAGATGCATTGCATAACTAAACTTGTCCAAAGTCCAAACCAGAAATTTGTTATTTGGAGGCAAGATAAAACCAAAACACAGGCCTTTTAAACCTAAACACAGGCTGGTCAGAGGAAGAACAATGAAAACATGTCTATCTTTAATGTCTTGCACAAGGATATAAGTAATTTTTCACATTTTTAAATAAGTGCTGCAATCCAACAACAATTTGGCAGATTTTGTTCACTTAATATTCAGCTAACATGTGTCAGAAATGAAACATCCATGTTTTTACCTCTGATTTTAAACAATAATACCGAATTCAGATAACTTTGAAATGTTTTAATGTATGTAGAGTGTTCAGTCTTTATAACATTTATTGGAAAATAAAAGGACAATATATAATGATAGATTGAAATAAAGTTTAAAAAGAGAATAAAAATTAAAGATAAACACTGCATTTCTGATTCTCTGAATATCCTCCTTTCAATCCCCAACCCAAAATGAAGACTCTAGAAATCTTTTTACAAATATGTTAGCTATTTGTAAAAACTGGTATTTTGCAAATCCATCCTTTATGTGATGAGTTTATTAATAGAATGGAAAGAATTTTAAATTAGAATTCAAAAGACAGCCTTGTCAGGGCCACTTACCAAATGTGTGCTTTTGACAAATCTCTTATCCCTTTTGAATCTTAGTTCACTCCTTTATAAAATAGAAATAATTCCTGTTTGCTGAACAGTTATTTATTTAATCGAATGATAAAAATATATGAATGCTCTTTGTGAAACTTTTAACGTCCATAAACTAATACATCGGTATATAATGTAACTTTAGAAAACATGACATTTTTTCAAAGTTTGACCACATACATTACCTCGTTTTTATGAGTGTCACCCGTTATCCTATTCTTCATGAGGATGAATTAGGATCATGTGACATCACATCTTTATTTCTTAATGACCTGTGTGTAATATCACTGACTCTTAGATGCACCTGCCTCGCACAGGTTCTCCAGCTACATGTAGAAACTCACTCAGTGCTGAGAAACACCACGGGGAGAAGGAAAAAGTTTTGTGAGAACATAGAGGGGTCCCTGCCCCTTCTGTGGACATGTGACAGTGAGAAGTGCAGACATAGAGTGTTGAGGAGTCTGTTTGGATGTAGGAAGCTGGTAAAATTTGTCAGGGAATGTGGGAGGAACTAGAGGAGGACAGTGAGCACTAAGATTAAGGAGTTCATATTGTCTCTGGGGCAATCGCTGGCCAAAGATACCTTTGTAAAATAGAATGCGACTCACCTGTTACTCAAAGATGTGCTGAGGATGGAACAAGGTGATACACTAAAGCTGTCTTTCAAGGTCTATAAAGCACTTTGTGAGTATGACATATTTTGTATTAATTTGAGGTTACTACATTTGTAAAGCATTTTTTTTTCCTGTTCAATGACTTGGCCTGGAAAGTTCAGTTTTTCCAGGACTTTTGAACTTTTCCAGTTATTCCTTCCATACCGACCTCCTCCCCTCCAAAGGAACAGTTGTTTCCTTTGCCTGTCTGTTCCTCTCTGAGGAGAAGATATTAAGAAGTTGTTAACTATAAAGGAAAGAAAACCACAGGACTTCTTAGAACAGTTCTCTTCATTGCAATCCTGCTGTGTTGTGGCAAAGATATAGCATTACCATCTGTGCTAAGAAGAATAACAGTAATGTGCACACATAATATTGAAGTGTAGAAGGATAGAGTATTATTTTTTTTAAAAAAAATCCTGTTTCATTCCTTCTTTGCGCAGATTTCATTTTTGCCTTAGCTATTTCTTTTTCTTAACATTAGCATGTATGGTGTCTTGCCTCAATTACTAGGCTCTGATAGCTCTGCTTCTCTCTTTAGGGCTGTCTTCCAGCAGATTACTTCTGAAACCAATTTTCTTCATTATATTGGCATTCTCTGTCTTTTTCTTTTTAAATCAAGTTCTCAGTGACTTTGAATCGAATTTTAACTATTTTATTGAGTTACAGGACATTTTCCCACCATTCCTAAGCTATTCACATCCATCATATGTAGTTATTTCACCTCTTTATATCTTCATGTGAGAATCAATCTTAAAAGAGTCCTTTTGATATTTTCTCTAACTATATTTTCATGTATATTTTTTGCCTGATTGAGTATATCTGCAAAATAAGTTTTTCTTCATCAATTTACTCTTCTCAATTTACAAATGCTCATTTTTTTTTCTAATGAGATTTTAACTGAAATGACTTGAATACACTTATCCTTTTTTATCTTCGATATTTTCTGATCAGAGTCCACCAAACATGGGTACAGTAGTAAGTGTTTTATAATCTTAGAGGATAGTTGTGATTCCATTCTGGGAAGCTGGCCCTCTATCTTTCTACTATCACTTTGGATACATATTGGTTTTTATACTTTCTATGCCCCACAATTCATTATGAAAAAATGGACATGTTTAAAATTTTGGTTAAATGTTCAAGCAATAAATTATCTTTCATCATGACTACCTATAATTATGGAGTTATTATATTCAATATTATTCTCTATACAACAAAATCTCAATGTAAAAATAAACATAAAATACTCATTTTTCTATATCTGATTTTACAACATTCGAAGCGAAAACATGGTTATATAAAATAAAGAGATAGTTCTTTGGCCCAGCCCATGTGGCTTAGTGGTTGAGTGTTCACCCATGCACCAAGAAGTCACAGGTTGATTCTTGGTAGGGGTTAAGGGCTCAATCCCCAGTAGGGGGCATGCAGGAGGCAGCCCATCAATGTTGATGTTTCTCTCTCATCGATGTTTCTATTTTTCTCTCCCTCTCCCTTCTTCTCTCTCTAAAATCAATTAAACATATTTACGAGAGAGAGAGAGAGAGAGAGAGAGAGAGAGAGAGAGAGTTAGTTAGTTCTTCGGTCTTGTCTCTTCTCAGAATGAACAGAAAAGTTAGTCTTTTAAATAAACATAAAAACATATCCAACTTTTTACCTGAAAGGAAAACCTAGATTTCATGAAGCTCTTATAGATTAATTTGCAAACTCTTTTTTTCCTATGTAAACCACATTGCCACTTGTTTTTCTAAAAAACAGTATTAATGCCTATAAGTTTAGTAAAGACAAAGTAAACAATATTTCATTTTATTTATTTATTTGTTAATCCTCATCCAAGGATATTTTCCCATTGATTATTCTTAGAGGGAGTGGAAGGGAAGGGGAGAGACCGAGAGAGAAATTTCAATGTGAGACAGACACATTGATTGGTTGCCTTCCACACACACCCTGGTTGGGGCCAGGGATTGAGCCTGCAAATCAGGTAGGTGCCTTTTACTGGAATCAAACCCAAAACCTTCAGTCTGAGGGCTGACACTCTGCCCACTGAGCCAAACCAATTAGGGCAATAATATTTCATTGTAAAAAGGAAAAACAAACATGGTAGATTGTAAGTCATAGCACTAATATGAAATTTAATAAATTCTAAGAGTTTTATGGAACACACTAGAGGCCTGGTGCACAAAATTCTGCACGGGGATGTAGGGGTCCCCTCAGCATGGCCTGCACACTCTCGCAATCTGGGACCCCTCAGGGGGTGATCCCAGGGATCAAGCCTAAACTGGCAGTCAGACATCCCTCTTGCAATCTGGGACCACTGGCTCCTAACTGCTCACCTGCCTGCCTGATTGCCCCTAACCGCTCTCCTGCCTGCCTGATTGCCCCTAACTGCTGCCTGCCTGCCTGCTCAAGTGTATGTCATAGTGACTGGTCGTCCCGCCATTCGGTCGATTTGCACATTACACTTTCATTATATAGGATACTATCCTATTTAATAAAACCCTAATATATAAATTGACTGAATGGAGGAATGACCAGTTGCTATAATGTGCACTTACCACCAGGGAGCAGATGCTCAATGCAGGAGCTGCCCCTGGTGGTCAGTGCACTCCCACAGGGGGACCGCCACTCAGCCAGTAGCCGGGCTCATGGCCTCTACTGCCTCTGTGGCAGCACTAAAGAGCAGTGAGTGGGCAGAGCTGGCAGGCGGACATCCCCTGAGGGGTCCCAGACTGCGAGAGGGCGCAGGCCAGGCTGAGGGACCCCCCTCCCCAGTGCACGAATGTTGTGCACCGGGCCTCTAGTACTTTATAATTATAGAAAAATGCATACACTTTGCCTCCAACTGAATAAAAGAAGTTACTTTATAATATAACTCATACTGTATCTGAAAAACATAAATATACAATTGGATTAAAGTGGCAATTTTTTGTTGAACACTTTATGAATGTAGGGAGAAAGGAGGCAGTAACCATGTGTTTTCACTCTATCAGTTAATCACATTTACATTATAAGTATTGTTTAATTAAAGCTATGCTTGATCAAATTTTTCTTTTTAACACAATTGTTCATTTGTTTCTTAGCTATTTCTTTTAATTTCTACATTGTCTATTTTATTTCATCCTTTAAAATATTTTACCTGTATAAAAATGAAAATGGAAGAAAAACTATATTCCTAGGGATTGAGTTAATTTAAAATTTTTTATTATGCAGAAATTTGCTTTTTAAAGTTCTCAATGGCTTTGAGAAACACATTTTAGGTGCTTTGTTTAAAGATTTATAACAATGTATTTTATTTAGTACTTCAATCTTTAATTTAGTTTTATCAATTTATAAGTGATGATTTGCATAAACCACATCCATCTTTATTGAAGTCATGCAAGTTCTCTTTATTACTATATAATTGATTTAGTTTTAGCATTAGGCTCTAAACAACAGCCTTGTCGTGTCGTAATTCTTACTGTGTGCTCTAAGCTGGAAGTGATTTTGTTCCGATGTAGGCTATCATTATTAAATTTATGCAGAATAATATTGTCAACAGGGCCTGTCAGCTGAGAAAAAGAATCATTTCCCCAGTGAACATTATTTTTCAAAGTGAATTTTCAATATAACTGTCAATGCCTTAATGCTAAATGTTAAAACATATTCACATTTATTAGATATAGTCTAAATTATTATAAATACATTGTTTTTACTAGTAGAGGACTGATTCACAATACTAAATTTTGGCAATAATTTTAGATTATTTATGCTTTTACAGCATTTCAATCTCTTCTTAGAGTTATTGATAATCTCTTGGGCTTGAAGGATGTTCCAAAGTGTTTCCTGAATATAGAGGCCCACAATAAAGAATTGTATACTATGAAGGAACTTTAGAAATATTTTAGAGCAGGGATCAGCTATGGCAACCTTTGGACTAACTCTGGCCAGCAGTCTCTTTTTGTAAATAAAGTTTTATTGGAACACATCCACCCCTGTATAGGAGCATACTCCTAACCCACATCCTGGGAATCATTATCTCTTATACAACAGAGCTGAAAGTTGAATATAGAAAGCACAAATCATGGCAGACCAATTGGATCTGGAAGATAGTGAAAGGGACCATTTCTAGTTTTACTGTTGGCTCTCAGAGCCATGTATGTATTCTAGCTGCTAGAGGCACAACATCATGCAATAGCTACTGGTAGTACCCTGATCCCACAGAGTAACAGTGTCATCTACAAACTAGTGGTTTACTTGTGCCTAACTAGTGGTTTACTTGTGCATTATTCTGCAGCAACACAAGTGCCCAACAGGTGAATTGATTAAAAAAAAAAAAAAACTTGTGGTACATATATACAATGGAATATTACTTGGCCATAAGAAAGAAATGAAATCTTGCCCTGGTCAGTGTTGCTAAGTAGTTAGAGCATCAGTTGGCACATGGAAGGGTCTTGGGTTTGATTCCTGGTGAAGGGCACATACTTAGGTTGCAGGTTCAATCCCTGGCCCTGGTTGTGGCACATGTAGGAGGCAACCCATTGATGTGTCTCTCTCACATTGATGAATTTTCTCTCTCTCTCTCTCCCCCTTCCTTCCTCCCTTCCACTCTCTAAAAATCAATGGAAAAAAATATTCTTGGGTGAGGATTAACAACAGCAACAACAAAAACAACAAAAGAAAGAGATCTTACCATTTACAACAGCATGGATGGACCCAGAAAGTATTATGCTAAATGAAATAAGTGAATTAGGAGAAAGACAAATACTACATCATTTCATTTATATGTGTAATCTAAAGAACAAAATAAATGAACAAATAAACTTGAAACAGGCTCATAGACACAGAGAAAAGACTGATAGTTGCCAGAAGGGAGGGAGTTTGGGGGAATGAGCGAAAAAGATGAAGGGATTAAGAAGTACAAATTGATAGTTACAAAATAGTCACAGGGGCCCTGGTCAGTTTTGCTAGTGGTTATAGCAAAGGCCCGCAGACCGAAGGGTCGCAGGTTTAGTTCATGATCCAGGGCACGTAGGCTCCATCCCCGGCACATGTGCGAAGCAACCAATCGATGTGTCTCTCTCACATGGATGTCTCTCTCTCCCCCTTCTTTCTCCTTCCCACTCTCTCTAAAAATCAATGAAAAAATATCCTCAGGTGAGGATTTAAAAAAATAAGTCACAGGGATGCGAAGTACAGCATAGGGAATATAATCAATAATATTGTAATAACTACGTATGGCACCAGTTGGTTACCAGAAAAATCAGAGGGAACACTTGATAGAATATGATTGTTTAACCACCATGCTGTACACCTGAAACTAATACATCATAATAATGAGTGTAAACTGAAATTAAAAAAAAGTCATTATTTTCCTCAAAAAATAGATTAATCCAACATTCTATCCGGCCAGCAGATTTGGGTTAATGAAATAGATTGTAAAATGAATGATACCTCACATTCATGTACCTTCGTCACCTTTCCTATGCTGTTATATGGGTCCTTTCATTCGGGAAGATTCCCCTGATGACAAACCTCCCAGTCTGTAAGCCCTTAGGTAGAATTGCTGCATTAGACACTTAGGCAGGAAAACCAAATCCATACCAAAATAATCTTCAATCCTAGCAATAACAAATTACTGCCCTTTCTATAAAGGAAAGTGTCAGATAGTACCAGCTTGCAGCCAATGACTGGTTGGTTTTCTTAAGGGATTGCATCATATAAAGTGATCAGTGTTGGTCTTTGATTATGACAAATCAGTCATTCAACAGAGGTAGTAGCTACATCAGCCTCATAAGAGAGAGCCCATGTGTAGCCTACATCCATGCCACAGTTAACTACTCCTCCCATGGGCCATCACACAGTAAGTGTAGTAGCCAAGAAACAGCGGGGAGGGGATGGAGAGCTGGTTGCATTAGACAGGTAAGTTTATCCGTTTGGTGGTTCTGGTCTTTACTTTAGAGGACATTTGTACAAGAAGCAAAGGTGTACATACTTTATGCCCACTCCTATAAATACTTTTGCTATTTCTTCTCTGGACGCTATTATCTCCGGTCTTCCAATCCTATTCTCTCCAAAGCCTCTAACCCAGCGGTTCTCAACCTGTGGGTCGCGACCCCTTTGGCGGTCGAACAACCCTTTCACAGGGGTCGCCTAAGACCATCCTGCATATCAGATATTTACATTATGATCCATAACAGTAGCAACATTACCGTTATGAAGTAGCAACGAAAATAATGTTATGGTTGGGTCACAACATGAGGAACTGTATCTAAAGGGCCAGAAGGTTGAGAACCACTGCGAATAACCACACAATGAAGTCATTTCCCACTGCTCAGCATTTCATATATCGCTTTACTTGAGCCGAGTCTCCCTTCACACAGTTGGTGGCCAGGTATACTGCTTAAAGCCCTGCCCACTGGGAGGAGTTCCCTGTATTTTTACCTTCAGGGCTATCACTAAGGATGTCGTGTGGCATTTTCAGCTCCCAACCATTTATTGCAACGGCTCATCAGTGAACCAAACTCCTATTTTTGTCAAGCTCCATCAGCTGGAGGACTCCCCTGGAAGGCACTGGTGTGAGCGGAGAGAGAGGTGTCACTGCAACATGGAGCTGGAGATTAGCCTGCTCCTCCAATTCACTTATTCCTTTACAATATACTCAGGGTATTAGACTTCATCCCAATGTAACATTCCCAAATGTGGTCTGAACTACATGTCCTCACATCTAAAGAGGCCATTACATACTGTGTTTCTCTCTCAGTGCTGGAGGAACAAAGTACAACTTGTTCTTTACCTTGGGGCATATATTCTGGCATGTTCCAGGCAACTGGACTCCTACAGGCTTCACCAATACGGAACACCCTTGAGTCATTATAGGAGTTGTCTCCCACCCTCTGTCATACACATGTCCCAGGGCGGGTTTCCTTATCACTTGCTGTGGCTCAAGTTTGAGTAGCATGCTGTCACCAATACAGTGGACTGGTGTGAAGATCTGAAAAATGTCTATACGATCAAAGTATCCTCACACAATACGGTGACAGAGAGCAGAGACCTAACTGGGGCATGACCATGAACACATGCTGCTATCCAACCACATGCGCTGCTTCTGGTCCTCGTTTCTGATGGGTATTGAAATGAAAATATTTACCAGTTCAGTAGTTGCATACTATGTGTCAGAGGCTTTTAAATAGGCTCTAGAAAAGATGAACACACTTAGCTCAGCAACTGCACATGGAGCTATTACTTAACCTTTGCAGTTAATAGATGGACAGAGGAAAGGTCGCAGTTTTATGGACCTGTACTGGATCTTTCCAACTGTAATGGTATATCATTATGTACAATGGGAGAATATGCTTGAGTGCCATATGCTAAAGATTTGGATATCAATTCAAATTTCTTTCAGTTGCTAGGTATATCCAGATTCTTTATTCGGGGACTGAGGAAATAATCACAGGACAGATCAGTGGACACAATGGACCCACCATGAGATAGACATGATCCAGGACTCCATTATTATCTGGCGTTTAAAATTTTCAGTTCTTGATAGTACTTAAGGGTCTTTGGTATTCAACACACTTCAAAAGATGTATTTTTTTCCCCCAAATACAGAGATCCTGGGGGAAATATTACATATAATATAATAAGATAACATAGAGAATTGCTATTAATATATTTACTATACTTTTGTGATGGTTTTAGATCTAAATTCGTGCTGCCCTGAAAACTGGCTGGTTTTACATTTTCATTATAGTAGCAATTATCAGCCTTCTGCTCATCTAATCTTGATCCTTTTTTGAGCGTGTATTCAACTTTATATTCCACTCCTTACATTTCAGTTTTATATTCTAGTATCTGCAAGACAAATTCTCAGGCATGTTTCCCCAGTTTTTGCGGGAACATAATATCAAGCTCCTACAGCTTTTTGGTGAGTAATCCCTTTCCTCTTATAGAGGCACTGCTGAGACATGAGCTTAGTTTTTTGTCTGGAAGTAGTGAGGTAAAGTGGGGGAAGATCAACTTGTGAGACATCTGCTTTAGGTGAGGAGTTAGCATAGTTTCCAGGGAAGGAACGGCTGCGATTCTTTAACAAGGGAAGTGAGCCACCTCTGTTAGAGTTCAAGGGAATTTGAGAGCTCATTGTTACCAAGTGCATGTATCCCCATCTTCCCCATCTTCCCCATCCCACATCTCACGATCACGTTTCTTTCTTAATGGGGCCTTATTTTTGCCTAAGGGACTTTTCGGTCGGTTCTGTTTTCTAGTCTTTCTCACAATAAGATCCTGGGATTGATTTCTGTCCTCTAGTTATAGGAGATAAATGCCTATTTAAATTCTGCCATGAGAACTTTCTATCACTAATATCCTCCCAAGTTGAAAGTGGGCTCAACTGACACTGTCATTTTTTTTTTCTTTAAGCATCGCAGTGGTACTTAATAGCCATCCAACTTAATAGTTCCTATAATTGGCATTGCCCCATAGCTCTCCAATGCTATGCATAAGTACCCATCTGTATTTTATCCCAGTTCTTTACAAGTGAACTAGTGATTGTGGTGCTGGACCACACCAAGGGTTATCATCACTGTAGTTACAGCCAGAAATGGGATTTTTCTTTCCATCTGACCGGCGAGTTATCCAATTCCACTGGCTTGTGTATCTGCTTTTTAATATTGCAAAATACTTTGTTTATACTGTCCCCAAAGCTGACCAGCTGATCTCGGGAAGTATTGGTAAGGACATGGAGAAGTGATACATGGAAGAATGTATTACCAAGCAGTTATCAGTGTGGGAAACTGGAGCTTACTGAGGAATTCTGGGAAATAATACGGAACACATGCCTGTGAGTGATGCCATGTGAGGTGTGAGGAAGATAGGGCATTATAGCGACATGTATTTTTGTCACTTACTGGTTGAGGCCGATTCCAGAGTCAGGCATAACACAGAGTGGGCACTGGCATCCAGGTAAAGAGAAGTAGGTGCTAGATAGTAGAAATGGGGAAGGCATGGGCTAAGGGGTAGAGCCGGAATAGATAGAGGCAGGGCACTGGTAGCATCTGCTATAAGTGACTGGCCTAACCTCCCAGGGCCTACAAATGGTAGAATGGAAACAAGAGTATGGGCTTTCTGACTCCTATTCTAGTGACCACAAACTAAGCTGTTTCTTTCACATTTATCCTCCAAGAATGTTGTCTAGTTTATTTATACTTGTGAGTGGCATGTATATAAATGACTTCCAATCCAATTTAATGACCAAACATCCTCTTTGTTGCCAGCCCAGAGAAGAAAGAAAATAGCTCTTGTCTTTTTTACTTTGAACTCAGGAAATGGAGTTTGCTAAGTGAGGACAATGCTCTTATGTGAGAGGGAGGAGGGAAGAGGACAGGAGGATAAGTAGGATCCCCCCCCCCACCCCCCAACTAATGGAAGAAAGCAAAACAAACAGGCAGTGGAAGCTTTGTGCAATGGGCACAGTTTTTGTAATCCCAGGGAGAGCCAAGAGTTAGTTAGTTTACAGTTAACCAAGGGTGTGGCAGAATATAAATATTAACATGCCCACTGGCTTGCAGATTAGATTTTAGAGCTCCCAAAGGTACTTTTGCCAGGTATTCCTTATTGAAAATGAGTGTCCTCTTCATTACTTGGCCTCATGTCTCTTGGGCAAGTGGTCCTGCCCTTTAGGGAAAGGACAGATATAGGAAGGTTTTCCCAAGAGTAGCCACACGCACTGACATGTCCACATGCTTGAAAAACAAAGGTGCTTTCTCTCTTCGTGCACCTTTGTTGATAAAGCAAGCCCATTTGTGCCTTAACGTCACCTACGTCTCCTTATATGTATGACAGTGGGGGGTGGGGGGTGAGGATCAAGAGTAAGAGAAAGACAATGAAAAGTTATATGATGGGATTGGGACACAGCAGCCCAGACAGCCTGTATGTTCCAAGAAATCCCAAAGCTCAAGTGAAGGCAGTTTACTTTTTGGTAGTAATTTTTGGCCCCATTCTATGGACTTGGATGCATCTCATATACTTAATTTCAGTTCACCATGGATATGTTTTTAGTTTCTGTATACTAACTGGTATTGAAGTTGAAACATTAAAAGCATTTCCTGCCATAACTGGTTTGGCTCAGTGGATAGAGCGTCGGCCTGCAGACTGAAAGGTCCCTGGTTCGATTCTGGTCAAGGGCATGTACCTTGGTTGCGGGCACATCCCCAGTGGGGGGTGTGCAGGAGGCAGCTGGTCGATGTTTCTCTCTCATTGATGTTTCTAATTCTCTATCCCTCTCCCTTCCTCTCTGTAAAAAATCAATAAAATATATTTAAAAAATAAATAAAAATAAAAGCATTTCCTTGCTTAAAATAAAATCAGAGTCTTATGTCTTGTCTAATTCACCAAACTTAAGTTAATTAATTAGTAAGAGAAGTTTGTTTGACTAGACTATGGTGGATTTCTTGCTAACACATAGCAACATTGCATGAATGTCACAAATCCCAATTTCTTTTGCTTATAAAAAGTCATTAATTAGCAGAACCCAGGATTCTGCATTTTGTGGTACGTATTGAATAATGTTAAGTCACATTTTTCTCCATACTTACATGTCTATTAGAAATAAGTTTTTAGCTAATTTTAAATGAGGACAAATTTGAACAGTTTTAAGTTCCCTTAAAAGTAGACATTTTGGTCCTCAATGTGGATGACATCAGAAAAATATTGGGAAACTTACTGAAAATCCTGAAACCAAGCCATAGCTGTAGCCCTAGAGGTTATGATCCAGTAGGTCCCAGGCAGGGCCTGGAAATCTGCATTTTGAAACATCTCCAGATGATTTGATGATCTCCCAGGTTTAAGAAACAATGGTGAAGTCACTCCATGTGGCTTAAAAGGTTTGGTCTCCAGTACCAACTGAAACACTTTATGGCCATGTGATAATAGATATGTCACTTTATTAAAAAAAACTTTTGTTACTCAATTTACAAAGTAGGGATATATTTACCTATTATTTTGATTGGTATCCTTTGGTTCTAATAAACAGACTTACCCAAGTTATCTGAGGAAACCTGGGTAGGTCTAGGAACTGACCATCCCCTTCTCTTTTTCTCATGGGTCTTTCTTTTTTTCTCTCTTTTATGGCATTTCCATTTCCCTCTGCTCCCTCATAATTTTGATTTGCCATGATTCCTTATGATCTTGATTGCACCTCATGCCCTTTTAATTATACCTTCCATTATTAACTTCTTGATTCTTGCTATTTCCCAATTCACACTTTTAAAAATATATTTTTATCTTATTGATGAGAGAGAGAGGGAGAGAGAGAGAGAGAGAGAGAGAGAGAGAGAGAGAGAGAGAGAGAGAAAGGGGGAAGAGACATTAATTTGTTCCACTTATTTATATATTCATTGGTTATGTCTTATATGTGCCCTGACCGAGGAGCAAACCCACAACCTTGGCGTATCAGGATGACACTCTAACCAACTGAGCTACCCGGCCAGGGCAAATTCACACTTTTAACAGAGAGAATCTAATGGTCCCAGTTTAACTTTTTGTGCCAGGCTACATTGTATAATGGTAGATACCCTATAAACTGCCTGTTCTTGGATCAGAGCTCACCTTTTGCCCAATAAGTTGGTGCCAAAAGGCACAGAGCTATGTGATATTAAATATCACACCCTAAACTGTATCCTGTAAAAGAAACTTAGGACTTACCCTTAAACAAGATGTGTGAACAACACTCTCCATGTCACACATATTTTGCAAGGATGTTCTCATGCTTAAATGAGATTATGTATATGAAAGTACCTTGTAAATTATAAAATCATATTCACATGAGCTATTAATCCCCCTATTATTAAAAATATAATCATGCCATTGAAATATTGGTGTTCTATTCTAATATATAAACCAAAATTAAATGAAAAAGTACTTTATGTTAATTGAAGCACTTTTGAAAAATTCACATTTAATGAACCTAGATGATTACGCTCTGTCTAGTTTACATTTACCTATCATGTTTGTTTATATCGTATTATTCATACCCTCATAGTTTAAGTACATGTGGAATAAAATAAGAGATGCAAGGATAAAACACTGGGCAACACTAAGACGTAAGCAACAGGATGAGAAAGGAAATAGGAAAAGGCTATAAGCAGGACCAGATTGGAGCAAAAGGAGAAGTCAGTGAGTGTCATGGACGTCATGGGAATACAGGGTTTCAAAGGGAACATGTTGAGGGTCCTTAAGGCAGGCAAGGAAGGCTGGAACCTTTATTCTTTATAAATAGGATAGAGACTCATCTGGCATAGTTTTTTCAGGTTTAAAATTGAATGAAACTTACTAGTAACACTACCCTTGTTTCTCTCGTTTTACCCCGAGTCACTATTGCTAGACAGAAATCTTAAGCTTTGGAGAAATTAGTAAACATCCAGTTAAACACTTTTAAATTAAACTAATCTTTCCACCAAGGGATTTAGAGATTATTAAACATTTTATTTTGTTTTAAATGTTGAATATGCTGGATACTCACTTCATTAAAAAAAAAAAAGCTTATAGCAACAGGATGCACACAAACATGCTACATATGTATTGCATACATATCCTATGTACTTTTTCCTGCAGTTTTGGCATTAATGTGGTTTAAAAGTAATAACAGAATCAGAAGTAAAGGTTCGAATTTTAGAGTTAAGTATATTTGCCTTTAGTAGACATAAGGCAGTGATAAATTTTAGGTGTGGAAACCCAGTAAGGAAACTGAACAAATTGTTCCATTTGAAAAAAAACACTAGACAATGTTCTTATTGTTAAATGTTAAAATGGCTCCTCTTGAAATCTGCTTTTTCTTGAAAAAGCAAGAACTAAACAAAGAATCTTTTAGAGAAACGAGATAAATATTAAAACACAGGGAGTGATGTCTATCTCTAGTTTAAATATTTATACACATGTTTATTTAGCTTATTCTAGCTGTTATGTTATCATTGCTTCTTTGCCTCTGTGTCCTTCTATATGAAGCTGGCTATGTGCCCTTAAGTGATTTGAGGGGTTCTGAAAAATAACTGCCCCAAATATCTTTCCTTTTGTTCTATTATATTCCCTAAATTTTCAATAATTAGAAAATTTGAAAGTTATATTTCTAAATAAATAAAAATTTTAAAAGAAAGAAGTATTTCAGGCTTTAGCCTCCATTAATATATGCATTAGAATTTATCTACTTATATCTAAGCAAATAGAACGAGAGCACTGAGAATAAGGGTAATAGGATAGGTAAATATTGATGTTGTAATGGGAGTGGGAGAGTAATACAGAAGCAAGAGTAATAAAAGCAGAGAAGGAAGCAGGCACAGTAAGTGTTGGGAATTACATAGGGAAATAATACCATTGGGAATTACCTAAGTCCAAGGAATCTTAAGGAGTAATGGACAACCAGAAAAGTAAGATGAGGAAGTATGGTGTGGCAGAAAGACCATGGATCCGGGAGCAGAGGTTGGAGTCATATTCTTTACTATCTCTAATGGTAAACTTCTTTGAACTGATCTGATTCATTGGCAAAAAGAAAGATCTTAAGCCATATTTCTGTACAAAATCCTTCAAAATATGGCTGCTACATGTATTGGAATTGCCCAGGAGAAGCCAAACTGTGAAGCAAGACAGACTGCTCCTAATACTTGGTCTTGGGCCTTTTATTGATAGGTAGGGGGCACGCTGTTGCCAGCTGCTGTTTGTTTGAGAGATTTTAGGGAAGCCCGAATGTTCTAAAGAAGAGAGAAGAGCTAGTACAATGACTCTAGGAAGGAATTTTTTGGATTGTTAAGGAACAGAAAGAAAATCAATGTGAGTAGACCACAGTGCATGCTGAAGAAATTGGCATGAGACAAGATTAGAAAGGTAAAGCAAAGGCAAGATTATGAAGGAGTAAAGGTAAGCAGTTTGGGTTTTAGTCAATGTACTATTGAAAGAGATTGGAGAATTTAAACACAGGAGTCAGATGATCCAGTTTCTGTTATATAAAATGCCAGGAATTGGGTTGTAGGGGGACCAGTGTTGGAAGCATGGAGGCCGGTAAGGGAACTGGGGCAGTGTATGGCTACCTGCTCACCATACCCATTACCGGATTCCTTGGCACTTAGTTGAATTGGCTTTCCCAGCCTCCCTTAAAGTCAGATGTAATCATATTTCTGATTTCTCCTCAATGTAAAATGAATAAAAATAATGAGCACCACTTTTATTTCTCACCCACAAAGCCTTTTATGGTACATGTAGCAATCTGTGCCCCTTTTCACTCAACTGGCTTGATGTGAGTCCAGTGATGACGGAAGTCATGTGTTGAAAATAGTGACAACATATAAAGGAAGGAACTTAGGTCCTAAATTATTTACTCACCAGGAACTCACAACTTGGCCTTTTTATGAGTGAGAAGTAAACATTGATTGTGTTAAGATGCTAGGGTTTAGAGTTTTATCTGTTAAAGTGGTTAGAAGAACCTTAACTCAAATAGGAACAATGTAGTAAAATAAGTGAATTAAGGTGTCAGCAATCAGGAGAGAAAGTGATGGATAAGTGGCATAAATAAAATAGAAAAAACAAACCTAACAAAAAGTACTTTCATGACCATTTCCTAAAATCACTCATGTAGTATAAGGTCTAGAGTCCTCAAACTAGAATTTAAAATCTTAGACAATCCTACTTGTACACAACATTTCTCTGTGTTCTTCCATATAAGCCATCTTCTTACCTTACTTACTCCCAAATTCATATGCATGCCTGCAATAGGACAGGTTAGGGCTATCAGGTCACTAGCTGCTTAGAAGCTGGGACGTAATTCAGTTGTTGCAGGGAGAAATACAGGGTATGTACTTGATCATAACTTTTACTTTTACAGAACCACCTCCTTGAGCTTCTAATGCCCAAGTAACCCTAAGTGGCATTAGGTCTCAGATGTCCTTGACATTTTGCACCATCCTTCGAAAAAGATGTTAAAATGGGATTTGATCATGTACAATCTTTTAAGAGACATGATGCATTTCACAAGTGTGGGTGTGTTGCCATGGAGTTGTAGCTAACCACTAATTTAATCAAAATCATTCTCCCTTGTCTGAATTTCACTTTATAATATTTTTGTCAAAAAATACCAACTTACAGTGATGCTCCTTTGTGTCTTTTGTTTTGGGGTCCAAGTTCCTGAGAATGATTTATTTTTTTCTGGATGGAAGTGGTTTTTGTTTCCTTCTAGAAAAACCTCAGGTCTCTATCATTCCTTGTTAAACTAATGGTCACTAATGATTTCTTTTGACTTAACATTGAAAAGTTTTAAAAAGAAAACAGTTTCAGAAATAAAATCAAAAGCCCAAACAGAGCCCTGTATCATTTTTCAAATCTATAAATTGTATTGTATAGCATTTAATTAAGGCCACCACTGAGTTAGAAGGTGTTTGCATGTGTAAAACTCAGGTATTCTACATACCAAAACCATGTTCTCATATTGACAAGGTAGACTCTTCAAAAGATAAGAGTTGAAGTGATGTGTTGTATTATGCTTGAAAAGATTTGGTGGTTGAAAAAAATACATCAGACTCACTGTGAAAGCATGCCATATGGGTAAACCATTCACTCCTAAGTGTGGGGTTTAGCTGGTTGTACCTATGTGGACATTCAATAAATGTTCAGTATTATTTACTTTGCTATTACCTTTACTAACCTTTGGGAATGTTTATATCAAAAGTTGACAGTTTAAGAATTTGAGAGGAAAAAGCACGGATCTCTGAGTAATATAGACCTTTTTTTTAGATATGTCTCTTCTACTATTTGTCAGTATAGATGTAGATAGGCTAGTTAAAACTCAAAACCTGAGTGTCAGCTCCTAAGACAATGGAAACTAAGAAGAAAAAAAAATGGGACTACATCAAAATAAAAAGCTCTGCATAGAAGAAACCATATCAAAACAACAAGAGGGCCCACTGCATGGAAGAACATATTTGCCAATGTTATTTCTGATAAGGGTTAATCTCCAAAACTTACAGGGAACTCATACAACTTAACAAACGGAAGATAAACAATCCAATCAAAAAATGGGCAAAGGACCTAAATAGACACTTTTCAAAAGAGGACCTACAGAAAGCCAAGAGACATATGAACATGCTCAAAGTCACTAATCATCTGAGAGAAGCAATCAAAATGACAATGCGGTACCACCTCACACCTATTAGAATTGCTAT
Source organism: Myotis daubentonii (assembly GCF_963259705.1). NCBI lineage: Eukaryota > Metazoa > Chordata > Mammalia > Chiroptera > Vespertilionidae > Myotis > Myotis daubentonii. The sequence continues at coordinate 38,290,599 of NC_081846.1, forward strand.
CATCAACAAACACAAGTGCTGGCAAGGATGCGGAGAAAAAGGAACCCTCTTGCACTGCTGGTGGGAATGCAGACTGGTGCAACCACTGTGGAAGACAGTGTGGAGTTTCCTCAAAAAATTAAAAATGGAGCTCCCATTTGACCTGTAATCCCACTTCTAGGAATATATTCCAAGAAACCAGAAACACCACTCAGAAAGGATATATGCACCCCTATGTTCATAGCAGCACAGCCTAAGTGCCCATCAGCAGATGAGTGGATTAAAAAACTATGGTACATCTATACAATGGAATACTATTGCTGCTGTAAAAAAGAAGGAATTCTTACTATTTGCAACAGCATGGATGGACCTGGAGAGCATTATGATAAGTGAAATAAGCCAGTTGAGAAAGATAAATATCACATGATTTCACTCATTTGTAGAATATAATGAACAACATAAACTGATGAGCCAAAATAGAGCGAGAGGAAAAAAATATTTTAGAATATAATAGAAGTAATCCTGTTATTTTCAGATTTTTAATATTCCCTACAACTTTTGTGATATTGTTAGTACAGTTTTAGTAATATCATTATATTTAAAATATTTTTTCTTGAAATGTTAATTTTTATTGCATGTAACATTGTTATACTTAAAATAATTTTTCTTGAAATAATAAAATAAAATAAACAAAAAACCACACACCTCAGTGTTCTCATTTTAAAATTGAGACTATTTTATTAGTCTCTTTTTGAGGAATAAATAAGTTTTATGATCTTTAGATAGATCTTAAATAGTTTATTGAATGAATGGGACTGCCAATGACAATTTAGGACTAAGATTTATTATGCCACAAGACATGAATTTGGACTACATATTCATATATTTGGTTAATCATTTATAAATTACAAAAATTTTAATTAAGTTCTAGGTATATTGTCGGAAAATAAAGCCAATTTTTGGACCCATTAGCGTTTACAAATATACATATACACACAGCTAACACAAAATTTCAATATTAGAATATCATATATAATATGGGTATATGGGGTCATCAATATTGAGATCCTTAGGTGTGTTGCAGGTAATGGAAGCAAGAGCTAAAATTTAGTGAGAATTAATGCTTTTGTGCTCAGCTTTTTGTAATCTTGAGTTAAGGTTGCTGCAAGCTGGATATAACAGTAACAAGGACATCGATGAACCTAATTAGCTCAATAGGGTAAATTTCATTCACATAGTTTTTCTTAGGAAAGATGATTGGTAGCTGAAGTTAAGGCAGGAGATTGGAGGAAAGGTTACCAACTTGACAAGTATATCAAGTCAACAGTTAACAATAGTGAATTGCATACCTAAAATTGGCTAAGAGGATATACTATCTTAAAATAAATTGCACATTCCCCCCTCCCACACATAACACAGATGGCAATTATGTAGAAGTGATGGATAAGCTATTTAGCTTGACTGTGGTGATATTTTCACAATGCATGCAGATATTAAAACATTAAGCAGCATGCCTTAAACTTGTAAAATTTTATATGTCAAAGATATCTCACTAAAGTTGTGTTTTCCTTTGACAGTGGTCATTTCCTCTTAGAGCAGAGGAATAGCCTAGCTAAGCATGGGTAATGGAAGAGGATTTACATAGCAGGGAATGATTGGAGGAGAGGGCTCCAGAGCAAGAGGATAGAAAGGGCAAGTTAGGGGAAGAGTGGTAGTGAGGTTAAAGTTATAGTTAAAGATCTCTATGAGGTGAATGAGTTGAATCACGGGAGTTAACTGGATGACCCTACTTCCATTTCAAGGTTAAGCTAAGGGGTACTAGCATTCTGTCTGCAATAACAGCATCATTGTATTGAGTGTGACATTGTTCCAGATGACAGGACACAGCTACTAGGGGAATGATCCAAATGGTCAATAATAAACAGAACTGTGTTAATAATGTTTTGGTTTCTTTTCTTCAACATTTTAGTCTAAGGTTTATTTCTCTAAAATTTCTTAACTGCAGTTAATATTGAATTCAGAAACATTTAACTGTAATTTTAGAAGCTGAACTGACCATTTGCTTGTTCACTGCATTAAAAATATTTTCTTTTTTTAGTCAATACTTACTTGCTAAATCAGATTGAGTGTACAAGTCTAAGCAGCCATTGAGAGACTTAAAAAATACTTTCACAACCTCATTTCTTTGAATAAACTGACGTTTGTCACATTCCACTGCATTCCTTAGTTGTTGTTTTTTTCTAGCTGTAAAAGTACATGTGACTACATAGTACATTGAGTGTCCATTTCTTAGCAGCAGTAGCAGCAGCATCTGCTCAATACCTGGCTCTTTCATGGGGCAGTTACTGGAGTTCTGATCGAGTCTTCTAGTGTATATGGTTAGCATTCAGATAGGTTTCTTAATACTACTTTCCTATTTTTTCCCCTATTTTATTTTATTTTTTTAAATTTTGTTTTATTGCTTAAAATATTACAAAGAGTAGTACATATGTCTCCTTTTTATTTTCCCCCTTGACCTTCCCCCGGCCTCCCCTATCCCCCAGTGTCTTGTGTCCATTGGTTATGCTTATATGCATGCATACAAGTCCTTTGGTTGATCTCTTACTCCCTCCCCCCCAACCCTCTCCGGCCTTCCTGCTGTAGTTTGACAGTCTTCGATGCTGCTCTGCCTCTGTATCTATTTTTGTTCATCAGTTTATAATGGTCTTTATTATCCATAAATGAGTGAGGTCATGTGGTATTTTTCTTTCATTGACTGGCTTATTTCACTTAGCATAATGCTCTCAAACTGTGGTACATCTACACAATGGGATACTATGCTGCTGTAAAAAAGAAGGAATTCTTACCATTTGCAACAGCATGGATCGAACTGGAGAGCATTACTTTCCTATTTTATTGGAATCATCTTAAAGTTCCACAGGGTTGTTTTAAGTAGTTTTCCTTGAAAAAACATTTTTATTTTTGGGGGGAGGCGAGGGGTTTATACTTATGCTAAATTATTTGTTATTTATTTATTTTTTAAAAACTTGATTGTTGAAAGTATTACATATGTGCCCTTTCCCCCCATTGACTCCTTCTAACCTGCCCCTGCCCCTGACCCCAGGCCTTCACTATCCTATTATCTATGTCCATGGGTTATGCATATTATTCATACAAGTTCTTTGGTTGATCTTTTCCCACCCATCCACTGAAAAAACATTTCTTTAAAAGCAATGTTCTTTTAAATACCACTAAGACAAAACACTCATTATGACATTCTTCAGCATGATTTCTTTTCCTGGGACATTTATTTTAAAACCAAGTTGCAGTGGAAAACCAGCATCTGTGTTATAGAACTTGAGAGCATATCACACCTTCAAATGAAAATGCTAAAGCGTGAAGACAAAAAATTAGTGCTAAAATTAACAAATGAAAATGACTCATGCATTTTAGATACACAGACTCCTTTAGAACATGTCTCTTTGAGCCTTTATAGTTATAGTCATGGGGGCGGATGGGAGTAATGAAATGGAAAAACTATGGACTTGCATACAAATCAAGAGACAGTTTTCAGTTTCTAGATCAAACTCGATTCTGCCTACTATCTAAATGGGCTTTCAGCTATAACTTACTGTTCCATGTATCCCAGTCATTCTTTCTGCCCCAGAAAAAGACAGATTTTCTTCTATTTGTGAAAAATGCTCTACAATTTTCATCAATACCAAATAGCTAATAACCATTTGCACCAACCCTGTAAACTTCCTGCCTCATCATTATTATTTTGTTCAGTTATTTTGATACTTCATCAAAAAGAACTTTTCATCATGGCTGTACCCTATCTTCTTTTTTGCTGATTTAATTAGGCAGCAAGAAAATAAAATTCTTATTTTTTGAATAAAGATTGTGGGTTGTCACATATATTTATTATTTTCCTACTCAAGGCCCTCCCTAAAATGACAGAGGAGTAAAATTTTATAAACCCACACAATCAAAGAGAGAAAAAAAGAGAGAAGGTGATAAAAAATAGGATATTTTAATGAATGTTTGAAATATGTAAACAGGAGGAATAGTGGTAATTATCAGAGCAGAATAGTGGCCAAGCACATGACTTCCCTTAGAGAAGAAATGAAGCCTTACTAATGTGTGAAGGTCACTACTTTTTCTTCATCAGAACACATATACGTACATTTATATAAAAATATATCTACTATATAAAAATAAGTATATTTTATAAATAAATATATTTAAATTTATTATATATTGTATATATTTAAATGTGTCTAAATATATATGTGTAGTATTTCAGAGGCACATAGGATTAGTTCCCTCTTTAGAGTCAATATACTCTTTTGCTTCCAATGAGGAAACAATTGGTCTTAAAAGCATTTCAGTGTTTGTATCTCTGTTCTTAAAAGGAATTCTTTAACATGCTGGGAATTATGCAATGCCCATTTCTATAATAAAACATTGTGATACATGGTTTACCTACATTGTGATTTGGGGAGAAGAGAGAAAACAATTATATACTCCTTTGTGCTCAAAAACACTTTTCCATTATATATTCTTCATCTCCATGAGATTTTTTTTGTCCCTTTAAATGTACAAAGTAAATCTATATCAAAGGCTAATAATATTTGCTACACAATTGTTCCCATATTTTAATGATACCAATTATTTTGGGAATTATTTATGCCATAAAATGAAGGTGTTAAGGAGTTTTACAATGACAACCCTTGCCTGTGTGAAATAAAAATGTCTTTAAAAGAGTTTACATCTATAAGCTTTGCTTCTTAGACTGAGGTTAGGATTTAATTTCCTAAGAATTGACCTGCGGAGTAGATCGGACAATTTACTTACTTACTGACATCATTTGTTATCATGCTCGGATCAGAGACGAGCAGGACTTACAGAAAGTGACGTAGCTTCTTGTTCTGGATGCCCCCCTTTGTGTGTTTGGGGCACTCCTGTGTACGGCCATATTTTCATGTTAATATCTGCTATAGATATTCTTTTAGCTTCACCTTTTCTACTTTTTATCACAGCATTCTGACAACCACACCTTCTCACTTTTGTATTTCAATCAGGTCACAAATGGGGACATGGTTAGGAACATAATGATTTTTATCTTTGAAATCTCACTTATTAGTTTATTATTCATGGTCGATAGCATTAGAGATAACCTGGGCATTTTATATCCTAGAATTTAATAAAGATACGCACAGACCACAAGATATTTTAGTATGAGAATATTCTTAGTTATGTAGGTGGTCTTTTTGCAAGATTGGGTCAAGTAGCCATGTCTTACAAAGTAACCTTACAGTATTTGCAGTACTTGATTATGAAAACTACATCGTTTTATATTGAGTATTTTTTCATTTGAAGAAGTGACAGTTCTATATTTGGATAAAAAAATACTCAATCATTTTCTACAGCTCAGTACTCTTTGTTCAAAGGTAGAAATTATGTCTCCTCTGCAACTGCTTGATTGAATTACAGAGCCACTCATTTATTTTCAAAGATTGTGTTTCTATTTTCATTTCTGTCTTTTTTTTAAGTGTTCTGATCATTAGAAGGGAAGGAAGTCTCTCAAAAAAGCTAAGATCAAAGACTATTCTGTTCATAATATTCAGGCTGGTTTTAAAAGTGTTATGAATTATCAAAGATTACTGTCATTCTCTTTGAGAAAAGATCCTTAAAAGTTGAATGCTGCTTTAGATTGTTTCAAGTCTTTGATAGTATATATATTAGAACTTTAAGTATTTTGATAAAACAAAAAATTCGGATATGTAACAGAAGCATCTATTTAGCATATAGCTTTTTTCTATCTCAAATTAATGATTTCACATTTCAGTTTGTAATTTGTAATTTGATGAAGGTGGACATGTGTATACCTATGAACCATTCCACAATCAAGAAAATTAACATTTCCATTACCCTAAAAAGTTTCCTGAAGCTCCTTTGTAATCCTTCCCTTTCTCCTCCTTGATCCCCTCTTCCCCTCTTCCCAGCAACCAGGGATCTGCTTCCTGTCACTATAAGGATAGTTTACATTTTCTAAAATGTTATGTAATTGGAATCATACAATATGCTCATGTTTCATTTCACTCAATATAATTAAGATTCACTCATGTCACTGTATATATCAATGTTTTATTGCTGAGTACAACTCCTTTGGATGGTTATGCCCTAGCTTGTGTTTTCATTTACCTGGAGATGAACATTTGGGTTGTTTCATAAAGCTGCTGTGGACATTAATGTATAAGTCTTTGTAAGGACATATATTTCTTTTTCTCTCCACCAAAGAATAAAATAGCTAAGTTATATATTAGGTAAAAATTTAGCTTTTTAGGGAACTGTTTTCTAAAGGGATTGTACCTATTTACATTCCCAATAGCAGTGCATGGTAGTTCCAGTCTCTCCACATCTTTGCCAGTATTTGGTATGATCAGTTATTTTAATTTTCGCCATTCTAATAGGTGCTTGATTGTTTCACGTTATTGTTGTAATTTGAATTTTTTTCTAATAAGTAATAATTTTGAGCATCTTTTCATGTTTGCCATGAATATATCATTTTGATGAAGAGTCTGTTCAAATTGTTTGCAGATTTTTGTATTGGGTTGTTTGTCTTGTTATTATGGAGTTTTGCAAGTTTTTACATGTTTTGGATACAAATCCTTTATCAATATGATTTGCAAATGTTTCCTCCTGGTCTGTGGTTTGTCTTTTTATTTTTTAAGCAATGCTTTCAAAGAAAAGAAGTTCTTAATATTGATTAAGTTCAACCTATTTTTTTTTTCATAGTACTTTAGGTGTTGCATCTAAGATAATCTGTGACTGACTCAGATCACAAAGATTTTCTCCTATATTTTCTTGTAGGTTTATAGTTTTGGGATATACATTTAGATTTGTGATGCATGTATGAGTTCAAGTTCCTTTTATACAAAGATATTTCTTTTGATCCAGCACTGTCTTATAAATGCTGTCTTTTTTCCACCATATATTATCTTTGCAAGTTTTCCTAAAATCAATTGACAATGTATTTGTGGGTCTCTTCCTAGACTCTATATTTTGTCCCATTGACATACTTGCCTGTCTTGGTGGCAATAATGTAGCATACTATGCCATTTATACTGTACTGATTAATGTAGCTCTAAAATAAATCCCAGAACTTTGTCCTTTTTGTTAAATTTGTTTTGACTATAGTAAGTTGATTGCATTTCTATATGAATTTTACAATCAGCATGACAATATGTACAACTAAAAAGCCTGCTGGGATATTTATTGGGATTGCATTGAATCTAGAGATCAAGTTGGGGAGAAAAAACACGTTAACAATATTGAGTCTTTCAGTCTCTGAACATGGTGTATCTCTTCATTCATTTAGGCCTATTTTGGTTTGTTTTGCTGTTCTGTAGTTTACAAGTAACACTTGCACATATTTTGTCAGACTTAAGTCTAAGAATTTCACATTTGGGGTACTATTGTAAATGATATTGCTTTTTTTTAAAATTTCTATTACATAGAAATGATGTTTTTTTGTATATGGCAAACTTGTTAAAACATTTATTACTTCTAATAACTTTTTTGGTATATTTCATCAGATTTTCTACTTACACAATCATGTTGTCTGTGAACAAAAACTGTTTTGCTACTTACTTTCCAATCTGGTTGGCCTTTACCCTTGCCTTAATGCATTGCTAAAAGATCCAGTACAATGATAAATAGCTGTGTTGAGAGTGAAGTCTTATACCTTATGTTTGGAGAAAAGCATTTAGACATTTAACATTACTTATGACATTAGCTATATATTTTATGGACTTTATCAGGTGAGGAAGTTCCCCTCTGTTTCTAATATGGTTAGAGTTTCAATAAGCATTTGATGTTGGATTTTGTCAGATCCTTTTTAAGTATTTATTGAGATGATCATATGGCTTTTCTTATTTAGTCTCTTACTATTGATAGATTTGATTTCCTAAAATGTTAAGAATTTTTTATATGTATGTATGATCATTTGAAAATGATTCATGAAGATGTTTTGGCCTTATATTATCTTTAAAGAAAGTGAAATAATAGCCTAAATAAGATTGCTTGGAATTATTATATTCATAAATTGATTAAAAAGTGAATTTATTATTGGAATGATAATTATATAAGTTATTCATTAATCTGCTGTTATAATTATAAGTAATCTTTTTTCAATACAAAGGTTTTTTTAGAGCTACTTTGATTTCTTTCATCAGTTCTGTAGTTTACAATAACACTTGCACATATTTTGTCAGTCTTATGTCTAAGAATTTCACCACTGTAAATGATATTGCTTTTTATTTTAATTTCAGATTGCCCATTTCTATCACATAGAAATGATGTAAATAGAAATATGTACTCACTAAAGGGAATTTGATGCAGACAAAGGAGATAAAAAAGAAAGACATTTTAGTAGCCCCAAAGTACATATTTCCTTCCAGTACTTTTGGGTTGACATAGTTAACTTAGGGGTTGGGGGTGTACGCACCCAGACATGCTTGCTTGTGTGTGTGCACGTGTGTTTGAGTGGTCAAGGTTTTACAGAATTATGATCATGTCTAACTAGATTTTCTAATGAGGTGGTATTGGAGTATTTTTTTTCAGAGTAGTTTCTTATGTCGGATTATAGTCATATACCCCTATTGATATATAACAATTCATAATATTTACTATCTTTAAGCTACTTCAAGTTGTCTCCGTGAAAGAACATGTTCATTGTGCAAGTATTAGGCCTCTTGAAGTCACAGGTTTCATCAGGTGTGATGTGCTGCTCTGATGATGATCTGATGATTTCCCTGGGAACACCTACAGGCTGCCATGAGTTAGGAAGTGCACTTATGGATAGCTACCCAGGTTGTCCCTCTTATTTTATATGACAACTAGAGGCCCAGTGCACAAAATTCATGCACTTGGGGAGGAGAGGGTCCCTCAGCCTGGCCTGCACCCTCTCGCAGTCTGGGAGCCCTCGGGGGTGTCCACTGGATAGCTTAGGCCCACTTTCTGCGGGAATGGGCCTAAGCCAGCAGTTGGACATCCTTAGCGCTGCCTCGGAGGCAGGAGAGGCTCTGCCACCTCCTCTGCACTCGCCAGCCGTGAGCCTGGCTTCTGACCACTGGGGCAGCTCCTGCATTGAGCGGGATCAGGCTGAAACTGGCCCTCCGACATCCCCTGAGGGGTCCCGGATTGCTAGAGGGCACAGGCCAGGCCAAGGGACTCCACTGGTGCATGATTGGGGCCGGGGAGCGACTCAGGAAGTTGGCCAGCCAGGAAGGGACTGCAGGTGGGCTCCAGGGCATGTTCAGCCCATCTTGTTCTGTCCCAATCATCTGGACCCCAGCAGTAAGCTAACCTACTGATCAGAGCGTCTACCCCCTGGTGGTCAGTGCACGTCATAGTGACTGATTGACTGGTTGACTGCCTGCCCCCTGGTGGTCAGTGCACGTCATAGTGAATGGTTGTTCGGTTGTTTGGTTCTGCAATTTGGTCTATTTGCATATTAGCCTTTTATTATATTGGACTAGGGGCCCGGTGCACAAAATTCGTGCACTGGGTGTGTGTGGGGGGGAGTGTCCCTCAGCCCAGCCTGCCCCCTCTCACATACTGGGAGCCCTCAGGCGTTGACCCCCATAACCCTCCAATCGCAGGATCGGCCCCTTGCCCAGGCCTGACGCCTCTGACAGAGGCGTCAGGCCTGGGCAGGGGACCCTCATTTCCCCCCATCACTGGTTCTGCCCCCAGCCTAGGCCTGATGCCTCTGGCCCAGGCATCAGGCCTGGGCAGGGGACCCCCAGACCCCTCCGATTGCTGGCTCTGCCCCTTGCCCAGGCCTGATGCCTCAGCCAGAGGCGTAGACCCCCATCACCCTCTGATCACCTGATCGGCCCCTTGCCCAGGCCTGACGCCTCCGCCAGAGGTGTCAGGCTTGGACAGGAGACCCCCATCTCCCCCCAATCACTGGCTCTGGCCCCCGCCCAGGCCTGAGGCCTCTGGCCCAGGAATCATGCCTGGGCAGGGGACCCCCATCTCCCTCTGATCGCTTGCTCCACCCCCCGCCCAAGCCTGACGCCTCTGACCCAGGCTTCAGGCCTGGGCAAGGGGACCTTCATATCCCCCCAATCCCCGGCTCCGCCCCCCGCCCAGGCCTGATGCCTCGGCCAGAGGAGTTGACCCTCATCACCCTCCGATCACCAATCACCGGATCGGCCCCTTGACCAGGCCTGAGGCCTCTGGCAGAGGTGTCAGGCCTGGGCAGGGGACCCCCAGTTCCCCGTGGTTGCAGGCTCCGCCCCTGCCTAGGCCTAACGCCTCTGGCTGAGGCGTCCAGCTCGGGCAGCGGGGACCCGCAGCTGCAGCGGCCCCGCAATCGTGGGCTCCGCTTTAGGCCCAGGCAAGGGACCCCTAGCTCCTGGGACTGCCAGCTTCGACCGTGTCCAGCTCCCATCGCTGGCTCCACCCCTACTTCCTGCTATCACTGGCCAGGGCGGAAAAGGCGCCTGATTCTCTGATCATGGCTTGGGGGCAGGGCAAAGGCGGCCCCAGGGCCGCCTTTGCCCTGCCCCCCAGCTCTTAGCTCCCCCCTGGGTTTCTGATCACTGTCAGTGGCAGGGGGCTTCTTCCTGCTTTCCCTTTCGCCTCCCTGCATTGTGCCTACATATGCAAATTAACCGCCATCTTGTTGGCAGTTAACTGCCAATCTTAGTTGGCAGTTAATTTGCATATAGCCCTGATTAGCCAATGAAAAGGGTAGCTCGTACGCCAATTACCATTTTTCTCTTTTATTAGTGTTGATTCCTCTTTTCTTGAGTTCTTTATTTTGAGTCATTTCTTATTCATTTGATTTATCAGTTAAGATTGGGTTCAGCTGTAAATAAAAGAAATCTCAACATAATAGTGGCTTAAACAAAACATTTTTTAATTTTTATTTCGTGGGGAATAAGTCCAGAGGTAGGTAATTTCATTCAGGTGTTTCACAGCATGGGGTCCAGGCCACTTCCATCTTCCTTCTTTGTCATTCTTGGTGGGAGGCTTTCCCCTTCCAGGTCTCTTTCTGGTCCTAGATGGCTCCTGACCATTGGGACAGTTCCACTGCATTCCAGGCATTGGAAACGGGCAAGGGATAGAAGAGAACCCCTTCCAGCTGAGCTCGCCCTCCTCCAAATAATTGTTCTGAAACTCTTAACTTCCATTCATTCTCCTTGGCCAGAACACAATCTCATGGCATACCTAGCTTCAAGAGAGCCTGGGAAATGTGGTTTCATAGTGCAGAAAATTTCAACTCAAATAAAATTCAAGTTCATTTATTCAGAAAGAAAGGGAGGCAACCATCTGAAGTACTTTTTGTCTTTAAAACCACTTCATACAACCAAATACAACCAAGCTGTACCAAGTAATTTTCACAAGAAAGATACACAAATGATATATTTTTAAGCCATTGCAGAACTATGAAACTCTTCCTTCCAATTTTACACATAAAAGGTAATTTCACCAAGTATAATGTGATTGGGTTATAAACATTACAAAGATCTCGGAACACCTTATCATCACACTCAGTGTTTTAGGCAAGCTTCAAAGTCAGACTTAATTTTTCCTAAGTAACCTGTTCTGGTTGTTATTTTGTTTTATTTTGCTGTCTCTGTATAAATAAGACTTACTTATTGGCATATAACATTGATTTTGAAATGATACGGTCTGCTAATATTTTGTCACATAGAAGTATATGCTGTTATGTGTAGCTTCCTAAAAATGAAGTTTTCATCTAGATGTGACATTTTCCCTGTGGAGAAATAAAGTGTTTCTATGGATGGAGGAATGTCAAATACCCTTGCTAAAATTTTTAACGTGTCTTTATACCCTAGCCTTGATACTAGGAATCATCCAAAGCAGATTTTCAGAAAACCTACTATACTGTCTCTAAGACAATGCCTAAAAGTAGGTGCATTTCTCTCTGAAATACTTTGGGTCAGGTGTAGAATTAAATTCTGTCTATTGACTTGGGAAAATCAATAAATTGTCTTTACATTGGTTATCTACAGTATATAGAGAGTAAAAAGTAGGTTTTCTTTTTCTGCTTGTATAGAGCAGTATCTTCAGAAACACTTGGTTTATAATTAATGCATAAAGTTTCTAAAAGGATTAGAAACTGATTGAGGTAATTTGTATTATCTTATTCCAAGAGATATCTATTGCTGCACAAAAAGTTATCCCAAAACTTTAGTCACTTAAAATAATAACATTCATTATCATAGTTTCTATGAGTCAGAAATCCAGACATGCTTAGCTGATCCCTATGTCTTCAGAGTTGGGACATATCATCCTATGGACAAACACAAGGGAAAATATACCGTAGCTCTGTCTCAGGTGAAAAACCATTGCAGTTAAAACACCAAGCATGCACACAGATATTGTTTTCTCATCTTGCTTATATTTGCTTGGAAACGTTGCCTTTCTTTTTTGTTTTTGTTGCTATATACAGTGAATAATTGCTACAGAAGTGATCAAAGGAGTACCCTTTAAAAATTATCTTACTGCCAGCTCTGAAGAAACAGAACAGCCATAGAATGAATTCTAAGTTAGGAATACACTTTCATGAAAGTATCTGTATTGTCTTGAATTTTCAGAAAAACTACCCTTGAAATATGATACTTAAACTAGGAACCTACAGCCCGTATATTATTGAGAGGTGAATAGAATTTCTCATAGTTGTTTAAGTAATAAAGATTGATCTTAGCTATTCCCCAAAATATATAATAAAATATTTCTATTTGATGACTTAGAAAGATGTGTTAAATGTTTCACTTGATTTGTGTATTTAATATTGAACCATTTCCCATATAGTTATAATTAATCTCTCTTTATTTCTTGCTCTCTTTGGCTACTTTGGGAAACAGACTAAGATGCTTGGTGAAGCAGCTGGAAAAAGGTGATGTGAACATTGTAGACTTAAAGAAGAATATTGAATATGCAGCATCTGTGTTGGAAGCGGTTTATATCGATGAAACAAGGTACATTTTAACCTCCTCCTCTCTCTTTTATCTTCTCTACCTCTTTTCCCTCTTTCTTGATGTTCCTTTATCTCAAACATGAATTTAGCATATATTAGTCATGAAATTAAAATCAAATCTTATTTAAATTTAAGAGGTTCTTCACTGAACTTAACTGTGATGTTTTCTTTTAAAGGTGCACATTGTAATCCAAATGTTTGAATATCAAGAAGTAATCAAATAATAAAGTCATAAAATGAATAAATTAAAGTCTCTTTTCCCCCTTCCCTCACTGTCTTAAGCCCAGATTTTTAAGTGTCAGAAACAGATATAGGCTTTTACTAATTTTCACTGATGTAAGGATTTTCCTATTATTTCAAGACTTCAGAGTTCCTTCTGAGAAAATGGGTGTCACATGCACACACGTTCTCTGTGCAGGCCTTACTAAGGGGCATCCCAATGTGTATTTGATCATCACCTAAACCTCATCAACTAGCCTCCTGATTATCCGAGTGGTGAAGAGATAGGAAGTAAGGATTTATTTGAAGGGAGTTGTAAGCCTAGTGCTGTGGCTCTCAACCAGGCTATTTGCCTTCCAGAGGCCATTTGGCAATGTCTGAGGACAGCGGTTTGGTTGATGGGAGAGTGCTACTGCCATGTGATGGGTAGAAGCTAGGGCTGCTGCTAAACATCCTGCAATGCACAGGAAAACCCCCTGGCCCCAACAAAGGACTATCCAGCCCCAAGTGTTAATAGTATGGTTATGAAGAAAGCCTGGCCTAACAGGAGAACCATGCAGTTTCTCTTTCTTCTCCAAGGGGGCACTTACCCTGACCTGTGGTCATGAGAGGGAGTCCTGGGGACCCCGGTGCTAAGGGAAGACTCAGTAAAGTATGATATGACAGTTCTTGAGAGATCTGCCCAGTGTCTTTTGGAGTTCAGAGAGTTCTGAGGCTGGCTCCTAACTCTCATCTCAAAAAAGATAAAGGTGACAGGCTTATCCGGACTACATTGAATTCACGGTTAAGAGGCACCTGTGGAGGGGGAGACATGCACTTCCAGCGTTTAGCAGAGAAAAGGCCCTGAGTCTTTTCAGTGTCATGAGGCAGGTGGAGTAGAGGTCTTTTGAAAGGAGTAACCGAAGAAACTGACTTCAGATAGTAAAAAAGAGACTGCATGGGGTGATTGTTGATATAAGAGCCAGGATAGAAATCATAAAAATTCAGCGCAAATAATAGAGAATATATAATATTCAAGGTACCCTCTTGGTGTAGCGAGTTGTCTCTGAAGGACCCACAAAGTTTCCCCAGGAGAAAAAATAACCAGCATTTAGCCATTTGTCATTTAGATGATGACAAATACGAGTCTTGTAAGACCCTTTAACCTCTATAATTTACTGCCCCCCCCCACCACCACATTTTGAACAATGAAAAATAGCAGAGTGAGTGGGACAGGAGACGGAACAGGGAGAGTGAAGACATCTATCAGATCCTTTCCCTCCTGCAAGTGCCCCTGCCTGAGTCAGTCCTGAGCTTGGGAAGGTGAGAAACGTTAAACCAGAAGTGAGATGAGATGGAAGATTTTATATATTGATGTATACTGAGCTTAAACACACACACACACACACACACACACATGCACACACACACAATGTTGTTTAATAGGTAATACATTCACATGACTAAAAAAATCAAAATAGCCCAGCTAGTGAGGCTCAGGGATTGAGCATCGACCTATGAACCAGGAGTTCATGGTTCAATTCCAGGTTAGGGCACACGCCCAGGTTGTGGGCTCAATCCCTGGTTGGGGTGGGGGTCATGCAGCAGGAAGCCAATTAGTGATTCTCTTTCATCATTGATGTTTATATTTCTCTCTCCTTTTCCCTTCTTCTCTGAAATCAATAAAAATATATTTTTTAAAAATCAAAATAATGTAAAGAAGTGCCTCATGAGAGTCTTGCTTCTACTCTTGACCCAATTTACTCAAATCCCCAAATTATAAATGTCCTATGTATATTATCAATAATTTATTACAAATATTTATTTCATATTTTTATCTTCTTTTATGCAAAGTTACACACTATACACAGTTTTTCACTTTACTATCCCCGCCCTCAAATAAGGGAACTTAGAGATCTTCCTATATCACATGCTGAACTTTTAAAAAATATGTATTTTTATTCATTTCGGAGAGGAAGGGAGAGGGAAAAAGAGATAAAAACATCAGTAAAGAGAGAGAATCATTGACTGGCTGCCTCCTGCATGTCCCCTACAGGGGATGGAACTGAAAACCTGGGCTTGTGCCCTAACAAGAAATCAAACCTTGACCTCCTGGTTCATAGGTGGATGCTCAACTATTGAGCCACACCAGCTGGGTCTGAACTTTTTAATATCAATGAGAATTTTCACTAATAACGGACAGAAAATGGCATGGTGAAGGCATTGCTGCACAGGTAATTTTTTCTTTGTCCTCAGAAAGGAAGTCCTCTGTTCAAGCATGGTTTATAGTCATAAATTAAGAAAAAAAATGTCATAGGCACATTTTTAGATTACAAACTCTATGCAGAATTGTGTTCTTAGTTAACTTTCACTGAATATATATAAATGAATATGATTCCTCTAAAGAGAATTCAAAGTGTAAGTTTTAAAAATCTTACATTGTTCCTATAACTTCCTTGCTCCTTCATTTTTATGTGAGCTCTTTATTCTTCACAAGTTTACTGAACTTAGAATGTTTAAGATTTCTCCAATCTGTCCTTGACATTTTATTTTTTACATTTACTTATACAACTAAAGAATTTTACCTTTAAGAATGATTTGGATATTTACATTATTCATCTTATAAAGGCATAATACTGACCATCTGATATACCTGAGTGTTTCATCTTCCATTTGATAGATTATTACATGTAATATTTATTAATTTTCTAGTTGTATTTGCCTCCCCAGGAAGGTATAATTTCATAGATATTCTATTAACTTAGTTCCCCATTATCCTTAATTCATTTAAACATGTGTTACATTCCAAAGTACAGTTCCTTTTATTTGAAAATTGTTCTTTTGTGGGAAGAAAAATGCTTAACGGCTTCATGGGAAAACTGTGGGTGTTTTCTCTTTACTCAAATGACTTAGAACTTTTCACTATTTTATTTTAATGCTTCTGTGCTTCCATGGCATCTTGATTTCTAAATTGGATTAATAATAATACCCCTCATTTGTGGCACCTTCCAAGGGCTCTGAGTTTCATTATCTCATATTAGTCTCACCACAATCCCATGCATCTGACAGGGTGATTACTATTTTCTGCATTTTACTAAGAAGAGAACTAAAGTACTCAGAAGTAACATGGTTTGCCAAAGGTCACAGACCTAGGCATTGCAAACCTGGACTAGAAACTAAGGGATGACTTATTTATTGCTCTTCCCTTTCTAACTGGCTCCTCTCAGAGTATTGCTATGAAGCTGGATGGTTTTCAATGATCTCTGGAAGAGTTAGATGACAGAGTGTAAAACTTTCTGATAGTTGGAATTGTCAATTCTAGAAAAACAATGTCTAACATGTATTACTAATAGCGTATTATTATGTCTTGGTAGGTGCCAAAAGCGCTTTTAAGAATTTTAATGCACTATTTCATTTAATCATCACAGCAATCCTATGAGATAGAAACTTTATTCATTACTATTTTACGTATGAGGAAAGAGAGTCCCAGAAAAGTTATGGTTCTTACCCAAAAGACACAGAGAGTAAGTTAAAGAATAGAGTTAGGGTCTTGGCAGCCCACCTCTAAGGATTGGGCTATTAAACACAGTCCTCATCTGCATCCTTTAGTAATTCTGCCCAAAAAGCGATTTCAGAGACTTACTGGAAGTTTTGATGAAAGCTCACATGCCGTCAGTGGTTGCATCTCTTCCCAACTCTGCCTTCAGGATGTCGCAATAGGAGTATTTACACTATGGACATTGGAAAAAGCTGCAAATCAGGATTTTTTTTTCCTGGAAAGCCTATGGTTAAACATTTACCATCATGTCACTGATTAGACCTAAGAGCACATCATATGTACCTTCGAAGGCTGTAACTTCAAGATTAAAATACCAGCTCAAGAAATTTTGTAGTGAAATACTTGATGTGATTTGATTTCCTATACACTCAGCGGGACACCCAGCAGTAGACAGGCTGCTTTTGTTGAGACGTGTGTGCAGTTATTAAATTGCAATTGCCTTAGGAGTATTAGTAAAAGAGTCCATTCAGGAGGAGGAATGAAGAAGCATTTAGTTGCTTTTAAACTTTCAGTGAAGAACCTGCTGACTTCTGAGATGTTTTTAATGGAAAATTCTCTTTCTAGAAAAAGAATGTTTCAATGAGTATTCCAGAGAAGCATTTTTTGTTTGAGATTTGGATTGGGCTGCATTTAAAGGTTGACACCTAATAAAGCGGGAGGAAACACAAACTATGAATTGAATTAAAACCCAGAAGCGCACGTGCACACACGCTCTCTCTCTCTCACACACACACATACACACACACACACACACACACACACATTTTCCTTGGTGACTTGTTGACTGTAGGGTTTCAGTTAAGAAAACAAAGCAAAACAAAAATCTCTCTTGAAAGATGATTTCAGTCAGAAAAATAAAAAGAGTTTCTGGCAATTTGAATTCTGACCTTCTCTGAGGGAGTATAGCACAATTCCCTAATGAATACCACTGTTTGTTGGTTTTTTAACAAGACATTTCAAATGCAAATGCCAATATTTTATGAGCACTGCTTTCAGATGTGTCCCTAGAGGCTATTGTTTTTCAAAGCTGCTCAGTTGCCTAAAAAAAAATCCTGTTTGGTTGTCCTTATTTGAATTGGGATACTGCCAGGCAAAGTAGCATCCTTAGCCTCATGAATTGCTAATTCCTGAAGGTAGGCGGCTGACTGGGAGGTATACTTTCAGGGGTAGATATTATGCTTACTAATCCTGCCTCACAATATAATTTGCAACTTCATTTTCTTAGTGTGAAACCACCCAAGTCCCATGGTTACCGTAGTAAGAGCACAGACTCCAGATTCAGAAAGACTGGGCTGTTCAAAGCCTGGATCCTTCACTTGATACTCTCTTGCTTTAAGAAAGTTACTTAACTTCTGTATTTCCTAACTTTATTATCTGCAAAATAAGAATAATTATGCTGACCCCACAAGGTTGATCTGAGGATTAAATGTACAATATCTGTCCGAGTAAAAGTTAAATTATAACCACTCTTTTTAGCGTGCTAACAAAAAGCAGATACTTCTGGGTACAGAACATATTAAGATATACGATACCTCCTAGTGGAAATATCAATTTATTTATTGAGAGCAGTTTTGATCATGAAAAAATAAAGACAAGGAGAGCTCAAGTTACCAGGAAATGAAAGCAAAGTGCAAACTGATGGAAAGATACCTAATGGGATATACATCTTGATAAAAACATTCTTAATTGACTTCTGCATCTTACTCAGTGTTAAAGGTCCTTACTTTTGATGAGATTACCTGGGATGAGAATGCGTGGATGCAAACCAATACTTCAAGGGAGTCTGGTGGGAATTGAATGAAGTCCATGGACTTCACTACCACCTGCACATCATGATGGCTAACTCCCTTCAAATCCTCAAGTAGCTCTACAGGGATTGGCTAAAACATATTTACTGGTGAATTAAGTATTTATGAAGTCCCTGAAATGAACACCAGGCACAGTGGTTATCAGAATCCGGGGGAGATAGTGGAGAGAAATGAGTGCCAAGAGCCGGGAAGGTAAGCCTAAGCAAGCGGACCAGTGCTGCAAACAAGAAGCAGGGAGGTTCAGAGTTCCAGAAAGAAGCTCAAGCACTGGGCAGACGGCTGGAAGAAACACTAAGTAGCAGAGGGAGTGACATGGAATAAGATTGCAACCAGGCAGGATTCATCGCGCAATTACGGCTTTAATGTTAATGATTTTTATTTAAAGAAAGATCAGGTTGAGAAGTTATCCTTTGGAAGTTATCCAGGAAAAGAGACTAATAGCCAAACACAGATGGAAAATGTAGATGAAGATGGAGCCAACTAGTGCACAGCCAGGGGCCTTCAAAGAAGCAAAACATGAGTAGCCCTGTAAAATCAGAACGACTACTTACCATTTATTTTAAACCCAGTGGCTCAGCGTGGGTAAGAGTGCTACAATAAAATTAGGACTAAAATAGAGACGATGGGCTGTAGAACGCTGGGATCAAAGTAACATGGAGGAGAAACCCTTTGTGGCTAATCACTACCACCTGCACATCATGATGGCATCGACTCGTGTACTTCTTGGAGCTGGAGCAGGGAGGAAGGAACAGAGAAAGGAGCTGGACTAATGAACACCTATCATAATTATTTCAATTGTGACTGGAAACCCAACCAAACCAGCTTCAACAAATTCTGACAAAATATCCATGGCTGGTGACTGGAAGCAGAGGTGATTTGAGCAAACATGATGTCAAAGGATTAGCCTCCCTGTTTTGCTTGCTGTGGAATGGCCTCTTTCTGATGCTTTGAGCAGTAGCAAGACAAGGCAGTGGCAGTATTTCCAAGCTTTACATCCTCACACCTTCAAATGCAGCAGGAATGAGAAAGAGTTGGCTCTAGTTGGTAAGATGCTTATCCCTGAAACAATCATGCCCAGGGGAACGGCATATACAATCCAGTGGTCAAGCATCTCATGAGGCAGGTAAGAGGTCAATTTTATTTAAATCACATGCCTAAGAATTGGGAAGGGAAGAAAGTGCTTTTAAAACGAAACCACAGTTTCCTCTCTAGAGTGAAAATTAAATCATGCAAGGGGACCTGAATCAGGGTCTGAGGAGGATGTTGAACTACTTCTATCCTGGCTTTGCTCTTACTAATGAGACGCCTGTGGGCAAGCATTGTTGGTTTTCCTCCCAGTCACTGGTTTCCTTACATGGAGGTAAAGTCTCCACTTCCTTTCTTTTCTGGAATTCTGTGGTTATATCTACAGTTCCAAAGGCCTTCACAAAGACCTGCTCATGCCTAAATTACCCTGGCAACCAGGAGGGTGACAAGAGAAGGCTGGTTAGCTTACTGGGTGAGCTTACTGCTTACTGGGGGAGCATTTATAAATATGGGCACTTGTGTTTTTTTGAGTGTGAGCATTTGGAAATTAATTTCAGGGTATGTGCTAAGACATTGCTGGAGCTCAGTGAAAAATCAAAGAGCAAATGATGACTTTTATGAATTCTATTTTTATGGTGTGTTATAGGGAGGGGTGGCTGTTTGGAGTGCTGTGTTTGTAGGCTGTTCTCACCATGTAGATGGGGTATGAAAACCAGGCTTGGAAAAAGTTGCAATACATTTTGGTTGATTTTCATATTTTCTGTGCATCTGTGGTATGTTACTTTCTACAAACTTTCAAAAAACAAGACTCACTAGTGAAAAAGGAAACAAGATATTTTGAGAGATAACTGATCAAAAAGCTCCACATCCTATCTAATAAAAGAGAAACATGGTAATTGGTGTATGACCGCTACCCTTCCCATTAGCTAATCAGGGCAATATGCAAATTAACTGTCAGCCAAGATAGTGGCCGGCAGCTAGGCAGCTTGAAACTAACATGAGGCTTGCTTGCTTCAGTGACGGAGGACTCCAACGTTCCCCGCCTGCCGCTGCAGGCCTCTGAGCTGCAAGCAACTATGTAACAAACATAGAAGCTAAACAAAACCCCAGAAACCTGCCGGGCTTCAGCCAGCAGGATCACAACATTGTAAGCAAAGGCCAGAAACCTACTTTCAGCAGCGGAGGCCTAAGAGCTGGAGCCAAGCCTCAAAGCTAAAGCTGGCCCAGAATAAAAAAAGAAAAAAGAAAAAAAGAAGCGGTTGGGAGCTTCAGTCACCCCCAGCCTGAAAACAGCCCTCAGCTCCTCACCCAGACTGGCCAGGCACCCCAGTGGGGACCCCCACCCTGATCCAGTACACCCTTCAGGCAAACCAGCCGGCACCCACCCATACACCAGGCCCCTACCCTATATAGTAAAAGGGTAATTGCCTCCCAGCACTGGGATCAGCGTGACAGGGGGCAGCGCCCAAACCCCCTGATCGCCCTGTGTGTGACAGGGTGCGGCGCCCCAACCCCCTGATTGGCCCTGCTCTGTGTGTGACAGGGTGCGGCGCCCCAACGCACCCCCCCCCCACGGGCCCTGCTCTGTGTGTGACGGGGTAGAGCCATAACCTCCCCATCGGCCCTGCCCTGAGTGTGAGAGTGGCGGCACCCCAACCCCCTGATGGGCCCTGCTCTGTGCATGATAGGGGGCAGTGCCCCAACCCCCTGATTGGCCCTGCTCTGTGCATGACAGGGGGTGGCGCCGCAACCTCCCCATCGACCCTGCCTTGAGTGTGACAGGGGATGGTGCCCCAACCCCCCAATCGGCCCTACCCTGAGCGTGACTGAGGGTGGAATCACAACCTCCCGATCGCCCTGCTCTGTGCATGACAGGGGGCGGCGCCCCAACTCCCCAATCAGCCCTGCTCTGAGTCCGACCAGGGGCTGCACCTAGGGATTGGGCCTGCCCTCTGCCACCCGGGAGCAGGCCTAAGCCAGCAGGTCTTTATCTCCCGAGGGGTCCCAGACTGCGAGAGGGCACAGGCTGGGCTGAGGGGCCCCCCTCCCCCCCCGAGTGCACAAATATTTGTGCACTGGGCCTCTAGTATTATATAATATCTCACTGTTGTGATATATTGGGTCAATAAAATATAAACAAATATTTCCTGGATTAAAAAAATATAATTTTAAACATATTATTTTCTAACTAGATGCCTGGTGCATGAAAATTCATGCACTGGAGGGGGGGTCCCTCAGCCCAGCATGCCCCCTCTCACAGTCTGGAAGCCCTCAGGGACGGGAGGTGACCCAGCGATCAGGGGAAGGTGATGCCCCCATCACACCTCTGCTGCTGCCATTGCCAGCAGCTCAAGCCTCGGCCAGCCCTGGTTACCTGAGCCTTGGGCAGCCATGGGTGGCTGGGCAGCCACCATCTGAGGCTTGCCTGTGCCTTGGGCCGGCCTTGGGTGGCTGGGGGGTTGAGGGGACTGGGGGACTCCGGAGGCAGGTGCACAGCAAGGCCAGGCATCTGCCACCCGAGCGGGGCTGAGGCAGTGGTTCTCCACCTTCCTGATGCCACGACCCTTTAATACGGTTCCTCATGTTGTGGTGACCCCCAACCATACAATTATTTTCGTTGCTACTTCATAACTGTAATTTTGCTACTGTTATGAATCATAATGTAAATATCTGATATGCAGGATATATTTTCATTGTTACAAATTGAACATAATTAAAGCATAGTGATTAATCACAAAAACAATATGTAATTATATATGTGTTTTCCGATGGTCTTAGGCAACCCCTGTGAAAGGGTCATTCAACCCCCAAAGGGGTTGCGACCCACAGATTGGTGACCCACAGGTTGAGAACTGCTGGGCCGAGGGGACTGGGCACCGCCATCTTGTGGCTGTGGGTGTCCCATCTTGAGGGTGTGGCAATCAGTTAGCATATTCCCTCCTTATTGGCTGTGGGTGCCACCATCTTTGAGGGCAGGGCAGACATTTACCATATTCCCTCTTTATTGGCTGTTGGCACCACCATCTTTGAGGGTGGGGCAGTCAATTAGCATATTCTCTCCTTATTGGCTGTGGGCACTACCATCTTTGTAATGGTGTGAGGGTCAATTAGCATATTCCGTCTTTATTAGCTAGGATAATGATAGCAATAAGAATTAAGACTGACAATTATATCCAAGGCAATTTACACATATAATTCTATGTAAGTCTCAAAAACCCTATGCCATATATATTTACATTATTTTCACTATAAAGTTAAAAATTTGAGGCATAAAGAAAGTAATTTACTTCCTTAAAGATCACATAACTATTAAGTGTCAGAGACAGGTTCAATTTTAAATGGAGCATGCCCAATACCCATTCTTCCTTCTTGCTAATAGAACACCCCTTTTTCCAATTATTTAATCTCCTCTACAAAGCCAAGTGATTCCAGGGAGACCAACCCCAGACCCAGGCTCAATATGGGTGAATCCTAGTGGATTTAAACCAGTAATTAGTCTCCATTTTTCTAACCAGTGAGTTTGGACATGGTCATGTGATGTAATTCAGGCCAATGAGACTAATGAGGGTGTTGGCAAATATTTCCTCTCATAGAAAAGGAGTCCTATGCCACTGGGTGTTGGATCTGGGTACAATACTTGAAACTGATACAGCTATAAGTATAGAGCAACACCTCACACTAAATCTGGCAGTATAGAAAGATGTAGGAAACCTGTGTTCTTGATGATATTGTTGACCTGCTGACTTTAAATAATCCCTACTGGCATCAACCTACCTTTAGCTTTGATGACAAGGAAAACAATAAATTTCTCCATTATTTAAGTGCCTTTGGGTTAGGGTTGATGTCACTTCATCCATACAGCCACATAGGTCTGCTTCGCTCTAAAGTCCATGTCCTTAATCTCTAAACCTTCCAGGGATCACCATCCTACATAATAAAAGCATAATATGCAAATTGACTGAATGGAGGAGCAACTGGTCAGCGGGGGCAGCGCCAGCAAGCAGGTGGCACCAAGCCAGCCAAGGCACGTGCCAGCGGGCAGAGGACAGGGACAGCAATGGGGGAGGCGGTGGAAGGGTGATAGGGGGGCAGGGCCGCCGCTCGCCATCCCGTGATCAGCAGCCCAGTTGCCTCCCGCACCACTAAGGATGCTATTATTATCGTCTCTGTTCTATTATTCCTATGAAGATCTCTGTTTTATTGACAAAGAAACTGA
The DNA here is from genome assembly GCF_963259705.1 of Myotis daubentonii. Classification (NCBI taxonomy): domain Eukaryota; kingdom Metazoa; phylum Chordata; class Mammalia; order Chiroptera; family Vespertilionidae; genus Myotis; species Myotis daubentonii. The sequence goes on from NC_081846.1 coordinate 38,314,388, forward strand.
GATTCAGACAGATGAAGTATTTTTTCCAAGACCACACAGCTAAAAGGTGATGGAGCCAAGACTCTGACTCCAGAGGCAGTTCTCCTAATCAAAAAGGATGCTCATTGATTAAAAAAAAAAAATTAGCAATTAGTGGAATGTCAGGCTTTGTGCCTAATGGAATATTTTCAAAGATATTTTTGAACCAAGAGGACTTCCTGGTAGGAAGTCAAGTGTCATCAGCAAGGCCAAGGACAGTTTTCTGCTTCGCCCATTCCTTCATTTCCGTCTCGGGACTGACTCCAAAAATACAGTCTTGATCCTCACTTTCCAAGCAACTTGATTCCTTCTCAGAGTCCTCCTCTACATTTCCGCCAGCCATTGCTGCCTGTCCTGGGGGATGGGGTCCTCTGCCTGGGCTCTGCTTCCTGTGGCGGGTACAGAGGAGGCACAGAGCCCGCCTTAGGCCTTAACTTGGAGAAAGCCACAGCTAACTTTAGCAGTCTCCTCAGCTGACCTCATTTTAGCCAAGATTTGCCTCTTGAGAATTGAGCTAAGGTCACCATAACTGACTTGTCGATCCAAATGTTTAGTCTTTATAGTCACTCAGATATAATGCTCGTCTTCTCACAGTTTTAAAAAAAGACCAATAAAACCAAAAGAAACATTGAGCAAAGCTACCAGGTAGACAGAAAAAAGAAAGAAAACTGCCAAAATAAATAAATAAATAAAAATAAAAACAAAACACACAGAACAAAGCAAAACAAAACAAAAAACGTTGAAATAAATTTGAAAGCCTGCTATTTTAAGTCTCCTATGGAACAAGACAAGGAATAAATGATAAATAAATAAATGGTGGTGGTCTGGAAAATTAACTCAGATGTATTTAGCACTGAGGAAGTAGGGTACTGAGAGTCAATATGGCATTTCAAATGTATTTTACTATCCTGGCGTTTATTTGTACTTCAAAATACCCTAAAATTCTACCATCCAGATGTATTTTTCCATGAGAACATAATGCAACATACCAGCTGTAGGAAATAAATTTAAACTTCCTTCAACTGAAAATTCTCTGGTGGGCCAAACTCATTTAAGACTTTTTTAAATCCAAATTTTAACCCTAAATTTCAAGGTAGAGATGGGATAGGGAATAATGATTACTGATAGGTATAGTGTCTGAATGAGAAGATAGTCTGGGTACTTAGTAAGAAAAACATGAATTTAAGGTGAAGGATAGCTCAGCAGTTAAAAACTCAGGTTCTGAAATTTGATAGACTTGAGCTCAAAAAGTGGCATGGCCACTCCTTGTATGATTATCAGCAAATGACGTTAGGCGTCTGTGCCTCAAGTTTATTCATCAGCAAAAGAGGGATAGGGATAGTAATTGTGTCCCTTATGATGATGATATGAGGGTTAAACGGGGTAAAGCTTGGCTGTGGGCCTGGTTCATAGTAAGTAAGCAACGAAGTCAGCTGGCACTGTCATCTAGATCAGTGATGGCGAACCTTCTGAGCTCGGCGTGTCAGCATTTTGAAAAACCCTAACTTAACTCTGGTGTTGTGTCACATATAGAAATTTTTTGATATTTGCAACCATAGGAAAACAAAGACATATTTTTGATATTTATTTTATATATTTAAATGCCATTTAATAAAGAAAAATCAACCCAAAAAATGAGTTCGCGTGTCACCTCTGACACGCATGTCATAGGTTCGCCATCACTGATCTATATCTATCTTAAGATAGTTCCTAAGTCTGAGTGAAGCTTTATGATTGCCCTTAGAGTGTTGTGGTTTTTGTGTGTGTGTGGGGGGGGTTTTTGGGGGGGAGGGTGGTGGTATATAGTCAGCTCAGAGCTGATATGTGTTAATCAAAGAAATAATACTAATAAACTTGCCTACCAGGGAACCACTTACCCCAAAAGAATAACCATACGGCAGGAAGATCAACGTTTCTTAATTCCCCCAGCCATCCAGGAAGGACTCACCTGAAAGATGTTTACTACATAGGAGTTCAATACCAACCTTAGCCCAGGGTCAGTAGAAACACTTCCCTGATGCTGCCCCCATTTTAGGTGCTCAACAACCCTCTTTCAGTTGTGCCCCTCCCCAAGGTAATAGGTCTCCAAGGCCAAGAACAACCTGGAGCCCATGACCCTCGCCCTCTTCTAGGCACTTGGACCCTGGAATCCCATGCCCTGTGCAATGTGCCCTCTACGATATTCTGGACACTGACACCCCAGAATTCTCTGCTCAAAGCTCCCCTAGCCTGTCTTTTAAGCCTTTATGGGCTTCCTTCTTAGGTCTTTCCCCCTGAGGGGACACAGGACACTGTTGCTGTGTATACCCCCCCAACCCCTAAAGAGTGGCCAAGAAGCAGCTGCTTTCAGGCTGGGCAGGTGGATGACGATTGTACTAGGAGGCTGCAGTGTCCACCTGCTTCTGTATTGAGGGCCTGAGCAGAAGGGTAGGTAAGTGCAGAGGGGCAGCCACGGCTGGCCCTACTCTGTCACTCAGGAGTTGAAAATTCTCAATTCAAACTCAAGTTGTCAGGCTTTCATGAAACTTATTCAAAGGTAGGAGGATTGCCTGGCCAGTGTGGCTCAGGAGTTGAGCATCGACCCATGAGCCAAGAGGTCACCAGTTCGTTTCCCGGTCAGGGCACATGTTCAGGTGTGGGCTTGATCCCCAGTAGGGGCGTGCAGGAGGCAGCTGATCGATGTTTCTCTCTCATAGATGTTTCTATTTCTTTATCCCTCTCTCTTCTTCTCTCTCTCAAATCAATAAAAACATATTTAAAAGAATAAAAGGTAGAAGGATAAAACATAAATAATTTATTCATTTGATATATAACTTTATTTAATTATATAGTATTTTAGAGAAATGTGCTCCTGTCCTGGGCCCAACAAATGTTAGGGGCAGAATTCAATGACTTAGTTGCTTGCTGAAATGTATTCTTTATAATAATAGTAAAACAGGAAGAAGAAAATTTCAAACTTGAGAGGTTAGTTTCTCCTACTTGCACTCAGCAATTGAATTTTAATACGTAATAGGTGTGTGTATGGGCACCAATTGCCTGGAAATAACCATGTGGATACAGGGGTAATCATTTTCCAAGAGTCCACTGTGAAAAGAAATATTTTCACTGTTATAATTGTAAGAGTCAAAATCCCATGACCTCTCCTTCCGTGGCTGCCTCCTTTATTCCCTTCCCCTACAAACTTTCTAGTTCAAAATATAAGCCCTTTGGGAGTTGTGTCATCTGATTTCGAGAGAAAATTTGGACTATAAATATCTCCCAAGAAGCAGCTGAGTGCTGATTGGATGCAGGGTCAGTTTTCACAGCTTGCTCCCCCCCCCCCCCCACAAACACACAGTTCATAGTTAGGGACCCCTCACTTTATGCTGTATTGACTCCATTGGGACTAAAACAAAAAGTTACATCAAACACCAGTAGAAGCATTTTTCCAAGGTCAACGGTGATAACATTTTATACATATACTCCTTATTATTCTTTTCTATGTAGTGCATTTTAAGAATTCCCAAGGAAAACGCACCAGTGATTCTTTTATGTTGTTAATTTCTTAAACACCCAGTCTTCAATTTTTTAAGAGCACTGCAGTGTAAAGAATTATGCTCACTGCCATCTAACACTATTATATTGGATGAAGGGCAATAAAGGTTTTGGATGTGTTGAAAGCAAAATTCATTATAGTATTTGATGTCACATTTTATCAAGCTTTGCACAAATTTATTCCAAAAATAAAATAAGGGCAGACTATATAGTCTTATGAGTTTTACATGTAACATAATCTTATTTAAGTATTCAGATATTTTCACATCTTAGATAAATGTAGAGGAAAATTATTAATGATAATTCTCTAACTAAAACTGACTCCATAGTTTTTGTTCCTGCCCTATCTGACATGGCCTAATGAAATTTGAAGAGTATCTTGTGCTCAGAGGAAGGACAAAGTGTAGAAGGCAGGTACCAGGGAAAGGAAAACAAATAAGGAAGAAGAAAGAGGTGGAGGAGAAATGCACCAGTAGGTGTATTGGTTTATTTTTTTTAATTTAAATTTAGGTTTTATCCACTTGTCTTTCAACTTTCTTCCTGCTAAACTGGAATGATTATTTTAATCTGCTACACCTTATTTATTCCTTCATTAGGAATTTCTTACCATACTCTATATGTGAGCATAAAAGAGTTATTATTTAACAGAAATACTGAGGTCCTTGGCTAAAGGCATGGAAACGGTACATACTATTTTTTAAATTCCTGTACCTATAATTCAAAAGGCTATAAAAATGTTTAATATATTTTCCATGCCAAATGTATGTTTCCCCATAACTTGCTTCAAAAACTGTAAAGGGACTGTTCAAGGGCACAGTAAGTGGAAGGCAATGAAGAGATGATTGCCAAATGTGGACTACTCCCAGCATGCTGCTGCTTATCAATCAAATAGCACGGCACTCTAAACACTAAAGCTTCTTCTACCATCTCCATCCGCACTCCACTCCCTAAAGCTCATCATTTATAATAGTTCAGTGCAAATATTTTCAGACATTTTCTAGTCATTTAGTAGGTATATGTTGGTCCCACAATCTATGCCATGCACTGTTGTAGCTGCTGGTGATGCAGCAATGCACAAAAACAGAACAACTCTCTGTTCTCAAGGTTTTTATAGTCAGTGGATGAAACGTAAAATGAATAAACAAACTAATAAGCATATGACATGACTTCAAGTAATGGTAAGTGCTATGGATAAAAAGGAATAAGGGTGTTTACTGTTTGAGAAGGGGGTTCAGGGGAGACTTCTTTACTTGAAAGCAGTGAGGAAATGATCCCCACAAAAATTCCATAAGAGATTCTAAGCAGAGGGAGCAGCAAGGGCAAAGCCCTGAAGCAGAAGCAAACTTGGCAGGTTTGCATTCAGCAAGGAGGTCAGCGTTGCTTGGGCAAAATGACTGACGGGGAACTGGTTAGGAGATGAAGGAGGAGACAGAGCTTGTGATGAGCTATGTAGGATTTCGTGGATCAGGTATTAGCATGGTCTGATTTATACTTTAAAAGAGTTATACTGGCTGCAGAGGAAAGAAGAAACTGAAGGGGGTCAGGACAAGAGCTGAGAGACCAGTGAGGATGCTACTGCAGTGGGCCAACAAGAGATGAGGATGGCTTGGCCACTCTCTCTCTCATTGATTGCTGGTGGAAATGCAAAATGGTACAGCCACTTTAGGAGAGAGTTTGGAAGTTTCTTAAAAAACTAAACACCATAAGTTCCAACCATTGTGCTCCTTAGTATTTTCTCAAATGAGTTGAAATAACAGCGCACAAATGTTTATAACAGCTTTATTCATAATTGCCCAAACTTGAAAGCAACCGAGGTGTTCTTTAATAGTTGAGTGTATAAACAAAATATAGTACATCCATACAATAGAATATTATCCTACATAATAAAAGGCTAATATGCAAGTCGACCAAATGGCGGAACAACCAGTCACATGATGCACACTGACCACCAGGGGGTGATGCTCAATGCAGGAGCTGCCCCCTGGTGGTCAGTGTGCTCCCACAGGGGGAGCGCTGCTCAGCCAGAAGCCGGGCTCATGGCTGGCGAGCACAGTGGCAGTGGCGGAAGCCTCTCCGGCCTCCGCAGCAGCACTAAGGATGTCAGACTGCCGGTTTAGGCCCACTCCCCCCACTCATGAGTGCACAAATTTTGTGCACCAGGCCTCTAGTTTAGCAATAAAAAGAAATGAGCTATTAAGCCATGAAAAGACAGTATGAAGTTCAGGTCAATAACAATTAAAAAAACATTTTAGTCTCTTGCAAATGATATTTTATCATTTAAAACCAGAATGAGGATTGATATGCTTTATTAAATGAACATTAATGTAATACAAAGCTGTGCCTTTATCTTCTATATGATTTATAACCCATGCTGACAGTTACCACATAGTGTTCATGAAGGTTGAAAATATTCTTTCTTTGTCTAGATAGGTAGGTAGATTGATAAGTACTAATAGATAGATAGATAGATAGATAGATAGATTAGATAGATAGATAGAAGATTCTTAGTCTTTGTTTTATATAAAATATGTATAATATTATATTGACCTAAAGGCTCTGAAGAGAAGGAGCGAGATTTATTTATTTATTTATTTATTTTAAATATATTTCATTGATTTTCCACAGAGAGGAAAGGAGAGGGACAGAGAGTCAGAAACATCAATGAGAGAGAAACATCGATCAGCTGCCTCCTGCACACTCCCCACTGGGGATGCGCCCGCAACCAAGGTACATGCCCTTGACTAGAATCGAACCTGGGACCCCCCAGTCCGCAGGGCAACGCTCCATCCATTGAACCAAACCGGTCAGGGCTGGAGCGAGATTTATTTTAAAGCATTGGCTCACTGTGGAGAACAGTATGGAGTTTCCTCAAAAAACTTAAAATGGAACTCCCATTTGACCCAGTGATCCCACTTCTAGGAATATATCCCAAGAAGCCAGAAACACCAATCAGAAAAGATATATGCACCCCTATGTTCATAGCAGCACAATCCACCATAGCTAAGTTTTGGAAACAGCCAAAGTGCCCATCAGCAGATGAGTGGATTAAAAAACTGTGATACATCTACACAATGGAATACTACACTCTGGTAAAAAAGAAGGGATTCTTGCCATTTGCAACAGCATGGATGGAACTGGAGAGCATTATGCTAAGTGAAATAAGCCAGTCAGAGAAAGATAAATACCACATGATCTCACTCATTTGCGGAATACAGAGAACAACATAGACTGATGAACAGGGACAGACCCAAAGACAGAGAAACAGCGATCAGACTATCAATCCCCAGAGGGAAAGCAGGGGAGGGTGGGGGTAAGGGGAAGAGATCAACCAAAGGACTTGTATGCGTGCATATAAGCCAAACCAATGGACACGGACAACAGGGGGATGAGAGTATGAGTGCGGGGTGGGGGGAGGTTGGGGGTTAATGGGAGGATGAGGACACATTTGTAATACCTTAACCAATAAAGAAATTAAAAAAAAAAAAGAATTGGCTCGTGTGACTGTTGGGGGCTGGCAAAGTGGAAATCTGCAGGGCAGGCCGACACTGGCTGGACATTCTGGCAGGAGTAATGTTGCGATATTGAGTCAGAAAGCGTTCTGGAGCCAGAATTTCTTCCTCTTTGGGGGACCTCCCTCTTATCTCTTAAATCTTAAGGCCTTAATGTAGCAGCATACAAAATTAACCCCAAGAAATCTGAAGCATTTCTATACACCAATAGTGAACTTTCAGACAGAGAGATTATAAAAACAATCCCGTTTACCATTGCACCAAAAAAATTAAGCTACCTAGGAATAAACTTAACTAAAGAGGTAAAAGACCTCTACTCAGAAAACTACAGGACGTTGAAAAAAGATATAGAGGAAGACATAAACAGATGGAAGAACATACCGTGTTCATGGATTGGTAGAATCAACATCATTAAAATGTCCATACTACCCAAAGCAATCTATAAATTCAACGCACTTCCCATTAAAATACCAACGGCATACTTCAGAGATCTAGAACGAACTCTCCAAAAATTCATCTGGATTAAAAAAAGACCCCGAATAGCTGCAGCAATCCTGAAAAAGAACAAAGTAGGTGGGATCTCAATACCAGATATCAAGTTGTATTACAAAGCCACTGTTCTCAAAACTGCCTGGTACTGGCACAAGAATAGGCATATAGATCAATGGAATAGAATAGAGACCCCAGAAATCGGCCCGAACCAATATGCTCAATTAATATTTGACAAAGGAGGCAAGAACATACAATGGAGCCAAGATAGTCTCTTCAATAAATGGTGTTGGGAAAATTGGACAGATATATGCAAGAAAATGAAACTAGACCACCAACTTACACCATACACAAAAATAAACTCAAAATGGATACAGGACTTAAATGTACGTCGGGAAACCATAAAAATTCTAGAAGAATCCAAAGGCAACAAAATCTCAGACATATGCCGAAGCAATTTCTTCACTGATACAGCTCCTAGGGCACTTGAAACTAAAGAAAAAATGAACAAATGGGACTACATCAAAATAAAAAGCTTCTGCACAGCAAAAGAAACCATCAACAAAACAACGAGAAAACCCACTGTGTGGGAAAACATATTTGCCAATGACATATCTGATAAGGGCCTAATCTCCAAAATTTATAGGGAACTCATACAACTTAACAAAAGAAAGATAAACAATCCAATCAAAAAATGGGCAAAGGACCTAAATAGACACCTTTCAAAAGAGGACATCCAGAAAGCCAAGAGACATATGAAAACATGCTCAAAGTCACTAATCATCCAAGAGATGCAAATCAAAACAGCAATGAGGTACCATCTCACACCTGTCAGACGGGCTATCATCAACAAATCAACAAACGACAAGTGCTGGAGAGGATGTGGAGAAAAAGGAACACTTGTGCACTGCTGGTGGGAATGCAGACTGGTGCAGCCACTATGGAAGACAGTATGGAGTTTCCTTAAAAAACTGAAAATGGAACTCCCATTTGACCCTGTGATCCCACTTCTAGGAATATATCCCAAGAAACCAGAAACACCAATCAGAAAGGATATATGCACCCCTATGTTCATAGCAGCACAATTCACCATAGCTAAGATCTGGAAACAGCCTAAGTGCCCATCAGTAGATGAATGGATTAGAAAACTGTGGTACATCTACACGATGGAATACTATGCTGCTGTAAAAAGGAAGGAACTCTTACCATTTGCAACGTCATGGATGGAACTGGAGAGCATTATGCTAAGTGAAATAAGCCAGTCAATAAAGGAAAAATACCACATGATCTCACTCATTCATGGACAATAGAGACCATTATAAACTTTTGAACAATAATAGATACAGAGGCAGAGCTGCCTCAAACAGATTGTCAAACTGCAGCGGGAAGGCCGGGGAGGGCTGGGGGGCCGGAGGTAGGGGGGTAAGAGATCAACTAAAGGACTTGTATGCATGCATATAAGCATAACCAATGGACATAAGACACGGGGTGATAGGGGAGGCTAGGGGACTGTCTAGGGCGGGGGGGATAAAATGGACACATATGTAATACCCTTTGTAATACTTTAAGCAATAAAAAAAAAAAAATCTTAAGGCCTTCATGTGATTGAATAAGGCCCGCTCACATTATGGAGCGTCAGCTGCTTTACTCAAAGTCTATGACTTAAATATTAATCACACCTAAACTGTACCTCACAGCAACATCTAGACTGCCATTTGACCAAACAGCTGGGGCCTATAACCTAGCCATGTTAACATGTAAGCTGGCCTTCACGGAGCTATTTGTTGCTTTTTTCCAGATTTGCCTTTTTAGTTATAAAATAGCATATTCCATGTTTTTCTCTTTACACACGGTCTTCCTGTATCCCCATATCCACTAATTAATCCCTGTCACTCATTCCCCCTGAGATTATAGGCTCTTTCCTTCTCAGTGCATGACATCATGCCTCATGACTAAGGATTGCCAGACCCCTGAGCACCACATCCCTATGTGAACTCTCACTTCAATATGCTGATTGTTGCCATGTTTGGCCATCTGGCTAGAACAATTTATGAGTTTAGGACACGTAGCCATAAAGTAATCAATGTCAAAGGAGTAAGTGACAGCCTTACTATGTGTCTGTCACTCAACAGTGGATAAAACAAGGCAGCTCTAGAATGCTTGGAGCACGGTGACATCACAGTATGACAGTACAATGGTCCTCATTCCACATGCTCCGCTCAGAGCTGTTATGTGACAACTGCATAAGAAATCATAGAAATGGCATAAGCCCTGAAATTTTCAAGCCATGCTGTGTACTCTCTTGCTTCAAGTGGCTAAGGAATCTGATTTAAAATGTGCAGAAGGAGAAAAAACATATGTTCCTTTGAATTACAATGTCCGTGTATTAAGGCTAAGTCAAAATCATCCAAACTTAAGGCCCGAAAGAAAATTGAAAATGACATACAGTAAGTATTAACCACTATTAACTTCCAACGATGTAAATCTTCTTATTTTCATATGTATACATGCAGTTTTGTAACTCCCACATGTAAATCGGGTATATTTTTCATACGTTATTTCATAAATGCTTTCATGGTTAATACCATGAGAAATGAATATTTGCAAATGACGGTCCTCTGAGAGTTTTTAGAAAATGGGCAACACATCGAAAAGGTGACATAATCTTTTGAGCTTCTTTTTGGTAGTGGTAGGTGGGCTGCCTTCTCTTCTGCCCTTGCCTTGGTCCCTGTCCTCGCAAGATGGTGTGTGACTTGTTCTGGATAATTTCTGGCTGTCATTTCTGGCTACCTTCCTTCCACCGACTCATAATCTTTAGGCCTCACTCTGTGCAAAGAGATTTACCAAAGCAAATAGAACCCAAAGGTCAAATCTAACATGTGCCCAAAATAGCTCTAGGTTATTAAATTGGTGCACTGACAAGGAAATAACCGAATCAAGTGACAGGCAGAGCTGGCCTGTGTTCTTCCTGGAGGCGAAGCCCGGTTGCTCTGCAAAGCTGGTTTTATATTTTGTGGGGAGCCTTTTGTCTCTTGCTGGTTGAGACATTTAGGAAGTTCTGGGTCACTGGGGCTGACCAGCCTTATTGACTGCTGTATGAGTTTAGGACATAGGGCCAGAAAGTCATCAGTCTGGTCAATGTGGTGCATCTGGAACTTATATCGGAGAGGGCAGTGCTCTCAGTCCTGTTCACCTCCTCTCTCACTCAGGGGGTTCTCAGCCAGCAGTTCGAAAGCCCTCAGAGCTCCACCCTGCACAAGCATTTGCTCACAGCTAGAGGAGTTCCTCTTCCACTTCCACTGGTTCCGTCACCTAAAATGAGTTTTTAAATAATTTGTTTTTACTTTTTCACTTCTTAAATCTGTGATGTTGATATTGAATTAATATCTTTTAGAGTACTTATTATTTTCCTAAAATTTAAAGATACCTAAAGCAAGTGAAATAGCACACGTGAATGACATTTGTAAACTCAAAGGCCATTATTGACATAGTATGTACCATCTGTACTGTAGGTATTAAATATAAGACGACTTTGATGGCTTCTATCCCTCTTTTCTATTCCAGTTCCTTCCTTTACTAGTAGACACCTGTTTAAAGCCTTTCTTTCCCATCTCATCTTAATTTTACTCACCATTAGAATATTAATATTAGCAGGCTGGTATCTCCAGACTTGTATCATTGCTCTTAAATGATCGGGAATGTGGAAATGCTCAAGTCCATTAGTCTTACCTTAAGAAAATTACCAATTTGAGAAATTCAGAGCTTTCCAAATATTAACCCAATCCTTTTTCTTGTTTTAGGTAGTTCATATTAAGGAATGATCAGAAAGGGATTTGTGTATTTAAATCCTATTGCAATGCTTATTTTATTGTTATTTTCTTAAATGTTCCTAAAGTTTTCATCTGTATACATTTTTGTAGGAGACTGCTGGATACCGACGATGAGCTCAGTGACATTCAGTCAGATTCAGTCCCACTGGAAGTCCGGGACTGGCTGGCTTCTACCTTTACACGAAAAATGGGGATGATGAAAAAGAAATCCGAGGAAAAGCCAAAGTTTCGGAGCATTGTGCATGCTGTTCAAGCTGGGATTTTTGTGGAAAGGTATGTGAAATTTCTGGTATCTCAAGACAAAATTCAAAAGGCAGAAACTATACCTACACTTTCGAAGTTATGGGAGCCTATATATTACTTACTGAGGGAAACCGCAATCATAAGTATCCCTACAATGAACAGACTTAGGACTTATGAGGAACTTACCTATACCAAAATTTTCCTATCCTAGATTATTCTTTTTATTTATTTTAAATTGACTGCCGGGAGCCGGTCCATCCTTGCTGTTTCAAGGGACCTGGCATATATGGCATACTGTTCTTAATATGTTTGTTCACCTTCTTGGCACTATGTGTTTTAACCAAGGTCTCTGAGAAAGGTTGTTTTCCCCAGGTAGGGATTTTCCCCTGAAGTTAGGGAGGGAATAAAACCCCTCAACTAAGTGCCAGGCGGGTAATTAATCCCTTTAACTACGAACAATCATGCTTAAACTACATAATCTTTTCTCCCTGGAATGGAGATAAGAAACGCCCTAACCTTTGTAATAGAGATTGATAGGATTGAATCAACTGGTATAAATACAGTTGTAACAAGACAGAAACACTCAGAACTCAGGAGACAGAATTCAGAACACAGAATCGAGAACACAGGGCTTGGAAGACAGGACCAAGAGAGACAGAGCCTAGGCACAGAACCTACACAGAACGTTCTCTAGAGACAGAAGAACTTCGCTGGAGAGAGCATGCCGGAGGATCCTGGAGAGGGACTGGCCTCGGAGCCTAGAGACAGAGCCTAGCGGGAGAACATGGCAAGGGATCCTGGACTGAACCTGACTACAGAGATTGGCAGGAGAACCTGACTGGAACCTGGACACTGAACCTGACTGGAGTACCTGTACAGAACCTGGCTGGAGACCCTGACAAGCGAACCCGGCTATGATGATCAACTGAACGCTATCTCTGTATCGTTCCTTCTTCGCCGACTCCGTCCACACCTTTGGGAACCCCTGGACCCACTGGGGCTGGACCCCGGCAATTGACATAAAGACTAAAGGCAAAGGCTTTTGGCTTTTGAATGAACTTTTGTGAATAACTGTTTAAAAACAATTATAACACATTCATATGCCATACAACGAATTTTACCTGAATAAATTGTAACACCTCATACAATAAATTCTACACTACACACCAAAATCAAGCAGGGCTCTCTCTGCACTAAAGAGAGAAGACCATTCTCTTCTCGTTATAGGAGGAAAGCTCTCTCTGTCCACCTTGGAAGAATTTTGTGTATTTTTTTTTTAACATTTCTGTCACTGAAGCAAGGAATACGTGATGGCTCCTAGAAGCACTGAATCAAATCATCAAGTTTCTCATGTGGAATACATGTTAATATGACCCCATGTTACATTCTGTTAGCCCTTAAAAACACAACGTACTTTTCTGTCTGGGAAACAAGATGTTTCAACACTAAAAGTACGAAAAGACTTGAAATAGACATGTTACAACTAACCATGTTGAAAACTAGTTCTTAGAAATTCTTTAGAATAAAAAACAATTACATTGTTTTAATTTCTATATAAAAAATTTATTTTAACAGTTTTGAGACAAATAAAACCGAGGAACAGAGAAATTTGTTTGTCAATGTACTTAAAATTAAATTTAAGGGAAATAATATCATTTTAAATCTTCTGACACCTCTAGCCATTACCTCTAATGAACAGTATGAACTTTAATTTTCTTCTGTTAAGGGAAGAATGGGAAATAGACTTGGGCTTCTAAAAATGAAAATGAGAATGCATTGCAAAGAATATTCAACGTGTCACCTGAAACTAATACAAAATAATACTGAATATAAACTGTAATTGGAAAATAATTTTTTAAAAAGGAAGTATTCAATGTGACTTAAAAATAAAACTACGCACGTAAAGTTTCTAGGATCTTGGCTTGTGCCTGTGTTACCCATAATAAAAACCACTCAGTGACTACTCAAATTATTTTGAGTATTTCTTTATCATATCTAATTGGCTTTGATAAAACAATCATCATAATGAGCAATTTGATTAGTCTGGTGAGGTGATCCCCACCCCACCCCCGCCCCGCCACACACACACACACACACACACACACACACACATGCACGCACCCTTCGCACATAAACTGGTCCCAACCCTGCCTCGGTGGGACCAGAATCTGAAACAGGGAGACAGGACTGGAGAGAAAGAATTTCTATAACAATATTCCTCATTTTAAAACAACTTAGGCAAGTGTGTGATAGTTATTGATTTTTTTCATAACATCAAATTCAAAATAAATAGTAGTTCAGAAAGTCAGTGAGAGAATCACAGACTGTTTTGATTTACTGAAGCAATGCATATTTTGTCTTTTTAAAGAAAATGTTACAGAACTTGGCAAACTGAAAAGAAATACAAACTGTGAATGTAAATCAAATAAATTTCCATTTCCATTCAGAAGATTAAGAAGAATTCTATAAAATATATTGACATGGTAATTTTCTTGTGCTATTCAACATATTTAATAGCCTATGGAAATATTAAAGTGTACTTAAGATCACTAAATTAGTAAGCAGTCTTGAAGTAAGCAATGTGCTACAAACATTTAGAAATAAAATCTTTTTCTTACCCTTGAATTCCCACTAGTAAATGCATAAAAGTAGTGGGATGTGCTTATCTTGAGTTTTCAAAAATAATAATCTTTGATTTTGAAGGTTAGAAAGTCTGCTTGAGCCTTCTCTCAAGCGTCTTCCCCAAATTCAGTGTCTCCGCAAGTCCTGGCTATTCACTTACCCACGTGTACCCCGAGTCTGCTCACTGTCTCACCTCCTCTCCCAGCTCCAACGGGAGCCTTCGCCACCTGCCATCAGGAGCATGGCAATAGCTTCTGAACTGGGCTCCCCTCTTCCTCGCTTGCCTTCTCCAAATAAGTCATCCTACTGTGCTGTTTTAGAATATAAATTGGTTCCTGTCCCTCTGAACCTTACTAGTACCTGTGGGTTTTCCTTTTCACTTGCTATTAGAGAATTTTTGTATGGTGGCTTTGCAGGATTAGCAACCCCCCGCCCCCCAATTCTTTTTTACCTGCTTGACTGAGTATCTATACCAGTCTGGTTTCAACTCCGTGAACATCCCTAAACTCCTTTCTTCCTTGAGGCCCTTAATCCTGATATTTCCTCTTTCGGAAATGATTTCCCCACCCTTTGACCGTTTTAGCTGGCCCTTTTTATCCTTCCAGATCACTCTGTGTGCTGTTCATTACTTTCTCTGCCCCAACCAGTGGTTTACCTCATAGCACTTCCCGCTGTAATTATATCTTGTTTCTTATTCATTTTTCCTCTCCACCACTGACTAAATCTCATGAAAGTAGCAACTATATTTTTCTTATTCGCCACTAAAAAATCTGGTCCCTAACACAGTGTCTGGCATAAATAGTTGTGTTTTAAGGTTTGACTTATATTTTGTAACTATAGTCAAAACTTTCAAAAATAATCCACTGTATTTCCAACTGGACTTTTGTCACTTGTAAGAGCCCAGGAAATTCATTATTCTTTTTCAGCAACTTGCAATATATAAACTACTTACTCAAGTGTGAGGCAACTGCATCCATCTTCTCCCACACTCATTCTGATTCCAGGATGAGTTATCTCGATTTCCTATTTCTCACTTTTTATCTCAACATTTTATTTTCAATTATAGGGTTAGAAAATGACAATGGGAAATTTTCTCTATCAATTTGGAGGGGGGATCCTCATTTTTGTATCCTTTACATTTCATATAATGAGAATCTATACTGATATTTATTTCTTAACCTATTGTAAGTCTAAGAAATGTAATAGCACCAGAGTTCCCACTGAGCCCAGGGAGCCCTAAAGAATGGTAAGCATTGGAATCAAGGGTATTTGCTGCAGAATAACAATATTAATAATAATGATGACTTTCTTATATCGAGTACTTATTATATTATGCTAGGCATTTATAGTATGTACTCTTCACAGAAATCTTATAGTTATTCTCATTTTACAGGTGAGTGACATTAAATAGTTTTCCAAAGGCACACAGCTAGTGAGTGGCTAACAAGCTATTCAAAGCGTGTGTTCTCTTTGCTACATCATGATGCCTTTTATGCCATTAGGTCAAACTGTTTTAATGTTACTTAATTTGTAAAAATTCTTATTCTTATTGATTTTTATATTGACCTTTTTTTTCCTGGTCTATCACCCTTTCATTTCTCCTGTACTTTAACTTTTTTTTTTTTGTAATGATGACTAGAAAAATAGATAGAAAAAACTATTTGTTTCTTTAGGAAAAACAACCCTCATAAATATTATTGACAATAATTATTTTCTGGCTCTTTTATAGTGTAGTTAGTAGTTTCCTTGCCCTGCAAGATTTGAATAATTATCCCTGCTTAATGGAGCAATTAGTGTAATTTTACTTATAAACTATTCTGAAATCTCCCAACAGAATAGAGTATACAGATAATATTTTTATTATAACTAATCACCTACATTCAAAAATTAGTTAAAGTCATTTACAACAAATGTAACTTGAAAATAAGGTAACATCTCTGTCATGAAATGCAGGTTGCTCTATCAAGAAAGCCTAGGGTAGATATAAATATAAACAATATTTTAATTCTGATATTCAAGAAAGTCAAGATTTAAAAGGAAAACATGATAAATGACTCAACTTCTATGATCTTTTAAAAAAGATAGATTTTACATAGAAAATGGGTAATATGTCTTAAGGATTTTTAATATAATGTAAATTAAATAAGAAGATTGATATTTTCCATAGTGGTTTTATAGAAGATGCAGAATATTTTTTTTCAAATTACTTTTTCTTATATTGAACCCTAATATAAATTAATGATATAATTATTAAATTATGGTTTTGTCTAATTTGGTTTTTGATGGACATCTTGGTTGCCCAATGAAAGATGGAAAATCCAACAAATTACTGATTAATAAAAATATTTTTATTATTTATACTATTATAAAAATAGAAATAACTTTGTTCTTTCTGGATAACTTTTGTAAATGATGTTAAATGACAATTTGAACAACCTTAAACAATTTTTGTCAATATTGTTTTCCCCGATATTCTAAACTTAAAAAAAAGAAAACTGTGCACATTTTTCTGATACTACACATTCCATTCTATAATTTCCATTTTGTGGAAAAAAATATATGAGCTATTTTAATGACATTCAACCTCCACACTGAAGTTTTTGGTACATAAATGGACATAAAACAAGAATATTCTGCTGTCAGTGATATGGTGACATGCTAGAAAGTGTTATTGTTGCATACCCAAAAGACAGTCTCTTTTAATAAGATGAAGTTAAGGCAAAGATGTCTTTACCTGGAAACTAAAATCAATAGGACTTCAGATTGTGGTTGTAAGTAAACAAAATAGTATTAGCACCTGTCACATTGTAGAGCTTAATAAAGGATGACTGTAGTTATTTCATTGTTGTCACAAAGGAAGCCTGTAACTAACGATAAAAGGCGAACTAGTTGAAAGTAATCTTTCCCCTTATATTTATATTGAGTAAGTGATACATATGTGTATATACATACTTATTTTTCTTTTTTAGGATGTACAGAAAGTCCTATCACATGGTTGGTTTGGCATATCCAGAAGCTGTCATAGTAACATTAAAGGTGAAATAATTTCAATTATTTTAGTTTTCCAAATAGTTATGTTTTTAAATCTTCTTAAAATTGTCAGAGGAAATGAAAATAGGTCTTTGTTGCATCTTACGTATTGGTATGTAAAAGATATTTTAACCATTTTACAGAATGTCATGTGTTCCAAATTATGACTCATTTTAGACTTAATTGAGGATTGATTTTCACTAACAAACTATATCAATGCATATGCATGTGTGAGCACACATGTGTGATTTTTTTCCCTATGCTTTATTTACATGGATCTTGAATTCAATTTTGACAGCACCAGGACTTGTCAGAATATACAGATTTGGTTTTGTATATGTTAAAGAAAAGTTGAATGCATTATAAAAAGATGTTTCAGTCAAAAAACGTATATGGAATAAAATTGTCCAGAATTTTAGGTCTGAAAAAATTTATAAAAAGTAAGAAAATTAAGAAAGAAAACAACAAAAAAAATCTATCTTTCTTGTTTCTTCTTTTCCTATGGCTGCCCTAGTCTGAGATCCAATTGCAGTGTTAAAATACTTAATGTGTTAGAAATACTAATGTGTCATAACTCTGAAGAGGAAAGGTTTTGGCTCATTTACTTCTCTCCAGTGTGTGTGTGTGTGTGTGTGTGTGTGCGTGTGTGTGTGTGTGTGTGTGTGTGTGTGTACTGTTCCTAGCCATTATTTCCACAGCAGCATTTTTTTTTAAATATATTTTATTGATTTTTTACAGAGAGGAAGGGAGAGAGACAGAGAGTCAGAAACATCGATGAGAGAGAAACATCGATCAGCTGCCTCCTGCACATCCCCCACTGGGGAAGTGCCCGCAACCCAGGTACATGCCCTTGACCAGAATCGAACCTGGGACCCTCCAGTCCGCAGGCCGACGCTCTATCCACTGAGCCAAACCGGTTTCGGCCACAGCAGCATTTTGAAAGCTCATAATTCAACATTCCTTATTTTTTTCTATCACTTAATTTGGGTGGAATAATTTCAACTTTGTCTTCTCTAAGTCTTACGGTGGTTTTCCTGAACTAACCAAGAATTAAAAGATGTATTAAACTACTTTACTAGCTTAAATTTATATTGCTTTCTTTTGCCATTTGATTTCCTTTTCTGTAACCCCTTGCATTTGGTTTTCCTTTGCTACATATTAGATTTTAATCTTATTAATTTAAAAAGATAGCTTGTTTTTCTTAGATGCTTTTTTATCTTTATGTTTCTGAATTCTGATATAGCAATTATTGTGTAGCTGAAATGTCACATTATAGGATATTAATTACTCAGCTCTTGAGAGATTTTTATTTCCTCAACTATGGGAAAGTATATTATTTATTTTTAGAACCTTTGCTTAGAAACCAACTCACAAAATATTTAAGTATGAGAGAATGTAAATGTTTTTCTAAAATATACAAAAACATAGGAACTATTAAAGAATATTTTACTTAAATAATTATTATTTCCTGAAATACCTCCTTATTTTCTTTGTTCTCAATCTGACAAGTCAAAGCCAAGCATCTGCATTAGTTTACAAAGGTAATCATCATTGTTGATGAAAAATCCCCAAGAAATGGAGAACTAACCTTTTACCCAGTGGGAAACCCCTAGTGGGAACTGTAAACAGCAGCCTTGTAAGGGTCTGAACTAATTCTTCTGTGTTGGCTTTGGAATTTGATAAAAGATTTGTTGGCCTCCTTTGAGCTTTACTGATGGTAAAATGCCTTCTAATAGAACTTTTAGAGACTTGCAACTGACAAACAGATAAAGCAAGTGTTTAGGGATCAACTTAGGGCCAAATGCAAGGAATTTAACAAAGGTACACAAGCAGTTCAGTAAATATTTCATTGGTGTTTCCAAGTGATTCAAAGGACCATTTGAAGTTATTGCTATGTTTCAAAGGAACTAAGTTTAAAGGAGACTGTTTGAATGCTTTTTATCAGATGTTTTAGATTAGCTTCAGCATGTGAGATGCAGCACGCAGTTGGCCTCCATAGAATGTGCTAGGTGAGTGAAGCTCTAAACATCGCCTGCTCAGATTCAAACCTGATGCCTAGATTTAAGGTTGTCCGCTTACTTACTAATGTTAACCCTGCAGTGTATGTAATCAGACCTTCTTGGCTAATAGTTTCTGATAATCATTAGGACTGACTTTGCTGCATTTCTTTAGGTTTCTTAATTTCAGTGATTTATTTAAAGTTTGAGCTTCGGTGCTGGAGCTCAAACTTAACATTGAAAGTTCCCTCGGGATATATGGGACTGATGTCACCTGCTACAAGGCCATTTCAAGTTTTTTGCCCTGGAATTACCTTAAGCAAAACCAGGCAGCACCAAGCGGCGCTTTCCTAGAATACCTCTTTCCCTCTTCCTTCCTGAGGGAATTGCCTGAAATGCCAAAATTACCATCCTCCTCCTCAATCAAAAGACCCACTTCCTTTATCTTCCCATCTTTCCCTGGAGGAAAGTATAAATGAACCCGCTGAGGTTAGAGTGGGTAATAAGGGAGCATATACTTGCATTTGAAAAGAAGATAAAAAAAATATCAAAGATTTAAACCAAATTACTAAATCCTATGGTGGAATTTCAAGCAACGTAGCAGGTAGGTGGGTGGGAAAGAGAAATTTGAGCTGTCTTCCCTTTACCCCTCAATTAACATCACCTACATAACCTGCAAGATGAGGCCCACCCTGGGGAAATTAATTTAGGCATAAATTTGGAGCAAGATTTAGGATCAGACAAGTATTACAGTGTTCTCAGGCTTATTGCACCTTTTGATTACCTTGGGATCAAGGAGACAATCTTACCCCTCCATTAAGCCTTATGGCCTCACTTTTGTGAACCATAGACACTAAGTGGTCTTGTCATATCAGACACTGGTAAAAATATAGTCTAATGTGCTGATTTGAAATCTGGCTGGCTGGATGTATAATGCCTGATCTTTCCTATAATTTTTCATAGAAAGAAACAAAACTGTATGAATTTGCCACCTGAAGTATTTACTCTTTTTTTCTACAGGAAGTTGACAAGTGGTCTTTTGATGTATTTGCCTTAAATGAAGCAAGTGGAGAACATAGCCTGAAGTTTATGATTTATGAACTGTTTACCAGATATGATCTTATCAACCGTTTCAAGGTCAGAAACATGGAATAAAAGGGAATTGCTCTTAGAATTAGTTATTTGAATAACAGAGAAAATGCAGAACATTGAGTCGTTTAACCAGTGCACTTTACCATGTTTCTAGTTGACAGGTCAGAGAGCTAGGGGGAGGAGTTCATCACCTGAGATAGCCATCCTCCCCTACTCACTGACATAACTATATATCCACTTGGATATCATGAATCCATTATAATCTCATTCCAATGACATACCAACATCCACCAGAATTACTCACAGGCAGCCATGTAGAGATTGAAAGCTATGTTTTAAAGAAATATGATCTTCTGTGATCCTGAGACACAGAAAGAACCTTTATTGTCAACCTTTCCTCAACTAAAACGAAAGGGCTTCTAATTTACTTCATTTAGAGCCATTTTAAACAACAGGTTTGATTTAATTACTAAATTAAATTTCTGAGCATTCTGCTGTACCTTTCATCATTATGTATGGAATCATGCTATTTTTAGAGCTGGAAGGTACTGGGAGGACATTTATTTTAATGTCTTGTTTTGCCATCAGTGGGGTGCTCTTGTGTACCTACCTGGTACTGGTGGAAGTGGAGTTCTTGGGGTGCCATGGGAAAAGGAATTTTCTGAGGCCCCTATGGGAAGTTGGGATATTATGGAAAGCTTTATTGATGATGTAAAATTAAAGGGGTTCCCTTCCAAGATCCCATCTTCCTCTGTCTCACCATGGAAAAAGTCCAACCTTGGCTTCATTGGAGCTGGGATTAAAGCCACTGCCCAGAGGTTCCACTCCATATGAAAGCACAGTCCAGTTTAGCATCTGGCTAGCTTAGCTTGTGTTCTCAGCTGCAGTCCATTGCGTGTGGGGTCCACAGGGCCAATGCAGCTGTTGAAGGCCACATGGCGGGTGAGTGCAGGTCAAGGAGCAAGAGAGTGCAAGGGAGCAGGAACAAAGCAAGAGAGAGAGAATTCTTTTTCCGGGGATTATAACTGGGAGTTTAACCAATTAACCCAGATTTCACAGGCTTGCAGTAGCTCTGCCCCCTAGCTCATTATCTATTTCCCAGGTTAGACTGACAGGCAAGTACCTCTCCTCTGGCAACCCAACTTTACCGCTCATGTCCTATGTCCCCCAGGAGGGGGTGAGGGAGAGGTGTTAATCCCCTTGGAGCAGCAGTTCTCAACCTGTGGGTCTCAACCCCTTTGGGGGTTGAACAACCCTTCCACAGGGGTCTCCTAAGACATCGGAAAACACATATATAATTACATATTGTTTTTGTGATTAATCAATATGCTTTAATTATGTTCAATTTGTAACAATGAAATTGGGGGTCACCACAACATGAAGAACTGTATTAAAGGGTCACGGCATTAGGAAGGTTGAGAACCACTGCCTTGGAGGGACAATGCTCTGGTTCCGTGGGGTGTGAAGCTGTAGCTTCCTGGTGACCATGTTTATAATATCTGGCCTCCCCTTTGCTCTTTTTCTATCATTCATGTTAATAAACTAGCTAATTATGTTGAGACAGTATTACGAATGGAAAAACTAGACTTCACCAATTCTAATAGATAAATTCTACCCTTTTAAGAACTAGCTTTCTGACTTGACACTGGAAGATATAAACATTTAAAGACAACAGTATGGGTAAGACTGCCATTTCATCTTAGTTAAACCCTTGGGGGGTTACAATCCTTCTCAGGATTGAAAGCCAACAGGTTGATGAAGCAGTTTTTCAGAATAGCCCACATTGAACTTCAAGAATCTAACTCACTAATGTGCTCTCTCCCTAAAATTGTTGTGTTCATGTTGATTTAAAGCTGCTCTTTTGGTAAAATATAATCATAATTATTACTTTCCACAGATTCCTGTTTCTTGCCTAATTGCCTTTGCAGAAGCTTTAGAAGTTGGTTACAGCAAGTACAAAAATCCTTATCACAATCTGATCCATGCAGCTGATGTGACTCAAACTGTGCATTGCATAATGCTTCATACAGGTATCATGGTAAGAACGGCTTTGTAACTGAAGTTTGTTGGTTTAATGAATAATCCATAACATTCATTTCCCAAAAAGTATTTTAACTTAGTGAAAAAAGGATACCCAGAGGCAAATGAAAATATACTGTGAGTTTTCCAAAATTCGGACTATTGAACACTTTTGTTTGTAAATTCATTTTCCCATAGTAATCAATAAAAAAAAAAGTGAACTAAAGAAAAAGTCTTTGGAATGAAAGTTAGCTACAGTGCTCTACCCTTATATCATTGTGTTCTTCTAAACTGCCTCAGCAGCCTTTTCTCTTTTACATACATTGCTAATCACAATCAAATCCTAATGAGTATTTGGGAACTGATTCATGTGAATTTTCCCAAAATATCCTTCCTCCTCTTTGCAACCGAATGAATCAATAGATAAGCAAATAAATGACTCAGCAATGCAAATTTTGGGTCAACAAGGAGTAGATGATAGGAACCAGGAGATTGCCTGGAGTTTCTATAATGTCTCAGAGTTTAGGCTTGAGTCCCAGGTGAAAAGAGAGAAGCAGCTCTTCTGAAGGTTCCAAATTGGGTGGGTTCAAAGGGGTGCAGGCCATGTGAAATCCCCAAATCTTAGTACCTTCTTGGTTCCATGGGCATCAACCTAGGCTGAAGTGGAGTCAAAAAGCACATAAGGAGAATTTTCCACCAACCTCAGGATACGATTGTCTACCTCTTTAGAATTCAGAAGTTGTACCATTTCTATTGGCAAGGGTCACTGACACTCAGATCTATGTAACTACTACTCTTTGGGGGTCTAGAGAACCTCAATACTCATCTTTCTCCACCAGAGACTGTGTTCCTAACTTGGTGCCATGCAGAGCCCCTAGAACCACACACAGTAGGTTGGCCTGGAGATCTTAAAAACATGTAACAGTTACATAATTCTCCAAGTTTATTGTATACAGAAAATTTTCATTATTATTTCATTTTCACCCAAGAAACTATAGGGTGTTGTTTAATACACATATTCATTTGCTATGGTTTATCCAATAGTGTCTCGTGTGATGACTAAAAAATTGTCTCTTCTTTTTCATCTTCCTTTGCCTCCAAAATGCTGCAAATCCATCAATGCCTTGGGCTCAGATACCACTCTTGCCCCATGTTCCAATGATCTGTTGCTCCATAACAAATTGCTCCAAATTTAGTGGCTTAAAACAATAATTTATTAGTATATCTCAAGGGTCTGTGGTTAGAAGGGTCCCAACTAGAAGGCTATCACTTGGAGTCTCTCCTGTGATTTCAACCAGCTAGCAACTATGATTGGACATGTGAGGACATTACTAGGCAAGACATCCTGATGGTTCACTCACATAGCTGGCAGTTGATAATGGCTTATGTCTGGGAGCTCAGCTGGGCTCTTAATAAAGCATTTTCTTGAAGTCTCACCAGCAATTCAATAGAAATATGCATTTTATGACAAGACTAGGGGCTCAGTGCATGAATTCGTGCACCTTGAAAGGAATTATGGGCCACAAGGCTGCGATAGGCACAGGGGCGGGTCTTGGCCCAGCCTCCATGCCCCCACCCAGCCCCTCCTGCCGTGGCCCCAGGTCCCCTGTCTGCTGGCAGCCCCACGCCTGCTGCTGCCACTCCCACGCACTGATGGCGCCGGCCCCACTCGCACCTGCTGATGGCATGGAGCCATTGGGGCCAGCACTAGGCACTGGCAGCGGGTGTGAGTGGTGGCTCTGGTGCTGGCTGCAGGTGCGAGTGGGTCTGGCGCTGGCAGTGGTTGCAAGCGCCAGGTGGGACCATGGCACGTGGAAGCAAAGAATTTTTAGTAACCACCAGAGGCTCTCCCCAATAACAGCAACTGGCGTCCCACCTTGGTCTGGCACCCCCACTCACCTGCTCCACCATCCTGCCACGGCCAATGCCTGCTATGTTCTGCACATGCCCCCTGGTGGTCAGTGCACATCATAGCAACCAGTTGTTCCGTTGTTCCACTGTTTGGTCTATTTGCATATTAGTTTTTTATTATATAGGATTACAAAGTAATATAACCTGATTTGGAGTTGAGTTCTATTTGGAGGGAGGTAGAAATCTCAAAAGCCTTCATTGATACAGTGGCATGAGCCTCTTGTGACCTTCTAGGCCAGCCGTGGGCAAACTACAGCCCGCGGGCCGTATACGGCCCGTTCGGCTGTTCTATCTGGCCCGCGGAGCCAAAAGAGCGGAGGGTTCTCTTGCTCTCCCCTCCGCTCCTTCACCAGCAGCAGTGTTAACATGTATTAGTTCACACAAACACTCCATCCATGCTTTTGTTCCTGCCCTCCGGTCCAGTTTAAGAACCCATTGTGGCCCTCGAGTCAAAAAGTTTGCCCACCCCTGCTCTAGGCTGAACTATGTCAACCTCATACTTTGTGTTTTCCTTATTTAAGTTATATAGGGGAGCATCACCGAATTAAGGTGCAATTGTGCCCATTGGGCTAGATCAAATGTAGTCATGGTGGCACGTGGTCCCTGGTTGAGTTACCATTCATTCCAGGAGTATGATTGACATTTAAAGGGAGGAAACAAGCTACCAATAATAAGTAGAAACTCAAACATTCAAAGATATAACTTTAAAATAGCGTAAGTTTTTTTCAAAGTAGTCTGTAACCTTCTTCATACCTGTTTGTCTTTCTAGCATGTGTGCATGTACACACACACAAACATACTCTCACACACAGACATTCTTTTAAAGCTCTTTTGATTTCAAAGGCTTCATGGTCATGCTGTTTCTTGCACTCTTTGCTTTCACTTGGTCTGATGTGCATGGCAATTAATGTGATAAGAGAAGTGTCCCTGACAGCTGTCAAAGCTGCTGCACTTGCCGAAATTGCTTTAACATCTTCTTGGTTTGACCTGCTTACTTGTTCCTTTCTAAGGCCTTGATCTTGACACTGATAGTGAGGTGGTATACGTTTCAAGTATTTGGCATTTCCTTTTTTTTTGAATTCTGTGGCTTTGAAAATGTTAACTGAAAAATTGAATATTTAAGATTTACTCTTTAATGAAAACTGAACTGATTGAGCTTCCTCAGAACAAAATGGAATAGAAAATAATGCCTACTTTGGTATGATAAAATATCTGCTGAATTTTGAAGTATAACGCGAAGATGTATGCTATTTAAGCTGGGGGTATAATCAGAATTTTAAAAATATGATTTTGCTTAAGTCCTTTTTTTTTGGTCACAAATGTAAAGGGAGATAAAAAAGAGTGTCCTATTTCACCTCCAGGACAGAGGTTCTGAAGGTGAGACTGAAAAGCTGAGGAATGTTGTATTAGTGGGGAAACAGAGAGATTCAAATACACAGTGTGACTTTACCCTCAGACTTGCAAGGAAGACTCATTCCAGGTTACAACAAGACATTCCAACTTCTCTGGAAGACTGAGGAAATCTGGCCCCGCCTGGCACAGCTCCTATGAAGTAGACATCAGTAAAGACGACACAGTCACTTTTTGAGAGGACAGTGACTTACTAATTGTAAATATAACTTCACTCTAGCAAGTCTTGAAAACTCGTTTATGACTTTACTCATCCTTTAGCAAAAAAAAATATCAGTGGGCAGTGGGTTCTTTGCTTATTCCTTACTTTGGTCATTAATAATAATAATAATAATAATAATAATAATAATAAAAATCTGGTAGGAGACTGTCAGTATTGTCCTGGATCTGGAAAGTACATTTGAACCAGAGGGAGTAAGGAGAAATGTTATGATGGATGGTGAAAGGAAAGGCAAAATAAATTTACAAATGTATTGACTATTTTGTCAAAACTAGGTGACACTACCAACTTGACCATTTTTGGAAAGTTATTTTAAAAGGCTTTTCTTTAGGTGAAAAAAGTAATGATAGGTGGATGTTAATTTCCATCCACATAAAAATATCACTTCAGTGTTTTGGTTGATGTGCTGCTGTTTCCGGATGGTCTTATCAGTGTGACATTTAAGGAGCACTCCAGGAGGAGCCCAACATTGTCAGGTGATGAGTGCAGCCTGTCACTTGCCAAGTGTTCAGGGGACCATTGCCTGAAAGGGACTGTGATTGTCCTTCAGTTTGTTAATGTCATGTGGACACCCTGGGATAGGCAGTGCAGAGGAGAGCCCATGCTAGTACACCCTCTGTCTCCCACTCTCTTTTGTCCTTTGGTTGACTTGTAGCCCTGAGCCACAGGGACCTTGGTATGGGTAGCTCAGTCCATTTGCTGAAGAGCAAATGCTTCACTGAGGGCTGCCACGCCCCCTCCAAATGTCTCTGAGTATGAAATCAGTTTTCTCCAAGCAATCTACAGAAAACTCGCCATTATGTTTCTATTCTACAAACTCGGTGGAAATTCTGATCTCAGAAATGGCTTCCCAGACAGCACTGTTTGGAAGAGTGGAAAGAGTGCAGGCTTTTGAGGCCATCAGACATGGGCTTGAAACACTGGTCCATGACTTCCTAGCTTGTTTGCTCTCTACTTTGTTTCCCTTGTCACTAAAGTGCAGTTAATAATACTGATCACCTTGTGGTATGACAATGAGGAGTCAATGATATCATATGTGTAAAGCACCTAACCTAGTTCCTGAAATATAGCTATTAGCACATACAATATTAGCAAAAATCATTAATTTATTATTATTATTATTAGTGCCGGGAGCCGGTCCATCCTTGCTGTTTCAAGGGACCTGGCATATATGGCATACAGTTCTTAATATGTTTGCTCACCTTCTTGGCTCTGTGTTTTAACCAAGGTCACCTCTCTGAGAAAGGTTGAATCCCCAGGTAGGGATTTTCCCCTGAAGTTAGGGAGGGAATAAAACCCCTCAACTAAGTGCCAGGTGGGTAATTAATCACTTTAACTACGAACAATCATGCTTAAGCTACATAATCTTTACTCCCTGGAATGGAGATAAGAAACACCCTAACCTTTGTAATAGAGATTGATAGGATTGAATCAACTGGTATAAATACAGTTGTAACAAGACAGCAAAGGACAGAACTCAGAACACAGAACTAAGAAGAGAGAACCTACAGACAGAACCTACACAGAACCTACAGACAGAAGAACTTTGCTGGAGAGAACATGGCAAGGGATCCTGGACTGAACCTGACTGCAGAGGTTGGCAAGAGAGCCTGACTAGAACCTGGCTACTGAACCTGGCTGGAGATCCGAAGCAGAACCTCTCTGGAGATCGAGACCAGAACTTGGCTGGAGATCCTGGCTAGGCTGCTGATCAACTGAACGCCGTCTCCGTGCCCTTCCTTCTTCGCCGGCTCCGTCCACACCTTTGGGGACCCCTGGACCTGCTGGGGTTGGACCCCGGCATATAATCACTTGCTATACTGGGTAAATTATAGCAAATTATCTCAGTCTATTCAAAGGCATAGAGAAAAAAAAGTGCTCAGCCCTATAATTTATGATAAAAGAGTTGTTAATTATGGTCTTTGGTCACAGCAGGAATTAATAGGTCAATGTGATTTTCTGATGTGAAATTCTCCCATCCCTAGACATATGTTCTCTCTCTCTCTCTCTCTCTCTCTCTCTCTCTCTCTCTCTCTCTCTCTCAATAATTCAGCTATGAAAATTAACATTATGCATCTTAAATCAAAGCTCTATTAACTTTTACTCATCAATATATCTGGTTAAATTATCTATAAATTCTGATTTTGAAACTTTAAAAGAATATATTCAATACTAGAGGCCTGGTGCACGAATTTCATGCATGGGGTGGGGGGGGGGGGTGTCCCTCAGTCCAGCCTGCACCCTCTCCAATCTGGGACATCCCTCTCACAATCCAGGACTGCTGGCTCCCAACTGCTCACCTGCCTGCCAGCCTGATCACCCCCTAACCACTCCCCTGCCAGCCTGGTTGCCCCTAACTGCCCTCCCCTGCTGGCCTAGTCACCCCTAACTGCCCTCTTCTGCCAGCCTGGGCACTCCTAACTGTCCTCCCCTACAGGCCTGGTCGCCTCCTACTGCCCTCCCATGCTGGCCCAGTCACCCCTAACTGCCCTCCTCTGCCAGCCTGGTCGCCCCCAACTAACCTCCCCTGCAGGCCTGATTGCTCCCAACTTCCCTCCTTTGCAGGCCTGGTCGCCCCCAACTGCCCTCCTCTCCTAGCCATCTTGTGGCAGCCATCTTTGACCACATGGGAGTGGCCATCTTTGTGTGTTGGAGTGATGGTCAATTTGCATATTACCACTTTATTATATAGGATATTGCCTCCCTTAAGTAAAGAATGCTGTTGTCATTCATAGAAGAAATATTGTAATTTGTGGAAGGAACAGAAACCAGAACTGGACAGATTTTGATTTGAATTCCTGCTCTGCCACTTGAGAACTAGGTGATCTTGGGAAGTTTTGGATTCAGCTTTGTTATCTGCCAAATAGGGATAAATATATTTACTTACTAAATGGTCTATAAAGGGTGGTTATAAAAATTAAATGACACCATCTAATTAAAAATTCAGTTAATATTAGTTCCTTTCCGTTCCCTTCTGTCATCATTGTGTATGTGATTAATGGCATTCATATCTCCCTATAATGTAATATGAGGACTTCTATTTTGGAGCAAAGCCACCTGAGCATTTCTCTAGGCAAAATGCAACCTGCAGTGTGGATGAAGCACAGTTTTGTATTGCTTATTACTCGTCAGGAATCAGAAGAACCTAGGTTATGTACTGACCACCATTCTAGTTGGGAAGAGTGATATGATTCAGCCTCATTTTCTCTGGCTTTGTCCTCGTGAATCATTTACAAAATCCATAATTTTAAGCATTCACTTTCTGAGTTAGAATTTTCATTTGATGCCAGTGTAAAGTGAATCGTCAACTAAGAAACTAAAAATAAGCTCAAAATTCTACTTTTGCTAATACAAAATAGATGTATTTTATTTTATTTTATTTTATTTTAAATATATTTTTATTGATTTTTTACAGAGAGGAAGGGAGAGAGATAGAGAGTCAGAAACATCGATGAGAGAGAAACATCGATCAGCTGCCTCCTGCACATCCCCCACCAGGGATGTGCCCGCAACCCAGGTACATGCCCTTGACCAGAATCGAACCCGGGACCCTTCAGTCCACAGGCCGACGCTCCATCCACTGAGCCAAACCGGTTTTGGCAAAATAGATGTATTTTAATTAAACAGTAAAGCTCCATGTTTCTCTCTTCCCAAATTATCTTATAATGTAAACTTTATTAGTAAGACTAGAGGCCCGGTGCATGAAATTCATGCACGGGTATGATCCCTAGACCTGGCCGGTGATCAGGGCTGATCAGGATTCCACCTCCCTGCCTCCCTGCCTCCTCCTTTCCTCGCTCCCTCAGCACCCCACCGCCACCACTGGTCGCCCACCATGTTCTGCACCGCCCCCTGGTGGTCAGTGCACAAAATATCGAGGGATTGAACTTCCGGTCTCGTGGTCAAGGGGACAATTTGCATATTAGCCTTTTATTATATAGAACTATAGTGTGGCAATACATAAGAGGATTCATGGAGGAAATACTATTAATAAGAGGCAGAGATTAATGAGACTAAAAACAAGAAACACGTGTAGAGTAATTTTGACAGCTAGGAAGATAATTTTAAATACTTATGAGATAATCTATGATTAACATCTATTTTCTATTTACCTTTTCACAATTTTAGCTTCATAGTCTATATTATTATAGTAAATATTGGATGTTGCTTTTTAAAAAAATTACAGTTAAATATGTAAATCTTATATATAAGAAATGCTTAAGAAAATGTGTGATTTTTTTTCTAGGAACAATTTCCTTTAATAAAACAGTGGGTTTCTGGGAGTACAAAAACTGGTTTCATTTCAATTCCTATTCATTTCATGGTGCTTAATTCTACATTCTCACTGGGGACATTGGAGGCTCAGTCCCAGTTCAGCCTATAATACAGGCCTTTAATGAGGTCATTTTCTTTCTTTTAATGGCTCACAATTAAATGCACCTATAAACACAGAGCTGTTAGTTAAATCAACTCCTTTTGATCCTGAAAATAATTTCTGCTTCAGTCATCCATGTGTGAGGCAGTTATTCTTGAATTGCAATCACTAAAGACATGTTAGCTCACTATTATTTCCCAGATTGAAGACTTAAACAGTGCATTTAAGGTAATAAGCTTAGTAGAATGCCACTTATTCTGTATTTTACTATGTGGCAAGACTTGCAATAGGCACAGTGCATACATTGACTATAAACTTCTTTTAAAAGTCACGGGGGCGGGGTATGATCACTAATTCTATTTTCATAGGAACTGTGGCTGGAAAGGAAAAGAACTTATTTGTCTAAAGATTAACAAAGATTTAAAACCAGGATTGTTTGATTTCATATCTTCACCAACTACTCCTTAGTACTTCCTCAAAATGCAACACTGGTCCAATTCAATTCAACAGACAAATATTAAGTTCCTACTACATGCCAAATGCCATGCTAGTTTACGTGAAAGGAGCAAAGATTAATAAGAGCATGCCTTTGGCAACTATGAGACACATCAGTTGTCAGCTCCTTCATTTGTGGCCTCATGGACCTACAGAGGCTTCCTCTTGCCTTTCATACTAGATTCAAATTCCTCAGCACTAATCATTACAATCTATCAACTCTTTCCTATGCCCTGCACTATTTTCAATCTTACTTCACCTGACTCTCCAACACAGCTGTACTATGAGGACTTCAATGTTCATATAGACTTCTACAGTGTCATTCAACATTTGCTCTTTTTATTTTGAATCTCTCTGTTCCCAACCTTACATTTAGCTGCCAGTCTTTGTCCATCCTAATTCCAAAAATCCACTCACAAAATAGACATTCTATCTGGCCTTCTTTTGCACCGTTATATTGTGACCGTTATTCAAGTATTCATGTAGTTTACGTTATATTTTTCTGTTGCTTTGTGCAAGGCCTTTAATTATTTGAAGTGTATGGAATAAGACCACGCAGACCAAGCGTTATGTCATTGTGGATCCTCCATTCCTACCACTGGATCTCAGTGTTGTCCAATGGGACTTTCTGTGATGACGAAAATACTTTGTATTTTCACTGTTCTGTCTGGCAACCACCTGCCACGTGCGACTATTGAGCAGTTGAAACGTGGCTACGGTGACAACAAAATGGAACTTAATTTTGTTTAATTATATTTATTTTTAATTTAAGTAGTCACATGTGGTTATATTAGAGCAGTAAGAGTGTTATACAAAATGTGAGTGATAAACTATTGAATTATTTAAGTGGATTTATACTAGTATGTAGTGAAATTTTGGTAAACCGTCCAATTGATAACAAAAAGGTCAATGTATATGAAACAGGTGGTCTGGAACGTATGTGAAAGCATTCGTTTTTCATTGTTAAGTTTAATCGTGCAGTCATAGAATATATGTGCTATGAAGAGAAAATTTGATAAATCCTTGGAAATGCCTCCAAGTCTTTAAATATAAAAACTAAGTTCAGTTTCTCTAATGGAAAATTTTCTCATAACAAGGTTTTCTACAAAAGTTGAGGTCAGAGACATTTTATTGATATATGAGCTGTATGTTAAAATTCACTTACCTGTAATTGATTTCATAGGAACCCAAATTGGTAAGGCTATGAATTCAAAATCCAGTCAGGGTTTAAACATTTAAATAATAAAAAATTACTTTCTTTCCAATTAGCAAGGAAAATTATATTGTATGGATTTTGAACTTAAAAAACACAAAATAATCTTTGACCTCATGAAGAATTCATTATTATGCACAATTAATGGAGGTGAAATAGAAAGAAAACTGTATTTAAAATAAATAAAACAATCATGTGATTAATTATACTGGGTGCACTGAAAATCTTTTTTGTGGAATGACAACATGGTCTCTGCTTTCTAAACCTATTGGAATCTTTCTTAATTTACTAGCACTGGCTCACTGAACTGGAAATTTTAGCAATGGTCTTTGCCGCTGCCATTCATGACTATGAGCATACAGGAACCACAAACAACTTTCATATTCAGACAAGGTAAGCTAAAAATAGTATTAAATTTTCTAAGTTAAAACTTGAAATTTATTTGTCTGCATATGACTTATTTTAAGAGGATTTAAAAATAATGAAGATACCTAATAAGAATAGGTTTAATAAATTTTAGCCAAATGTCTTAAGCTTTAAATACTTCAATCAATCAGATAATATTTATCAAGAATATTTAATGTATTTTGTGGCATATTCAGCAACTTAAAGAACCTACAGATGTGTAATATAATTTTTCTCTGCCCAGAATTTACACTTTTAAGTGTCAAATGAGTCAGACACTTATTTATTGAGACAAACGGTGCAATTTATTGTCTAAGGCATCAGTTTGATGTTATTATGTATTTGAAAGTAATAACACAGCCCTTCTGGAAAAAAAAACTAAAAATCAAAGAAATCTAACTTCCAGGTGAGCACAAAGTGTTAAATTTTAAATAACTGGAAAATGTGATTTTAAAACGAATGGTGATAATGCCAGTTACTAAATTCAAAATACCAGAGTGGAAGTGTATTAGTCTGTCAGGTCTGCCATTCCAAAAATGCCACAAATGGGGTGGTTTAAGGAACAGAAAGTTTCTCGCAGTTCTGGAGACTAGCTGTCCAGGATCAAAGAGACAGCAGGTTTTGTTTCTTCTGAGGCCTCTCGATGAGGTTTGCAGATGGTCACCTCTTGCTATGTCCTCACATGGTCATTTGTTTGTGTTGGAGCATCCCTGGTGTCTCTTTTATAAGAAGACCCGTGTTACTAGATTAGGGCCTCACTCTTATGACCTCATTTGATCTCAATTATCTCTTTAAAGGCCCTATCTCCAAATGCAGTTATATTCTGGGGGGTTAGAACTTCGACATGTAAATCTTGGGGGAATGCAAGTCAATCCATAAGAGGAAGGTGCTCTACATGTTTTTTGTTGTTGTTGTTCTTGCACAGAGCTCTCCCTTCCTGGGAGGCAGAATTTGGTTGAGGACCCAGCAGGATCCACCTCACTTTATATGCATGTGATCCTGAAATGTCTGTCTTTCACTAGTCAGATATGCTTAAGGTGGAGATGTAAGTTGAGAGACAGATGTGGTTTTGGGACTACTATAAAACTCTCTATTCTTGTTGAGGAAAAACTAAACCTATTTTTATTCATTTTTTTAAATTAATGGAATTTATTTCATAGAGCAGATTTAGGCTTACAGAAAAATTGAACTGGAAGCACAGAGCTCCCATGTGCTCCCTCCCTCAACCCACAGTATCCTCTACTGTGAACATCTTTCACTGCTGTGCTACATTTGCCACAATTGATGAACCATTGTTGATATATCATTAGTAACTGAAGTGTCCATAGTGTGCATTAGGATTTGCTTTTTTTGTGTTATACATTGCATGGATATTACAAATGTATAATGCCATGTATCTACCATATAGCAACGCACATGATAGTTTCACTGCCCTAATTGTCCCCTTGCTTCACATTTCAATTCTTCCCTCCCCTCCCCTCCCCTTTTACCCATGGTAACCACTGATCTTGTTAATGTCTCTAGAGCAATGGTTCTCAACCTGTGGGTCACGACCTCTTTGGGGGTCGAATGACCCTTTCACAGGGGTTGCCTAAGACCATCGGAAAACACATATATAATTACATATTGTTTACAGTAGCAAAATTACAGTTATGAAGTAGCAATGAAAATAATTTTATTATTGGGGGTCACCACAACATGAGGAACTGTATGAAAGGGTTGCAGCATTAGGAAGGTTGAGAACCGCTGCTCTAGAGTGTTGCCTTTTCCAAACTGTCATATAGTTGAAGTCATGCAATAGGAAGCCTTTTCAGACTGGCTTCTTTCACGTAGCAATGTGCACTTAGGGCTCCTATAGGTATTGTTATGACTAGACAGCTCATTTGTTTTTATTGCTGAATAATATTCCATTGTCCGGATGTACCAGCATCTATTTACTTATTCACCTATTGAAGGATATCTTGGTTGCTTCCAAATCTTGGCACTTATGAATAAAGCTGCTATAAACATTCGTGTGCAGGTTGTATGTGGCCCGTTCATTTGTTTTATAATAATTTCTAACAACTGATTTTCCAGTTATAGGAAGTTACTGTTTTGAGGTGGAGAGCATAGAAACATTTTTAAAAATATTAGATATTTTAGAGCTTTAAGGGACCCAAAAGTGGCTGAGATCCACATTATGGATCACCTGGTCTAGAATTCATAGTCAAATGCAAGGATCTGAAGAGGTGAAATGACCTATTTATATGCACACAGTCAGCTGATGGCAGTAGCACAATTGAGAAGCCAAGAGGGACACTCACTCTCAACCCAGGCTACTTACACAACTCTGCTCCCAGGGCCAGAGACGGACATAGAATGGTCCCAGAATTTTGTAGCCTGAAATGGATAGACTTAGAAATCATGGCCCCTTGATGGAGACAGAAAAAGAGTTGAAATTCAAACAATGAAATATTGGGGAAGGTATTCTGTCTCTCCCCAGACTGACAGAGCATGAAGGGAAAAGCGAGACACGGAGACTGATGCGGAGGGAGTGTTTGCAGAGTATAGGCAATTGTTTGTTTTTATTTGTGTTTAACAGCAAAGGAAAGGCAGCATATGCAGTTATCATTTTCCTTTTCAAAGGCTCTTCTATAGCCACTAAATCTCACAGTGAGTGAGATTTTAATTAAAGACAGCTCATTATGGTGCTGGGTCCTGCATCAGAAAATAGTTTGGGGAGTTGGAGAAGGGAGCAAATGATTTGGTCTCCATGAATACTTCTTGCTTTTTCTACTTTGAAAAGGAAAGGCAATGGACTGGCCTTGTCCAGTTGCAGCGTTAGATGCTTCTAGCCTTCTCATTTGACCATTCATTTACAACCGAAGGAAGAGTCCTAATTCCCTTGTACTTTTGGACTGCACAGAAGAAGAGTGAGGTCGGAAAAAGAAGGGAGAGAAAGAGGAGGAAGAAGAATCCTTTATTTTCTATTTTTATATTAAAAACTATAAAAGGGGGAAGTTATAGTATTTTACTATTTTCTTAAAAATTATCTACTAGGATCAATTATTTAATGTGTTAATTTTATAAGAACTTGAAAATTCTATGAACAAAATGTTTTAGTGACCAAAATGCAACCAAATAACATGCTTTTTAAAATTCTTGCTATCACCTTCACATTTTGTCTAAGGAGAAATAGGTCTTATGTTATTGCACCATGCAAAATTATTGAAAAATAATTTAAAAAACAGTGCAAGGCTAGTTTTAAGTTTAATATAGACATAATTCATGAAATCCTCACAAGTGTAAATAAGTGAAAATAATTTATTCCATGTGAAAAGAATGCTGAGCTACATGTTACCATGGATACTGGATGTTGCTTAAAGTCTTGTTCTTTTCTTAGCAAAGACCACCTCAAACATTAAGACTATTCTGTGTTCTCAGCATCCTGCTCTATTTATAAGACAAAATTATACCTACTTTGCTACAATTAAATCTAGTTCAAAAACCCATATTTTCTTGTTGATGAAAGGTAAAAAGAGGGTTTTTAAATGTCTTTCCATAACCCTGGCAAAACTGCCATGAGTAGATTGGAGGCCTTACAGATGATATTTGATTGCACATTATAGTTTTTTTCCCAATGTTGGCAGCTTCGAGAACAGTGTGAGGTGTTAGTTAGACTGTGGGGCTCAGGCGGGGCCTGGCTTTAGCAATCTCACTTCTTGAGTTCTGCCTAGGAAAGAATTCAGAGCTAAGACAAACTCTAAGAGAACCTTTATTTAGGAAATCACAGAGGTAGAAGAAGTAATTTATAGAAGAAATGGGCTTAGGAAATAAGTTACAGAGGCAAAAAAGGACCGTTGGAGCTTGGGAGTGAGAAAGGTCATCATGGTAATGAATTTGGGGGGTGGAGGGGGGAAAAGGCATGGGCATGCTGCCAGGAGGGAGAATGCTCTGGGTCCTCTTTCCTAAGGGTTTTAAGGATGGATATTACAGGTGAGGTCCCAAGGCAAGATCTCAATACAACATTCAGCAGCTTTCCAGGTGTGACCTTTAAGGGTCAGGTTCTCCACTGATTGGTTGATGCCAGGGTAGGGGTCATTATCCGAGGTAGCTGGTCCTGAAGTTAGTCTTGGTGATGTTGCTTATCTGGTTTTGCTGCTTTTCTGGGCCTGGAGCTGAAATACAACTGAGGCCTAGATGTTATCTCTAGAGAGGAAAGGTCAGAGGGTCTAAACCACATGACCAGCGATATGCTAGGGCAGGAAAGGTCACCCAGGGATGAGGTCCCTCCCTACAACTGTCCATGGCTAGGCACCGAGTTTCCACCCTGGTGACTTTCTGTACCTGGCCCATCGTCCTTACTCTGCTCATGTCTGTCTAACTGCCTGCCACACCATGACCTCAGCAAACTTCTGGAGCTACTTGGACAAGATCTATTGAATTCTCTCTTAAGTAAGGATCACATGTGTGCTTTGCTAGTTCAGTTTTCTTTGTACTGAGCTATGACTATTGGCTAATTTTTAGGCCACAGCTGAAATTATTAAAAGAAAATGTATTTAGGAGGCATGTACTATTAGCTAACTACATGTTATTCTACTTTTATAAAGCTCTAGAAACAGAAGGGGAAGTAAGTATTCTTCTGCCCAGTAGGTCACTTCCCCTATCTTGGAGTAATAATAAAGCTTGGTTTATCTCAATTACGTTGCTTGCAACAGGAGCCAGGTTTCTTTAGTTCTTTGTTTTGTTTGTCCTTGCCTACTCGTAACCGACTCGTAAACATTCAGTGATAGGGCGAGTATAAGGTGATAACCTAGGTTCTACTCACTGAAAAGCCTAAAGCAGTAAGTCTTAAGGAGGCAATTTTAGGGCTGACAGAGTATTGATCTCACAGGAGGGAGGAGACGTGAGAGGAGCCTGGTGTTGGCAAAACATTTCTAAAGGTTTCACCTTGACTTTCCTTTGGCTATTTTTGCTGCCTAACTCCAACTTGCCAACTTAAGGAATGAGTTCACGATTTAATAACATTGAACACAGTGGCTCTGCTTCGATCCCACACCTTGAAAACGATTTGGCAACCTGAGAGGATAAGGAAGAAGAAGCAAGGGCTCCGTTATATGGACATGGGAATGCTTGGGACATTTTACACTCTCTGTGCTGGAATGCTACATTTGACAATGCAACTTGAAGTGGCTTATTTGATAATCAAATGATATAAGATACAGACTGTTGAGAAATAAAAGGTTTCCCTTGATCAATTCATCACTTAGAAATATAATGTCCATTATAAATTGGTGATAAAACATACATTTTAAGTTTGTGTAAAAAATGGTTTTGCTAGTTTAATTTAATGCGAGGGAATATAATGTTTAAATTGAATCATAACATTATAAGGAAGAAAAATTAGAATCATAAATAGACCAAATGATTTTCATCATTCCCCTCTGCCCTCTGCCCAAAGTAATTTCAGTACCAGAGGACAGGGGTGGTAATCAACTCTCTGGAAGGAGTATAAAGAAGTTGATTTATTCACTGAATGAATGAGAATGTTAGGTAATTTTTTTTCTCTCTTCAGCATATCTAGATGATCTCTCAGGCATCTGGATTACAAGTAGAAAGGAGAAGCTATAAATGCATTTAAACTATGTTGTTTCATACCAAGATCAAGTGGGTTTTATCCCAAGTTCAATATTTGAAAATTAATTAAGGTAATCTATCATATCAATAGGCTAAAAGAGAAAAGTCACATGACCATGTCAATAGATGAGAGAAAGGATTTAACAAAACTCAACACCCACTCATGATAAGAATGCTCAATAAACTGGGACTAGAGAGGAAGTTCATCCACTTGAAAAAGAACAGCTACAAAAAAACCTATAGCTAATGTCATCCTTAATAGTGAGGAACTTGAAGCTTTCCCACTAAGATCAGGAATAAGGCAAAGATTTCCCCTATCATTTGCTGCTTTTCAACATCATACGGGAAGCCCTAACTAATTCAATAATACACACACACACACACACACACACACACACACACACAGAAACAAGAAGTATACCGATGCATGTCATAATATATTTATCCAAACCCATAGAATGTACAATATCAAGAGTGAACCCTAATAGAAAACTATGGACTCTGGGTGACAGTGATGGGCCATTGTAGATTCATCAGTTATAACAAATGCACCACTCTGGTGGGGAATGTTGGTAATGGGTTAGGTTATGCACATGTGGGACAGGGAGTACATGGCAGATCCCTGTATCTTCTGCTTCATTTTGCTGTGGACTTAAAGTTGCTGAAAATAAAGTTTATTTTTTTAAAAATTGTCATTCATTTTTTTAAAAAAGGGAACTAAGACTTCCATAAATTTAGATGTTTGATTGTAGGGTTTTTATTGATGAGATGTCTTGTGACTTGAGTATTTTTATTAGTCACTCATGAAGTCTAAAGAAATCCTCTAGTAGGCATTTTCTTTGTCATTCTTAGGTCAGATGTTGCCATTTTGTATAACGACCGATCCGTCCTTGAAAATCACCATGTGAGTGCAGCTTACCGACTTATGCAAGAAGAGGAAATGAATGTCTTGATAAATTTATCCAAAGATGACTGGAGGTGAGTTTAAGAGGAATCGCAGAGGAAATTTAATTACAGGAAAAAGTTAAATTGTGTGACTTAAGGTGAAGAAAACAGATGAAAGTGAATCCCTCACTCAGACAATAAACAATTCCCCTTGATTGGCTGACGCTGAGATGAGTACCTGGAAGACTTTGTTCAGGAGCCAAGCTCTGTGCAATGGAGCTGAATTATTTCCAGGTCAATTCCATGTCTGTATGCATTGGAGCCAGTCCATGAGATGGCACACCATAAAACAAAGACTTTAAGATTCATAGTTACTTACTCTCTGGAATGTGGTCTTACATAAGTTCAAAATTTTAGTGTCATACTAATTCCTTCATATATTACTTTATATGTGGAATTCAGCTTTATTTTTAAGAATTCACTATTTGGGGGGAAAACATAAAAAATATACTAAAATGGCCCAGGTGCAGTAAATCTTACATGTTTCTCAAAAACATTTGTCTGCATATATATATATATATATCGTGGAATGGTAATATGTGTGGCCTTGGAGGGAAAAACAAGGTGCACCCCTGTACTCAGCAGACTTTTTCTTCTCTCTTTAATCTTGGTCATCCTCATTCCCTAGGGTTGCCAGGTTTAGCAAATAAAAATAAAGGACATCCAGTTTAAATATGAATTTCAGATAAACATAGAATTTTTTTTAGTGTAAGTAGGTCCCTAATATTCAGTAGAACCTACTTATACAGAAAAAAGAAAAGGAAAGGAAAGCTTGTCTTGTTAAAAGTCAGTTAATGGGTTGTAAAGCTTCCCATTCAAATGCAAGTATCTAAGAGTTTTTTTCCCTCTTTAAATCAAGGTACAGAAAAGTGTCCAAAGGAAAGAAGTGACCTAGGATCAAGAACTGCCTTTAAATAAATTAATTAATGAATGAAAGGTTACTTTTGGGTTTAAAACAGCCCTAATTTACCATGGTTACTTTTCCAAGCATTGAAGTTCCTGGTTTTTCAGGCCTACTTTTGCAACTTAGAAACAACTATAAGATGGGGGTGGAGGGTGGGGGTTGGGGAGTGGGCAAGGTGAGCTGGGAGGAGGCATTTTGTTTTGGGAACCTAGTTTATTCTGCAGGAAACAATAGCCCATGAGGGTTTGCAGCCCAGGAAGGCCAGGATCTAATTATATTTTTTATTGATTTTTTTTTTTTACAGAGAGGAAGGGAGAGAGATAGAGAGTCAGAAACATCGATGAGAGAGAAACATCGATCAGCTGCCTCCAGCACATCTCCCACTGGAGATGTGCCCGCAACCCAGGTACATGCCCCTGACCGGAATCGAACCTGGGACCCTTCAGTCCACAGGCCGACGCTCTATCCACTGAGCCAAACCGGTCTTGGCCAGGATCTAATTATAAAAAGACAAAAGTGACCACTGCTGGGCGGCCTGGAGAATAGAAGGGCAAAGGTAGAAGTATTAGTGGGGTGCCCTCAGTATTCCCATCTGTTACCTGTGGAAGTGGAGTTCTTGTGATATTGCAATGAATTTCCTGAGACTTGCACGGGAAGATGAGTAATTTTTATGTCTGTGGAATTAAACCCCTGGGTTTACAATGTCCCATTTCCCTCCATCCCATCATGGAAAAAGACCAGTCTTCTCTTCAGCAGGGCATGTATAAGGCCACTGCCCCGAGCCTCCATATTAAAGCACAGTCCAGTCCAGCATCCTGTGTGTGTCTTCTAAGACCACATGGCTATGGAGAGAGAAAAGGGAGTGCAATTCATGGAGCAAAAGAGCGCGAGAGCATCAAAGAGCAGCAAAGACAATAAGAGAGAAAGAACTATTTTTAAGTGGACAGCCCATAGTTTTCAGCAAGAACCTCTGATGTGTGATTGTTTTTAAAAACAAATAATTTGATCAGACCATCTTCAGGTGGCTTCCTCTACAGGCCGCCCGACACAATGAAAATAAAATATGGTTTCCCGTATGAATGACTGCGGGTTGGGGCAAAAGTATGTCTACAGTTTTTTGTATGGAAAATAATCCAAAAATTAGTAAATAATAATAACACAAGAATAAACTGTGTGTTTTGTGTACTCACAACTGTAAACCTTCATTTGGCCCACTCTGTATTTTACTTATCTGTACTGAGCAAGCAATGAATTATGGAAGATGCAAGACTTTGCTGAGCAACTGGCTTTCTACTTAGTGTGAGAAGGAGTTATTCATGTATAGGTTTGTGACATTGTCATCATATTTACAGTGTCTTGGTTAAAATTCCAGTAGTACTGATAGCTCATGACATGTAAATGAGTCTTGGTGTTCCTGGGGTTCTAAGATGGGAGGTTGGCACAGTGGAGTGGTCCAAGCACCAGCTTTGGGAGTGGGAACTCTTGGGGTTGAATCTTATCTCTGCTATGTTATACTTGTGTGACTGGGCAGAGGATTTAATTTCTTCTGGTAGAAAATAATAATACCCCCTGACCGGGTTGTTATAAAGATTAAATATATATATATATCAACCAGAACACTGCTGGGTTGAATAAATGCTATATAAATAGTGGTGATTTTATTATAGCATATACTGCATTTAGAATAGGTTTTCTTTCAAATTGGTTAGGATCCTTTCAGATAGAAAAACAACATTTAAGATTTATGAGTGGGGGAGGATTGCAGGAATGGGAGGAGCAAGCATAGAGTTAACTCTCCAAGGGGAGATGTTAAACAGCATCATTCACAGATCACTCTGCTGGCAACTTCCTAAATCCTTAAATGTTTAAAACAATCTACACTAATAAAAGGGTAATATGCTAATTAGACTGGACATCTTCCCAGTGGCCTTCCGGACAAAGCCACGGTGGCGGGGGGCCAAGGCAGAGGCAGTTAGGGGTGATCAGGCCAGCGGGGGAGGGCAGTTAGAGGTGTTCAGGCCAGCAGTTAGGGGGTGATCAGGCCAGCAGGCAGAGG
Organism: Myotis daubentonii; assembly: GCF_963259705.1. Classification (NCBI taxonomy): domain Eukaryota; kingdom Metazoa; phylum Chordata; class Mammalia; order Chiroptera; family Vespertilionidae; genus Myotis; species Myotis daubentonii. Next base: position 38,356,321 of record NC_081846.1, read on the forward strand.
TGGTTAGGGGTGATCAGGCAGGCAGGCAGGTGAGCAGTTAGAAGCCAGTGTTCCCAGATTGGGCCTAAACTGGCAGTCAGACATCCCCCGAGGGGTCCTGGATTGGAGAGGGTGCAGGCCAGGCTGAGGGACCCGCCCACACCTGCCCCCACACTGTGCACGAATTTCTTGCACCGGGCCTCTGTAACTTTTATAAGAACGTTTACATTAAAAAGGTAGCTTCTTTTGTGCTTATATCCATTAAGAAAAATAAATGCAATCAGTGATGTTTAAGGAAATGATCCTCTTCAGAACAGTAAAGGGCCAAATGAACATTTTCCTTTTGATGACTCCACAGGGATCTTCGGAACCTAGTGATTGAAATGGTTTTGTCTACAGACATGTCTGGTCACTTCCAGCAAATTAAAAATATAAGAAACAGTTTGCAGCAGCCTGAAGGGTAGGTAATTTTCTTTTGTGATGTTATAGTTCCATGGGCTTGTACTTAGAAAGAGCTGTAATTGGTTACTTTGTTCTGATAATTTGAATATGTCTTTGGTTTGACAGGACCGACAGAGCCAAGACCATGTCCCTGATTCTCCACGCAGCAGACATCAGCCACCCGGCCAAATGCTGGCAGCTGCACCACCGGTGGACCATGGCCCTGATGGAGGAGTTTTTCCGACAGGTACTTCTTTCATACTCTGTGCAAATGTTTTTGGAAATAGTGACTGTGCATATTGATGTGCTCATTTTTTTACACAAAAGGTGACTTATTAACTAGCTACAATACTATTTTGGGACCCTGGGAAAACTGTATTAATCTTTTAGATAAATGTATTAAAAATTCCTACATGGTAAAAACAAACAAACAAACAAAAACTTAAAGAAAGTCAAGTCTTGAATCTCAGATGTCACTCTCAAGGAAGAAAGAAAAAAAGGAAGGAAGGGAGGAAGGAAGGAAGGAAGGAAGGAAGGAAGGAAGGAAGGAAGGAAGGAAGGAAGGGAGGAAGGAAGGAAAGGAAGGGAAGAAAGAATTAGAGTTGTTTTTGGCTATTAAGAGGTAAATGCTAGATTAGAGACAGAAAAAAACTTACATAGTAAAAAAGGGAGAAGGAGGATATATGACACTTCTGCATACATCTTGGTTAGAATTTAGTCCTGTATGCATAGCTGCAAGGGAGGCTGACAAATACAGTTTTCAGCTGTGTGGACTCAGGCCTACATTAAAAAGAATATCTATTGTTATGTGCAAAAGCAAGCTTGGATGTGGCTACAAGGAATGTCTAGTGGTCTCTGCTACAAGTATGCATTTTTTCCTATAGTGTTTCTGTTCTGTTTCCACCCCCACCTGGGATGCTAACCATCTGGAGTTGGCATCAGATCCCACAAGTTAAGAGCTCAGCAGTCCACAAGACTGGCTGTACTTCAGATGCCAGCACCGTGTGGGGCCCCAGAGAATATTGTTGAGAAAAAAATGTTAAAGACCTGTATAAATTGAGAGATATGTTAATGGATTGAAAGATTAAATATTGCTAAAAAATCAATTCTACTAAAATTGATTAATAAACAGCATAATCCTTATCAAAAATTATAATAGGCTCCCTTGTTGAAAGAAAAGCTAATGCTAAAATCTACATGGAAATGTAAGAATCTAAAAATAGTTAAAACGATTTTGAAAAAGACTAAGAAAGTTGGAGGACTTACACTTCCTTATTACACGATATAGCTCTGCCCTGGCCCATTTGCTGAGGGGTTAGAGCAGGGGTGGGCAAACTTTTTGACTTGAGGGCCACAATGAGTTCTTAAACTGGACCGGAGGGCCGGAACAAAAGCATGGATGGAGTGTTTGTGTGAACTAATATAAATTCAAAGTAAACATCATTACATAAAAGGGTACGGTTTTTTTTGTTTTTGTTTTTTTTTAATTATTTTCTTTTCTTTTTTTTATTTTTACATATATATTTAATTGATTTTTTTACAGAGAGGAGGGAGAGGGATAGAGAGTTAGAAACATCGATGAGCGAGAAACATCGATCAGCTGCCTCCCGCACAACCCCCACTGGGGATGTGCCGCAACCAAGGTACATGCCCCTGACCGGAATCAAACCCGGGACCCCTCAGTCCGCAGGCCAACGCTTCATCCACTGAGCCAAGCCGGCTAGGGCCGGTTTTTTTTTTTTGTTTTTGTTTTTTAGTTTTATTCATTTTAAACGGGCCGGATCTAGCCCGCGGGCCGTAGTTTGCCCACAGCTGGGTTAGAGCCTCGGCCCTCAGACTGAAGGGTCGTGGGTTTGATTCCAGTCAAAGGCACATACCTCAGTTGCAGGCTTGATCCCTGGCCCCTTTCGGGGCATGTGGGAGGCTACCAATCAATGTGTCTCTCACATTGATGTTTCTCTCTCTCTGACTATCCCCCTCCCTTCCACTCTCTCTAAAAATTAATGAAAAAATTATCCTTGGATGAGGATTAAAACCCCCTCATCCCAAAATATTAGCTCTACTAAATCCCAGAGACTCTTGAAAATTACTGATAGGTCTCCCAATAATACCATGATTTGTATTGTCCATGTCTTTTATTGATTTCAAGCCAGGTAAAGAATAACTGACAGAATCATGAGAATAATGAATTTAATGGAATTGAGTGCAGATGTTTTTAAAGTTCATCTTATTTTGAATTTTGTAGAAAGATGACTGATACTGATAATGAAGCTTCCAGCATGCAGTGATTTCTGACATCTGAATTTCAGGGCAGAGGGAAATGTTCTATAAGGCTACTTAGCTACTTTGTCATTCTCAGTGCTTAATAAACAGTGACTCAGATATCTGAATATTAATGTTTAAGATATAACCAACACAAAAGGTCAAGTTTTAGAATAGTTATAACATCACGCTTGGTTTTGTAATCTGCATTTTCAAGCTGTGTTACCTACAGGAAGAGGGCATCAGGTGTTTGTTTTGGTTTGACAGGACTCTTGGTAGATTATGATAGATATTTGCGTAACCCCAAAATATCCAGAAATGACAGTGTTTGCTTTGATGGTTTTAATGAATAGCCCTAAGGAGAGTAAAGTGTATATGTTAACATGGACTATTAGAAAATCAAACTATCTCTGCTAGCATTGCCTCTTTCCTTCAACTACAAAAGAATCCTCTCAGATCATAATGAATTGACTTAGGACTTTAGATTTAACACTGGAATCTTATAGTTCTCTGTCTCTGGGTGTTTTTTTTTGTTGTTTTTTTTTAAAGTGATGTTCAAGTCCCCTTCAGAAACATACATAGCAAAACAGGAGAATGTGGAGTTAAAGGTCAAAATGAGTGAGTTTATACTGCCAACAAACATGTTTCACAAGCAAAACACGTTTATAAGACTTGTGCATAAATATTCCCTTGACTCCAACAGGTAAAATGCTTTCATGCATTCAGTTAACTAAGTGAGCCTCCCAGTTCCTGCATATTTTTAGCCATGCCACGCAATTTAGCCCTTCAGAGGTAGATACAGCAATGAATCTGAAAGTCTTCAGTGTATTCTTTGCTCATAAGCTATTTAACTGGGTCTGTGTATCTACGCAGAGGTCCCAGCCATTGGCAGGACTGCAATGGTTCTCCCATAATTTTTCTCATTCTTGCTCATCCTCATATCACCATCTGTGAAACTACCCCATTGTAGAACCCACAGGGCTGAGAGATCCCTTCTCCCTATGTAGCCAAGTGACTGGGGCTTTTCATCTCACACAGTCCAAATAGCACTTTTATAAAGAATTTGAAAATATATTCCTTCATTCCTTTGGAATGTACTAAAAATCTAAATACTGTGTCATGTGAGCCACTGTCTGTTCTAGAGAATTTGAGGCAAATCAGCCAAGCTCTGCCCAGAACGCAGCATGGCCCTCAGCGGCAGTGCAAATGCAATCAATGTGTGTGTCTTGTCAAAGAAAGTGTTTTATGTATATTGGGCAAGCATAAGAAGTCTGATAATGCAGAGTGAGAGATAACTCCACGTGGCTTCAGAACACCTAAGTGTAAGCTCTAGCTTTCTACCTGTCCAGTAGGGAAAATATGAGTCTTCACCTTCTTACCTATAAGATGGTGTTAATTCCACTTTGCCTCCTGCTAGGATGGTTGTGAGGAGCAAAATGATAGCATAAATGTGAGAGGTTATATAGACATAATATAAATATGAGGAATTGGTATTATCTATTATTTTCCCAGTTATTTTAAGCTTTATATTTTTCCAAAGCAACGTATTAGGAAGCCATTGATATTTTGTTATTTGATAGTTATTTAAAGCCAAACTTTGAAGGATCTGGCTGCAATAAAAAACACACACATTCCCAACCCAACCATGGTTTAAAAATTAGTTGGTTAAGAGAAATATTTTATTTTATTTTTGCTCTGCAAAATATAGCACTAGACTTGAAATTCAAAATTAGACACTGGATATCAATTAAAAAAATTAAAAAAACTACTCAAGATAAGGAACTGATTTTTAGAATCAACAGCAACAAGAAAATTTATGTATGCATGTGTGTGCACACACATAAACACACACAGATTTTTTTTTTAAAAAAAAATCTCACCTGAAGATATGCTAATTGATTTTTAGAGAGGAGAAGGGAAGGAGAGAATGAGAGAGAGAGAGAAAAAAAAAATCTATGTGAGAGAGAACATGAATTGGTTGCCTTCCATATGCACCCTGACCCAGGACCGAACCCACGATATGCATGCACACACATTCTTATATGTATATATGTATGTACATACATATACATATGTATGAATTAATGTTTCAGAAAAGACTAGAGGAGTTTGGGGATTAATTTCTTATTAATTTGTCTACCAAGTTTATCTTATCTAACAAAAGGGCTTAAATAGACATTAACAATTTTTAACACCATGCATTTTTGGAAGACAGAAGTGTAGACCAAGCTGCTTGCATCATCCTTTAAAATCCCATCAATGTTACTCTGATCCTTGGTGTAAATATTTAGGTATACCTTCTAGATCTAGAATCAATGCAAATGACAGCAAGGAGAGACCAGAATTGTATCCAGAATTTGTAGTCTTGAGGGACTCTTATTTCTGACTCTTGAGTAAGCAGCTGATGGTAAAGGAGATAAGCAGGTCCTTATCTCCAGGGCATCTTCAGCAGCACACCTTCGAGTCATCAGCACAGCAGTGCCCTCTCCGAGTGTCCATGCAGGTCAGCACAGGGGCCTCTGCCCTCTGTGCTGTAATGGGTGTACTTGGAAAGTGCTCCATTCATTTCAACTATGTTCAATATTACTGAGAGATCAGAGGTGGAGGTACCAGCCAGGAAAATAACCATTAATAAAGGAAGACATATTCTCTTCTTGAACAGACATATTAGGTTGGCAAGATAACAAGAAGCTAATAAAGTTAAGAATATATATAATCACTGCTGTTAAAAATTGCGCATACGTCATACTAAATGAACCTGATGACTAAGTGAAGTTTTCTCTTTTTCAAATAGTTGCTTTGTGACACATGAAAAACACACACACAGAGATATATGTGTGAAGCCTACCTTATATTACCGTGTCAGACAAGGAGAAATGAAGAACTAGAAATGCAAATTATTTAGAAAGGAAGGTCAAAATGATTGTTTTGTCCTAAATAGTATACAGTCTAGCCTCTTTATTTTCTCCAGTGTTTCTAGAAGTAGTATAAAGTGTTATTTAAAAATAAATTATATTTCCCAAAACAATAACAATGTATTTAGTTAGCGAATTCTCAACTAAGGATCCTGTATCACAAATTTAGAGACACAACCAAAACATTTTCATAAAGAACTATAGCTATGAGCCATGATAATAACTCAAAATTTAAAAAGCAAAGCTTATAGTTTTAAGAGGCATGAAAGTGGAAACATCAATTACACAGGGCATATTAATGTTCTGTAAAATATAACACTCAAAAAATACAATTATATCATATAAATTTTGCTGAAACCAAATGTTAGCTATAATAATCATTTAACATTCAAACAGTTTTGGTGACTTTTATAGAATTTAGAAAGGCATTTTGAGGAGGAAGGCAGAAAGGTAATTAGGTGGCCTAAATTCCTTAAATAAGTTGTTCAAAGAAGGCTAAACTATTATACCTACTCCTCATTTTAAATCTCAATTAATTCGCCTATTGAAATAGAAGTCCCTCAAAGACTACTTTTGGCCCCACAGTGGCCCCAAAACCTGTGGCCAGAGGCTGGCTACATGTTTGTTGTTGCTGTTGCATCTGTGATTAAAACTTGGTTTTGGTACAAAGTGGTTTCTCAAGACTTCATACTTTACTTTTTCCTACCTTTTGCATTTTTTTAGAAGTATAGAAACTGTTTGACTTTAGAGAAAAGAGAAACAAATATGCCATTAAGTCACTGGATTTGACATACTGTTGACAGCCATCAGAGCATTTCCCACTGTTAGGAAAGCATAAAAACAATGATTAGATCTCTGTCATGGCCTTTCAAAGAAGAAATCTCCACAGCCTCCAAGGGAATTGCTAAGACAGGCATAGCTGTGGGGCATAGCACCTCAGGCTGCCTTGTGCTTCCATGTCAATGGGGCCACTCCCTCCACTTCCACACCTGCTGGTTCCTCCCAGGAACAGGTGCAGACAGCCAGAGGGATAATTGAGTGGCGCTGGTTAATTCATCTTCATGGCCCTATAATTTTGCTCCAGTCATTTGTATGAGTCAGCACCTCAGAACATATGTGTATTCAGTACGCTATTGCTCTTTAAAGGTATCTATTGGGCCCCCAGAAGACAGCACAGTCAAATGACAGCACAACCTCCCTGGAGAACAAGGTGACATATCCAGTGCCTGTGGCTTTGACCCCGATTTCATCTTGATGGAAAGTAGATGTTCACTATTCAGGGACAAGAATAAGCAAAATTATAAAGTTTGTCAAATTTATACTCTGGGGTCCTAACTTACTCTTTGCATATCTTTTCTTCTCCCTTAGTCTCCCACTTGTCCTATTGGTGCCCCCATAGTCTGGCTGCAGAGCCCCCTACTAATCTTGTGCTCATAGCCTCTTTTTGCCCTAAAGAATAAATAACACTTTGAAATATTTATAAGTAAATTAAATAATCAGTGAATTTTAATATTCAGTGTGCCTTCACACTGGAAATTTTATATTCAAAATCAATTATAGAGTACAAGAAGCAAAGAGAGTATAAAATCTCTCACTTCATCTGTAGAAGGTCGACCCTGTATGTATCTATCAATTGCCATCCAGCATTCTATAAAATTTAGCTCATGGAAGGCCTTTAGCAGGCCCCAATTTTCGTTGTTAGGTCAAACAAATAACATATATAGTATATAGTATGAAAATAGATCTATTAAAATATCAGATAGCTATTCCACCAATAAAACAAATCAGTTGTATCACATATATCAAATAAGTGTACCCAATATCACATTTCCCCTGAGGTTTATTTCTATTTTAACAATAGTAATATCATTATTTATATTTTAACAAGCTATTAATGATATTATTCTTATACCTTATTCTCAACATGTTAACAATCAAATCCATAATAACCTTCACATCTACCCCTCACACAGGTTGTCTTATGTATATTCTGGCACCAAAGACTCCTTTTCCTTCAGATTGGAAGCTCAAGAGTCAATCTCAATTCATTTCAAGCTATCCTCTCCACTGCTAACAAATTAATCTTTCAAAAGTCCAACCCTGTCATGTCAATTCCTTGGTAGAAAAAAGACAGGGTGGAAAGCCAATGCCTCTCCATTACATTAAATAACTACTAACCCCTTTCCTGCGCTTTAACACCCTCCAGATATGCACTAAGCATCATAAATACTTTTAATTTTCACAGTTCTATACTTTTGCTGTTCTTATTAGCTAACATTTAATTACTATTTACTAAATATTAGGCCCTGTCCTTAGGTTTCCCATTCATTATCTCAATAACCTCAGGGCAATTCTATTTGGTAAATACTATTACATCTTTATTCCTAAAATGAGTCAACCAAAATTACCAACTTAGGTAACAGATGAGATTTGCAGAGAGAGCTGGCTGAACAGTGACTCCATACTGTGTCTGTGATTCCAAGGCTAATGGTCCTAATAATTCCCTTTCATCTGTCCCGTAAGCTGGGTATAAATATTAATACCACATGTTGTGGATGTTGTTATTCTCTAAGGGAATGAGGGCAGTTGCTGGAAGAGGTCACAGAAATTATATTACCTGTTTGCTTTAGGTCCTGACATGGTAAAACATTCCTGTGTGTAGCTACTTCTTCGGTGACGATATCTAAATTTTCCTGAACAATTCTGGTTTCAATATAATAAGGCATGGTTTAGAGGAAATACACCAGAAAACATTAAAGCCCATAAAACATATTGACATGATGCTGTAAAGATCATGATGAAAAGTTGTTAAAGGAGCAGAGTGAGTGGAAGCTATGAAGTCCTCAGACACATGTTGCATCGTTACAAGTTGAAAGGCCCCCTCCCTTTTGTCTCCTGATTTCAGAACCTGACCCTGTATCTCAACTTGTGGCCGGATGCAAGGCCAGTGTCCCCCTTGAAGGTGTGCAACCAATAGCTTAGGAGAAAATAGATCCCAAAGCTTTCTTTCAAATGGCCAGACAATCAAAGGGAACAGGCACAAGTGAAGTATTCGCTCTGGTTTTTTTGTAAGCACGTCCCCTCAAATGCAAGGGAAGCACTAATACTTGCTGAACCATGTGATAATAAAGTTTTACCCAGAGGAGCCATCTTTATTTTAGGAGATGAAAATCTAATTAGCTCTTCTGATGTTAAACCCAAACTTTTAAATGGAGTTCTTTCAGATATGCACTGAGTTAATCTACTATAGATAAAGTCAAATAAATAAAAAAAACACACACACACAACCATTGACATTTAAATTTTCTCTGAGAAAATGTTAAAATTATGCCTACCGAATTTAAGAATGTTAAAGATATTCTTTGTTACTTGCTGTGGGGGATTCAATTAAATTTGGTTAATAAGTAGAAAGATATTTAAAAATGCTCATATACTTTTAATTTCAAAAAGCAGTCTAATTAAGAATTCTTGATACTGACGATCTGCTGATATATTTGGCACGGGACACACACAAAAAGAGCAGAAAAATTCCTTAGCTGGGTTGTTAATTAAATGCCAAATAACACACTAAGATGACTATTTTACAGTGACTTCAGAAAATTCCAAAGAGCAAGGTGTCTCTTTATAATCAAGGGGTTGTAATAACACAGCAGAGTCTCCAAATGCTGAAAATACTCATTTCTTTTTTTCCCTTTTCAATGTGTTCCTAAAGCAGACCATCCGAGTAGAATTATACAAACCTAGACTATGCTTTGGCTTTATCAAAATCATAAACACACAGTGCCAATTAAAAAAGGAAAGATGTGGCTTTTGGCTTTGTATCTAGACTGCTTGTTATTTCAGCTTCTCCAGACCATGTCTGTACTAATGAGCCTTCCTTTCTGCAGGGAGATAAAGAAGCTGAATTAGGGCTTCCATTTTCCCCACTTTGTGATCGGAAGTCAACGATGGTGGCCCAGTCACAAATAGGTAATACTGAGATCGGGGGCCATGGGGAGCTGGGCGTGTGCTTGTCGGTTTTCAGATGGACACACCACGTTGTCCAAAGGGGCAACATCCATGAAGACCTCATCCCTTAGTCATGACAGCTCATTCCTTAGACCTAACTATTGGTGCTGAAACATAGGAAATATTAAAACATTCTCACAAAATGAATTCAATGAAGCAGTCTTAGTAAATGTAATTATGTAATTGTTATTCTGTTGGTAATGCTTTTACAGAAAGGAGGTAACTTTAATCTCGGGGAAGAGACAGCCTTTTTTTGTTATTTTTGGCTGATTATTGGTTTCTGTAATTTAATCTTTTGAATATAGGACAAGTCAATGAAAATAGTAATATAGCTATTCTGTTATCACTGTTTGCATAATATGCTTAATATACTAGCTTATAGTCTTTTGAAACAAATTTTATATGAACAGATAAACCAACAATAAGTTTGAAAAATGATACTGCTCCCAACCATATCCATTCTCTTCATCTGTATTTGTGTTTGAGACTTCAAGTCCTACCCATTATTAAAACATATCATTGCTATGCTGCATAGTTCAAATATTTGTACTAGTTATTCCCTGAGCCAGCCTTTGTACCACTTCGTAACTGCTAGATGGCTGCCTTCCCTCTCCAGCTGCTCCTGCACCACCCCCTACAAAGCCAGAGTCAGCTGTAAGACAGCTTCTTGCTCTGACCCTTCCCCCTTCCCACCCAAGCTCTAACAGCCGTTTTTTTTAGATACCATAACACAGGTGCCTATAATGCAGGGGTGAGGGTGGCAGGCTAAGGACCTCCTCAGGCAACCTGGGAAGAGTGGAAGTTTCTGAGACTTGTTTCTGCAATATAAATTGCTGCTATGTTAGTACAGATGACCTCTTAGTTGATAGTCTCCATATCCCAGGCATTTAAAACCTTAGCCAATGTTCATTGGGTGGCCAATTAACATTGCTTTGACCCAAAGGCAAGATTATAGCACAAAACTGTTGAAGGTGTTTTTTTTTTAATTAAAAATGTACCTTCATATATTCTATGACTAATCCAGTTATTTGACATTTGAATTACTTTTATCCAAGTATCTGGTGGATGGGCTCCTCTTCAGATATAGCTATTGCTTGGGACACTATTACCTCTAAAACCTCCCTCTGCTTACTCTCCTATATTCAGATGGTAGCCCGGCTCCCAGGTGTGTTTCAGGCAACAAGCACTAGATGTCCAGCACCACCCCTGTCAGGGACTTTGGGGTGTTGAATGTACACAATGCTTACTAGTAGAATAGGTTTCCTTCTCTTCCACCTGGACACTGGGAGGCAAGTGCCCTGTTCTCTCTGTGTGTCATCATCTGTCTCAATGAGGACTTTAAATGTAAAAGTCTTTCTTCATTCTGACACCTCCATGTGGCGACATTAATGTCGTCTCCCAGAGATGATTTGACAGAACTCACCCACACACTGTGAACTAACACTTTACATCCAGAGAATAATAAACAGCAATCTGAAATATTAGCATACTGGCAGAAAGCTCTGACTAATATAGTAAGAGGGGCGAAAGTGGTTGCCTTCCTGTTGTGTGAGAAAATAATTTCATGTCTTTGAAGCTTACTAGTAGATATTATTTCTTGTTGGGGAATAATGAAATTTAACAATCCAGAGAAGACTTTTCAGAAAGGGTAATGACGACTCTCATTGTGAAAGGAAAATATATTAATTCTGGTTAGATCTGAATTTACTGTTAACGATAGTAGGAGGCTGAATATTAAGTAGGAAAGCCAATAGACTTGAGTTAGCGAGCTTACATTGTATCACTTCCACTGCCTGAGAGAATATTTTACCCAGCTGTTAGACCATCCCTATAGATTGTGTTATTGGATTAAAAGTCATTGCAAAAAAAAAAAGAAATCATTGCAAGGGTTAAACAAATCAATATTATAGTTGATACTTGTTATAAGGAGCATCCAAGACTGTTCATGATCACTAATTCTAGAATTCAGTAAACTGTGACATTTGAAATTTTCCTTTTGCAGGTTTTATTGATTTCATAGTGGAGCCAACATTGTCTCTTCTGACAGACACAACAGAGAAAATTATTATTCCTCTCATAGAGGAAGACTCAAAAACAGAAAATGCTTATGGAGCAAGCAGGTTTGATATTTTATTTTTTGTATCATTTTTTTCACATTAGTGATGTTTCATAACCTTTTCATTATGATTATCTTTATTATTTCTTACATAGGCAGGAAAATTCTCACAAGAATTATTGGACATTATTGCCACCTGGTGGCTGTGTGTTATATTGCCTATGCCTTTGAAATAAACTTGATGTCTGTTACAAAAAAATATCAAAGTATTAAGGAGTATATTAGAATAGCATTCAATATCAAGGAGAATAAAATTATTTGAATTTTTATTGAGGATATGTGTATTGCATCCTGGGGCTCTAGCACATCTAATTGTGTTAGTTTAATCAATCACAGCCCACTTGTATATCTTGAAAGATGCTTTTATCAAAGTTAGCCTTTTAAATGACATGAATGCCATGGATCTATGTAACATGTTACAGTAAAGTCCATTATATATACAACTTACGTGGTTTCAAACTAGATTTTTTCCATCGATAAATCTGTTAAGGCATATTATTTAAAACTTCCAGTTGCAGAAAAATCATACTAAACTCTTACCCATCTGAACACACAACTTTTCCTAATGGCACACCAGCAGGCTCCCTAAATGTTGCCCCGAGGAGGAAACTGAGGGAATGTTCTACCTGAGAAAGAGTCAGGTTACCCTGGAGGCTAAATGGTGGAGGGAGAGGCAGGTGCCATTGCCCAAGTTGGGCTCCAGGAATGTGATGCCCCTTGGATGATGTTCATCAATGGACTCACTACTAAGTCAGCTCACCCCACGTTTCTGCTGCCCTCCTCAGCCTCTCCACCTGTAATACTGAGCACCCAGCTGCTGCTCTGGGAACCCCTGACGGGGTCTCGGGCCCTCCCCAGGGTATAAGGAGCGGCGGGAGGCGAGCATCGCTAACAGGTGCTCAGCGCTGGGCGGAGCTCCTGCCCTCCTGCTTCTCCAGCTGGTTTTGTCGGGTGTTTCAGGCTCTGCTCCCTCACCCCATGTCCCAGCCTCCGTATATTCTGGTTTCTTTGACCGTACTGTTAGCTTGAGCACCTGTATGTGTTTCCACACTGCCGATTCTTTAGACGATCAAACAAGAAAGGCACCGTGAACGACGGGTCCTGTTCCCCGGACTACTCTCTTGCGTGCGTGGACCTGAAGAGCTTCAAAAACAACCTGGTGGACATCATCCAACAGAACAAGGAGAGATGGAAAGAGTTAGCTGCTCAAGGTACCGTTGTTTATGAGGCCTTGCCGCCACCTCTCTCGGTCTTGCCTCCTCTGAGATTTTGGATTTCTCCCTCCTGGTTTTAGTCTTTTATAAAATATGCAAGCCCATGGTGGTGTTTGGAATTGAGCTACCCTTCGATTATTCTTAAGAAAGTTGGTTAGCCTATTAAAGAAAAAGAGACTGCTCTGCTGATGTCACATGGACTGCAGAAGTATGTCAGTGGTGTCAGTGAGGTGGATATAAAGAACGGGCCAATAAAAAGCTGGCAAAACTTTACGGGGCTCGTAGCCTCCTGTTCGTTTCTAGAGGCTTTTATGTTGCCTTCGGAATGTAACACCGAGTGTCAGAGACTTGGTATCTGGTTCTTTTTTCTTCTTTCAATTTTACCAAGTTACTGTTTTGTCTGACAGTTTCACTCGGGAGTTGAAAAAGTCATTTGTGATTTATGAGCTGGGAAACAAAGATGGAGCTAGCCCTAGTTATTTCTGACTCAAATAAATTCGTCCGTTTCATTTACAGAGTATGTGAATTAGTATCCAGCATTAACTTTCATGCGGGAAATTAGCTTTCAAATTCCAGATCTGGCCCCTGCCTTCTCTCACCGCCAGCCCCCCTCCCATGGTTCTGTCTGGCCCCTGCCTGCTCTCACCCCCCCGCCCCCCATGGTTCTGTCTGGTCCCTGCCTTCTCTCACCCCCCTCCCCATGGTTCTGTCTGGTCCCTGCCTTCTCTCACCCCCCTCCCCATGGTTCTGTCTGGCCCCTGCCTTCTCTCACCCCCCTCCCCATGGTTCTGTCTGGCCCCTGCCTTCTCTCACCACCACCACCCCCCATGGTTCTGTCTGGCCCCTGCCTTCTCTCACACCCCCTCCCATGGTTCTGTCTGGCTCATGCTCTATACTCCCTCCACAGTGCACTCTGGCAGTTTCTTAAAACACCCAGGGTGCTTGCAATGTTTGCTTCTGCAGCCAGGAATTCTCTTGGATCTCTCTGCAAAGCTGATTCCTTCTTGGTTGGCAGGTCTGTTTTAACTTTTAATTTGAAAAACACAACATTTAATAACCCATTTAACAATTCCCATAGATGAGTTATATACCATTACTATTTTACAGATAAGGAAACAAAAGCAGAAGACAGTTTTTTGTCTTGCTCCAAATCTCACAATTAGTAAGTGCAGGAGCTAGAATTCATTCTTTCCAAATGCAGGGCCCTAAAACCCCAAAGAGACCTCCCCCCCCTGACTACTATTCTATTTTTCCCCATTAGAGCCCAGTTTAGTCACTTCACAGTGATATCACTAATCCATAATCCATACTTTCATATTCCCTTCCTTATTTATCATCTCTTCCACATGGGAATGCACAGGCCACAAAAGTCCATGATCTACTGTTTTCTCCAGTGTCTCTTCAGCGACTAGCACAGCGTTAAGCATAGAATAGGTGCTCAGCAAATATTTGCTTCATTAAATAGTTAATTAATCCTGGAAGATGCCATATATTTCTCCACCTCTGCTATTAAAAAGTAAAAGAAATACTGATCTAATGCCTTTATCTGAGTCTGTAGCTCACATTTCCCCAGCTATGGAAGCCTGATTAGTTAGAAAATTTTAAATGCATAAGCAACAGTAGTACCTTTCCACCAAATAACACAAACACCGTAGAAAACTTTGTCTTTGACATTTCCAAAAAAAGTTAGAAAATACTTTATATTTAACAAAAATTTAAAATTCGCCCTTGAAACTCAAGAATGGCTGCTGTTTAACAGTGTTTTGCAAAACCAACCTAGTGCGGGAAGATTCTTTCAGAGCATCTTCCACGTCTGTGCAATTTCTCAGTCAGCCAGCGATGCGTGGAGGGCTGTCTCAGCTCTCCTATGGCCTCTAATTGCTAGGATCTTTCTGTGAAACCCTGCTGGTCTACCACTTATCCCAAACTGGGACCACAACCTCACGCTGGAAAACCTGTGAGTTTCCCCCATTTTCTTCAAAGCGAAATCCCTCATTTCCTGTAGGAGAAACCAGGGATTATTGCGCTCTCCTCCCATTCCAAATTGAGTCTGCCCCCTCGGGCAGCAAAGCTGGTTGCTGCAGCCATTTCCAAGTGGGGGTTGGCAGAAGGGGGCTTGGGAGTGGTTAGCTCCAGGCCAGAAGAAGGTCATAGCTTCCTGCTGTTCTTACTTGAATCTCCAGCAAATTTTCATGAGTAAATGCTTCTCAAATTGTTGTGTTGCCTTGGTTGATTTCCAATGGATGGAATAGTTGATACTTTCCAATTTTATACTGTTTTCTCTGGAGAGGGAACACTCGAACTCTCTACATCACTGGAACAGGAAGTGCTCTTTCTCCACATTGGGTTTTTGAGAGAATTAAATGAGTTGATGTATGTAATCTGCTTAGAAGTTCCTAGAATAATAGCACTACATGAGTTGCTGTTCTTACTGTAGTTCAAGCATGTCAAACTCAAAGGCTAACACGGGCCAAATAAACAAGGTTTAAGTTTATGTGGGCCACACACACAAAAAAAAGCTTCAATTTTCATAGAAACGTAGGTTTATTTCGATAGAGACATGCTGAATAAAAAGGGCTGAAATAAATGAGTAATCATTAACAAAATCATGGAACATTTTCATAAAAGTTAATATTTTTTCTTGAACAGTAACTTACCAGACATTGAATAACTGCACACATTAATAGGCATAACACAAATAAACCTATTTTTCTTGGTCTCCAAAAGCAAAATATTTCCTGTTGCGCACACCAAACAAGTCAGTCCAAGACTAATGATGTGGCAATCGGCTGCTAAAATATTTGCTGCTAGTATTAGTGGAGAGAAATGGTGTGCCTGCACTAAGGAAAATGAATGCAACACGATTATAGTAATCAGTCATTAGTGAACATTGTAGTTCGTTCTTAATAATGATGTATAACAGGATGTTATAAAAATCAAGTTATGAAATTTTTATTAAAATGTTTCTTACATACCGTTATAGTGGCTGGGCCGCAAAAATATTCATGTGGGCCATATGTGGCCCGTGGGCTGCGAGTTTGACATACTTGCTGTAGTTATTATTTACTGTCCTTCTGTTAGTATTTTAGGAATTAGAGATATGGTAGGAAACAAAAGAGACAATAACTCCTGTCCTCATGAAAGAGGGAGTGGAAGTAAGGAGCAGGATTGAAATTATTAATAAGGAGGCCAGGAAAGACTTCACTGAGAAAGGGATAATTTAAGTAAATATATGAAGGAAGTTAGAAAGAACCCCGGGGAGATCTGGGTAAAGGATGGGAAATGCATTGTCAGACAGAGCAAATAACCAGCAAAACACCTGGGAGGTCAAACTTGCCTGTCCTGAAAAAATAACAGGAGGCCAATGAAGTTGAAGGAATAACAGGAGGCAGATGAAGCTGAACCCATGGGAATAACGTAGGCAGTGTGCTAAATAGGTAACATGGCACATCACGGGTTTTGGCCAAAGAGAGAGGGGCAGCCAAATTTGTAGAATTTTGCAGAAGAAAAATAAAGTGGTCTGAATTGAAGTTTTAAAAGGATTACTCCGGCTACAGAATGGAAGATATTCTTCTCTTTGGGAGGCAAAATGAAAATAAGGGGGCCAGAAAGGAGGGTGTTTGCTCATAACCCAAGAGAAAGAAGGGGGTTAGATCAGGTGGCAGTGGGGAGGGCAAAGGGTGTCACCTCTGGGTACATAGAGATGGCGGCTTAAGGCAGTATGCGTGGGTAGGAGAGAGAGGAGGAAGAGATTGGAATCTGCCAGGCTGTGTGACTCAGGAGCATTCAGCTATGAACAGGAGGTCATGGTTTGATTCTCAGGACACAAGCCTGGGTTGCAGGCTTGATCCTCAGTAGTGGGCATGCAGGAGGCAGCCAATTGATAAATTCCTCTTATCACTGATGTTTCTCTCTCTCTCCCCCCTCTCCTTCCTCTCTGAAATCAATTAAAAAATATCTATAATAATAAAAGTGTAATATGCTAATTAGACTGGACGTCCTTCCAGATGACCTTCCAGACGAAGCCAGGGCTGCGAGGGAAGCCTGGGTCCCAGGTGCCAGAGGGAAGCTGATGCTGGCAGCCAGGGGAAGGAAGGCCTACTCTTGCACTAAATTCGTGCATCAGGCCTCTAGTGTATATATATATATATATATATATATATATATATATATATATATATATATATATATATGTATATATATATATATATATATATATATATATATATATATATATATACATTTAAAGAGATTGGATTCTGGAGATATTTTGAAAGCAGAACTGATAGAATTTGTTAGCAGATTAGATGTGGAGTATGAAATCAAGAGTCAAAAAGGATGTCAGGACTTTTGATTTCCTTACACATTAATTGAGTATATGTAAATTTATATATAATTATTTTGCAGAACAGGTTGGCATCTCTGGCAAAGCTGAAGATGTACATGCCATATTTCCCAATAATTTCACTTTCATATTTTTACCCTAGATAAACTTTTGCTCATGTGCATCAGAAGATATGAGCAAAATGTTCATAGCAACATTGTGTATGAGT
Source organism: Myotis daubentonii (assembly GCF_963259705.1). Classification (NCBI taxonomy): domain Eukaryota; kingdom Metazoa; phylum Chordata; class Mammalia; order Chiroptera; family Vespertilionidae; genus Myotis; species Myotis daubentonii. The sequence goes on from NC_081846.1 coordinate 38,373,809, forward strand.
GTAAAATACCTGAAAGAAAAGTGAAATGAATTCATAATCTGTGGTATATTCATACTATGGAATAGCATACTACTGCTCAGATAAATGAATTTTAGCTGTGAGCATCACAAACTTAGAAAATCACAAACAATGTTGAGAAAAATATACGAGCTGCTAAAATGTAGAAAGATGCTATATATAGAACATTTTTTAAAATTTACAAGCTAAATAATAGGTTTAAGAATGTACATGATAAAAGTAAAGAATGATGGAGGAAACATTCAGAATCTAGGAAGAAGATTGAGAGATTTATTTAGGAATTAGTAATATTTTATTTCTTAGGTTAGGTGCCATAAACACAAATATTTATTTTATGATATGGTTTTACCTACCATATATGCTTTATATATGTACATACATACAATCCAGTTGTGTGATTTTCTACATACAAATATATGTATATGTTTGCTTAAATACACTGAAGATGAAAGTTTATGATCATTGCATGAGATGAGTATAAGCAGGTCATCTGATGCTTAGAGCTTTGGAATATTAATTCAATTTTGAGGCTCTGAACAGAATCCTGAATAGTTGGCCATCATCATATTAGCCTTGCAACTATATTTTGGGATATCTCAAAAATATCCCACAATCCTTGAGCCATGGAAAGTGTGACTGCTTGGGCTCCAAAGAATATAGCTCCTGGGTCATCAGTTTTAACAAAACAAAACACTTTTTTAAACAGTAATTTCATTCACCAAGCCTTCTCTTAAGGATCTGGGAACATCCATCTAAGAATGTTGTATGGAAACTCATTCCTTTTTGACATGGGGCCTTTTCAAAAACTAAAAAAAAAAAAAAAAAAATTCTTTTCTCCATCCAGAATGTGTTCCCTTTTTAGTTAAATCTTGTAGAATGAGGAGGATGCTCTCATAACCTACTCAGTGTCCCTCAGCATCTTAAGTCTGTGCGCAATCCGAACCTTTTCCTGTGTGATTTGAGACCAGACAGGAAGTTTTAGGAAGGTGTGTGTGTGCCTGTCCTTCTAGTGAGGCAGTTGGAGGGAAATAGTGAGAAAAGTCACTCTTCTATTTCTACCTATGAAATCTCAGGCAAATCATAGCCTCAAAAATTGTGGCTATTGGGAACACAGTCTCTATGGGAATCTGCTCCTTCTCTCTGAAGGAGCAGACATTCCCATACGTCCTGGCCCGGTCTCCAGTTTCACCACAGAGTCCTGAAGATCTATGATGCAGCTTTGGGAGCAAAGCACCTAAGGAAGTGAAAAAAAGAGAAAAAGCACATTTGCCTAAACTGGTGGCGAATGGGTGATAGATGCCTGATTAACAACCAAGGAGATCACATACAGAAAAGTATGCATTTAAAGTGCCATGTAAATGAGGCTCGTTTTCATTGGTGGTCCCATCCTCATAGGTCAGGAGAAACATTTTCTGAGGCTGTGAGGGGTGGGCGGAGTAAGTGCATGCTAATGACTGTGAAAGAAGCGTGTCTATTTAGAGCAGCCCCTGAATGGCAAACACAACTATCTGTTCTTTCTCGCAGCAAAAGCGTTGCTTTTGGAAGCCCCCTGAGAATTTGGTTCACCACTAGACGCAAGAATTCCAAATTGAACCAGGCCCACCAAATTCACCTTGACAGGAGCCAAAGCTACCCACCAACCCCGGTCTGCTTTCTGTCCCGTCTTCTCAAGGAGAATGTGTTCTTGAGAAACACTAGTTATGTCCCAGAATGGAATCTGGGGGCTCAGCCTAGAATGGAATGCAATATGTTTCTCACCATGCTGGGTACTTTTCTGATTTATTTGATATTGATTCAAATCCCAAAATACTAGGCTCAAAGAAGAGAAGATGTGAGAAAAGGAGGCACCGTGGGAACTGAGATGCTACCGGATTTGCATTGTGCACGAATCACAGCTGTTTAGAACCAGCAGGAAACCTAGAGCTAGCTGAAGGCAAGCTTGACATTTGAGAATATGTATTAAAATTTTCAAACACACAAGTGCTTTCTAGTTTCTTTTTGTAACTCATTTCCTACATAATTGCTTGAAGTCATAGAATATGTTCAGTATGATATCATCCATTTGAACTTTTTGAGACCTGGTTTTGGCTTAAGTAGCTCATATGTGCCACCCTAAAAGAAAAGAAAAAAGTTACTATTTTTGAGTAGGCTTACTTTTATATCAATTTGGGGAATATTGTCATCTTTATGAGATTGTCTTCCTATTCATACATATCTCATCATTCATAGGTCTTTTTTTCATGTTGCTCCAAAAGTTTATTTGTCCTTAATAATAATAAAAATAATGATAGAAAATTCTTATTAGTGTTATTAGATGTTAGGTATTATAGTAAACATATACTGCATGGGACAAAAGTAGGTTTATGATTGTGAGTACATGAAACACAGTTTATTCTTGTATTATTATTTACTAGAGGCCCAGTGCACAAAAATTTGTGCACTCAAGGGGGGGGGAGGGGAGGGTACCTCAGCCCGGCCTGTGCCCTCTCACAGTCTGGGACCCCTCGGGAGATAACGACCTGTTGGCTTAGGCCTGCTCCCGGGTGGCAGAGGGCAGGCCCAATACCTAGGTGCAGCCCCTGGTCAGGCTCAGAGCAGGGCTGATTGGGGAGTTGGGGCACCGCCCCCTGTCATGCACAGAGCAGGGCGGATTGGGAGGTTGTGATGCCACCCTCAGTCACGCTCAGGGTAGGGCCGATTGGGGGGTTGGGGCACCGCCCCCTGTCACACTCAAGGCAGGGTCCATGGGGAGGTTGTGGTGCCACCCCCATCACGCACAGAGCAGGGCCAATCAGGGAGTTGTGGCGCAACCCCCGTCACGCACAGAGCAGGGCCAATCAGGGGGTTGGGGAGCTCCCCCCTGTCATGCACAGAGCAGGGCCCATCAGGGGGTTGAGGAGCTCCCCCCTGTCACTCACAGAGTAGGGCCGATAGGGGAGTTGGCGCACCGCCCCCTGTCACACACAGAGCAGGGAGGATCAGGGGGTTGGGGCACCGCCCTCTATCACCCACAGAGCAGGGCTGATCAGGGGTTGGGACGCCGCCACTCTCACACTCAGGGCAGGGCCAATGGGGAGGTTATGGCTCTACCCTGTCACACACAGAGCAGGACCCGCGGGGTGGGGGGTTTGGGGCGCCGCACCCTGTCACACAAAGAGCTGCAAGGTGATCAGGGGGTTGGGGAGCTCCCCCCTATCAGGCACAGAGCAGGGCCGATCAGGGGGTTGGGGCACCTTCCCCTGTCACGAACAGAGCAGGGCCAATAGGGAGGTTGTGGCCCCGCCCCCTGTCACACACAGAGCCACAGGGCGATCAGGGGGTTTGGGCGCTGCCCCCTGTCACGCTGATCCCAGTGCCAGGAGGCCTCGCAGCTCCACTGATCCCGGTGCTGGGAGGCATATTACCCTTTTACTATATAGAATAGAGGCCTGGTGCATGGGTGGGGGCCAGCTGGTTTGCCCTGAAGGGTGTCCTGGATCAGGGTGGGGGTCCCCATTGGGGTGCCTGGCCAGCCTGGATGAGGGGATGATGGCTGTTTGCAGCTGGTCACACACCCTTCAGGGTGGGGGTCCCCACTGGGGTGCCTGGCCAGCCTGGGTGAGGGGCTGAGGGCTGTTTTCAGGCTGGGACTGAAGCTCCCAACTGCTCCTTTTTTTCTTTTTATTTTTTTATTCTGAGCCAGCTTTAGCTCTGAGGCTTGGCTCCAGCTCTGAGGCCTCAGCTGCTGAAAACAGGTATCTGGTTTGTTTCGGTTCTGTAATCAAAACTCTGCATCAACTCCAGCTCCGAGATCCCAGCTCTCTGAAAGCTGGTTTCTGGGGTTTTGTTTAGCTTCTATATTTGTTACAATGTTTTTTAAACTGCAAGCTCAGAGGCCGGCAGCGGCAGGCAGGGAACGTTGCAGTCCTCTGTCACTGAAGCAAGCAAGCCTCATGTTCAGTTTAAGCTGCCTGGCTGCCGTCCGCCATCTTGGCTGGCAGTTAATTTGCATATCTCGCTGATTAGCCAATGGGAAGGGTAGCGGTCGTACTCCAATTACCATGTTTCTCTTTTATTAGATAGGATTAGTTATTGTATTATTTTTCACATGAAAAACTGTAAACCTACTTTTGCCCCATCCTGAACTATATTATGTAATCACAATATTTAAACTTTGGATATACTTTGTTGGAATTCCCATCAGTATTTTATATTTTTTGTTGCTTTTGTAAATGGCTATTTCTTGCAGATGTGTAGAAATACATTTGCTTTTAAATACTGCTTTTTTGTAAATAATAGCAGTTTCTTTTCTTTCCCAAATCTATACCTTTTATGATTGTTTTCCTTGAGTCCCCATCACTAGCAAGCTTATCCAGAACATTCTGAAATGGTAGTAGTTTTGACATTCAGCTTGTCTCTGAATTTAAAGAGGTGTTTAATGTTTCAGTATTAAGAGTGATATTTCTTAATTTCTTTGATCTCTTTATGAGGTTAATTATATTCCCATCAATAAGTAATTTGTTAAGAAAATGTATTACCTTTTCTGTAGCTTTAAAAATAATTCACATGACTTTTTTTTCAATTGGTTCATGTAGTGAATTATATTAATAGATTTTTTAATGTTGAACCACCTTGTACTCTTTGGGTAAACCCATATGAATTTTGATGTATTAACTTTTAAAAATTATTTTTGCTGACTTTTAAAAAAATCTATATTTATGAGTGAGATTAATCTGTCATTTCACTTTCTCATATTGACCTTGTCTTGTTCTGGTTTGAGGTTATACTCACTTCATAAAATGAGTTGGAATTTTAAAATTCTGCCACCTCTCATAATTCCAGATAAGGGAACATGGCAAAGGTCTCTTCTACTTCTGGATCCCTGAGTTATTTCCAAAACCTTTCACACTTTTCACTCAAAATGTGACAGGACTAGCAAAGCCAGGATTCTGTGTCAGAGGCTATAAGTATCTAGCCCTCTTTTATCATCCAACTCTTCTCTCTTCTGTCTTCCTTTGGGTTCCATAAGTTGGAAAAAAATATTGCCACTAGACCAATAAGAAATTAAACCTCTCCCACCACTAACCTGAATTCTCCCCTTATCCGAATTGCTTCTCTTAGAGAAAACTTCAATCCATATCCAGTGAATCAGAAACCTAGATATCTTCTGGAGGTGTGGGTGGGGAGATAGAGTTTGACTAAGTATTTTCCAAGAAACTTTGTTCCATACGCAGACATGGCTTTTGAATATGGTAATTAAGACTGTATCCTTTTGTTTCTGGGTACTTCTGTGATGACACCTATGTCTACTTGTTCAAAGGAGTGTGGGCCACGGTAAACAAACAGTGAGAGTAAAACCAGACTAGTTAATAGTTCACAGTATCAGCTCATCAACAAAGCAAACAGCCTTTGTAGTCCTTTCAGAAGAGAAATTAAAATAATATGATTATTCAATTAACATTATTTAAAACAATATTACTAGGTTAACATTTATTACTTGTCACCATTTTAAAGGAAGAAGATTATAACTTTATTTTAATTTGAATAATTTGAAATAATATATGCAACCCTGTGTTCATAGCAGTGTTATTTACAATAGACAAGATTTGAAAACAGCCCAAGTGCCCATCAGTAGATGAGCAGATAAAAAAAACTGTGGGACATTTGCACAATGGAATACTACTCAGCCATAAACATGAAGGAAATCTTACCCTGTGTGACAGCATGGATGGACCTGGAGAGTATTATACTAAGTGAAATAAGCCAGTAATAAAAAGACAAGTACTATATGATTTCACTATATGTGGAATCTAATGAACAAAATAAACTAACAAACAAAATAGAAACAGACTCATAGATACAGATAATAGACTGATATCTGTCAGAGGGGAGAGGGTTGGGGACTGGGTAAGAAGGGTGAAGGGATTAAGCAAAGAAAGAAACTCATGGCCACAGACAACAGTATGGTGATAGCCAGAGGGAAGGCAATGAGAGAGTGGCTCATTATCCTGTGCACCGAAAGGCTGCCAGGTTCACTTCCCCATGAGGGCACATGCCTGAGCTTCAGGCAGGTTGGGGCGCAAGTGGAGGGCAGCCAATGCATTACTTTATTTTTTTTCGAGTTCAACATAGTTTATCTGCAGTTCACAAAGATAGGTCAAAATTGAACACTTGTGCATTTGAATGACTGCAGCAAGACACAGAGAGGGAGAGCAGGGAATTTCATCAGCTCATGGTCAAGCACAGATTAGAATCTGACCAGTGCCACCGAGGCAAGCTGTACCAGGAAACAACAGCATGTCCCTTGGTCATGATGTTCCTTACATTTCTGTCTTGGGTCATACAGCTCTTCCCTGAAATGTTTGCCTTCTACTCCTAGGAAAGTCAGTGGACTGTCTGTCTTTATCCTGTTCTTTCCTCCGCAGGGGATGCAATTCTTGGATTCTTGGGATCCCCTCCTCCACTCTACTCATTAAAATTCTACCAAGGATTTTCATTAAAATGCCTTATCTAAGAAGCCGATCACTTCTTTATATAAGCATAGGTGTCTTATTCATATTACAGTGTGAGTACTTATATCCTGCCTTGCATTCTCAAAATAGTAATAAATAAATAAATAAATAAGAAAGGCTTTCAAGAGAAACCTACCAAAAATCAGTGGTAAAATACAAGTGGGAGCGGAGAAGAGGAGATTCAGGATGTTTGCCATTCCACATGCCTGATAGAGATTCTGACATCCCCCTTCGGCGGTCCGGACCATCTCTCCACCCAGCCACTGTGTCATATGAAATAATTGGTTGGAGTGTGTTGTACAGTCAAAACTGCGGAGCTTAACAAAAAGTTGAGAACTAGTAATGAGATTATTCCAACACTATTTACGGAGGCCTACTATGTGCAAAACAAATACCTGCAGATTTTTTTCAGAGGCTACAAATATCCTTTAAACTCTTTCCATATTTACTCATATTGCAAAGTAAAATTAGAACAAGGAACTAGGTTTGGAGTGTCAGAAAACAGCAAGTACAGATGTTGAGCAAGAAGAGGATTTGGGATGGAATATCCCTTATACTTAGTTTTCTCATTAGCCATTTATCATTTGTTTGTTTTTTAGATCTTTTGGCTAATAAAGAAAAATAATTACAACATAGTGGGTAATACCATTTAATTTATACGGACTCACTGTTACAATCAGATTTCCACAGTGTAGAGTCAATTCTCCTCTACGTAACACTGACTGAGCTCTTACTTGTGCCCTGACCAAAGATGGAACCTACAACCTTTAACCAACTGAGCTACCGAGCCAGGGCAGAAAATGCTCTCAAGAAAAGAGATTTTAGTTAATCCAGCAAACTTGGTTCATGGCAACTTATTTCTTTCCTTGTTATTTAATGCATTAATAGGGAAGCACATATATTATTATATTCACACCACTAGGATAATTTAAATATGTCATAATAATATTTTAATGTAAGTAGAATCCTTTGTATTCCTTTTTATTTATTTATACATTTTATTTTGAGAAAGCCATAGTTTCACCAAACTAAAAGAGGTGCCCATGATTAAAAATGTTTGAGACCTTGAACTATATGGATGTTTCTTAAGGCATTTTAAAGAGATAATCCTTGAGCCAAAATGATCTTTAGTGGAATAATGTAAATCATTTATTCTTCTCTGGCAGAATGTTAGGTCAAAATGATATGAATCTCTTTTTTATGAAAGCCTGAGGGTTACTTCCACATAGTATTATCCAAGTTAATTGTAAATGATTCTACAACTAAAGAGTTATTAAGTAAAAGTAATGTGAGTAGGATTTGCTGAGGATCTGGCTGCCAAGAGATCTGGCTGCCATGCTTGGCAATGTTGTGTATGTGCTCCTGAAAACATCTGGAATTTTACAGCTTTTTAAGGGAAACACTATGTTTTCAGTGCTGCAAAATTCTTGTCTTGAGTTGCTCACAGTTTTTAATTGATGCTGTTCTAACTACACGTATAGAATTACTCTTGGATGTAATCTGTGTATCATTTTGGTATTTAACTTTTTGTAATTACTGCATTGTAAGCGTTTGATAATTTTGTTCCTTGCCCACTCTTTCGTTACTGGTAAGCTCATTATCCACTAGATATAAGAGCATTTGGCAGTACATGGACCTCAGTGTCCTTTGCCCATTGTAAAAAGTCTCTGAAATGTTTTTTAGAATCAGAGAATTAATTACTCATATTCCTTTCTTTTAATTCTGTGTATTCTTCCCACTCTGTTTTGTTCTTTCTAGTTAATTTTGTGTGGGGTTTTTTTTCTAATCTAGTCATAAGGAACAGGATAATAAAGCAGAAGTGTAAGCCAAGACTCTGATATAATAAATGTCAGAAACAAACTGTTGGGAGGAACAAAAATTTCAAAGTAGTTTCAGAAGCTAATTGTAGGGTGCTTATAGCCCCACCCAACTCAAACAGTGAAAGGCCAGGTTGATAGATGGATAAGGATTTATGAGGCAGGTTTCTTTAATGGGCTCTCTGCTATGGGGAAAGATGTAGACATGCTTCTCTCTTTATCTCAAATCAAGAGAAGAGAGCTTCACCAGAACCGCAGGGGAGCTAGAAGTTAAGGAGATTTGAGGAATGGAGTCCAGTTCTTACATGAGAAATATAAAGAGTTAGATGATCACAGATGAGCCAAAGTAGACTCCAGCCTTTCCTCAAGCATCTAATGGAAACATTTGCCTCACCAGTGTTTCATGGGAACCGAATATGTCCCTCCCATATTCGGAAGGTGATAGTACCTCAGCAGACAGAAGATGGAAAGGTACCAACACATTTCCAGAGGCTGTGGACATTGAAAAGGAACCAGCGTTCCAGGTGCCCATACCAAGGGGGTAAAAGTCTTTCGCCATTGTCCTTGGCGAGAAGTCCCTGAAGAGCCCCTGGATGTGCTCACAGAAGAATGAGCTCTAAACGCCCGACAGTGGTCCACGTCAGGGAGAAACTTTGCTGCCCCTCTCAGCCCTCTTCTCTCCCTTCTCCTGCCCAGGAGGCAACGTAGCCATTTGGGGGAGGGTAAAGGAAACATCAACCATGCCCCACCCCCACACCATTTCTGGGCTCTCCAACAAACCCAAAATTGGAAAGAAATTGTTTCTCTGTTTTAAGATTGATGTGTATTTATGTGATCAGACCTTCTAATGTCTGAGTTCAGATTTTGGCAACTTAATATGACCACACGATTTTTTATTATCTAAGAATGACCCGAAAAATCTTGATACTACCTGAAATTTTTATCCTGGTACAAAAGATAGGTTGTCCCCATTGAATATATTTTTAAAGTAGACAAAATAAATTTGCTTTGTAAGAACACCTCATGAGTTTATATGTTTACTAATTTTATAACTTCAATAGAAAATCTGTTGCAATTGAAATAATGCAGTCTTACAATATATGTTGAAGGAATTCTCTCCAAGTTAATTGGTGCAAAGTTTAACTGTTAATATATTTTTCAATCAAATGTCAGACAGAAAGAGCAGTTGCTTATGTATGACTATTTCCTGAAATATCCAGATAGTTTGAGTAATTGACTCAATAATTAATTTCTGCGACTTTTGTTTACTTTCTTATATTATAAGCTCTTTTAACTGTATATTTTGCTTCATATTTCTGGTTCTGATAGGTTCTTTGCAACCTTTCTTGAAATGTTGGAACAGTTTTCATGCAAATGTTTTTCTTCTTCTTGAAGGTTTATATGGAAGCCAAGTGATTCTAAGATTATAAATTCCATTACTTTGTTTTGGCAGATTATTTTATTACTATTCTCTGAGGCTCATTTGTTTTAAATTCATAACAACTAAGCAATGTGTGCTGAAAGACACTGATCATTAGAGGATGTGTTTAAAAGAATTTGTTTCAATTAAAAATATTCAAGAAAAACATACATAATTTTTACATTTGATCTAATAGATGTTTAAACATGTCTCATCTGTTTCGTTTCTGTATTCCCAGATTAAATTGCAACTTCACAAAGTTGTGTAATGGCCAGAAGATGACTTGTTATGCTCTGTAAATCCCACAGGCTGAAAAGAAAATGTTTGCTATCTTTGGAGAAATGTGCCACAAAATCCATTGCATAATATTCTTCACCATTTTATGAATTGCTTGTTTCCTGACCTTACTCATTTTTTTCACAGGCCTATTTTGATTTTGTTTGCTTGTTTTCTAGGTGAACCTGATCTTCATAAGAACTCAGAAGGTCAAGTAAATGCTGAAGAAAAACGTGCTGACACACATTCATAGGTTTGAAATGCAATAACGGCTTCTGTCATTTTAAACACGAGAGGTAAGTATTATTTTTAGATAAGAAACCTAATTTCTGAAACGAATGGTTTGTAGAATATCCCTAGAGACAAAGTTATTTTATTTAAATGGCCTCCTGGATTCTTTTTAGAAAATTTTCTGTCTCCTATCTTCTGAGGTAATATCTTAAATATTTACCTTTTCAAAGAGTTCTCAATTTGCTTTTCAATATAAATTATACTTACTGAGACATTTTAGCCCTTCAAAAATAACAGGCTCTAGTCAATGGGGAGGTTTAATCCTGATTTCTTTTTCTACTTCATGTAGAAAATGTAAATGTTTACAACAAGTGGTAATAACAAAGTAAGTACATATTATGAAGGAAACATCAGTATTTGCTAAAATCCTTGGACATGTGCCTCAATGGTTCTCTTAAAAATTCAGCTTCTAGGGCTTGCCTTCAGTCTACCAAATTGTTAGGTCTGGGAGTGATGCCTTGGAAGTTTGAGTTTTTAATAAACCCACCTACTGATATTTCTGTACACTAAAGTTGAGAACCACTGTGTTGGGACTTCAAAGGAGGTGCAGATAGTTAGAAGGGAAGGTTGTGTATTTGTAGTGGAGATGCCTTCGTGTCTCCTTAAATAAGTAAGAACCTAAGCTCAAGTCTTATAATTCATCCTGCTGTTGGGGTGACGGGGGGGGGGGGCAAGAAATGCTGAGAGTTTTAGATGTTATTATAGCTCCTCAAATGTTGCTTAAGATATGAAAGAGTTAGAATGTGATTAGTTTTTAAGATGATTCATTTCTCAGTATTCTGCACTTGGTTATAAAACTGATTGATAATAATAGTTTCATTAAATAGCAACTTTCAAGTGTAAGGCACTGTGGGGCATATCTTACACACATTATCTCACTCAACAATTCCAGAGTTAGTGACTGTGATTCCTATTTTACGTATGAAGGTTGGGTAGAAATCAAGCCACAAAGTGGCTGTTCAGCAACTAAAACCCATCTTTATATTCAACCATTTTAATACGTTGTCCTATATTAGCTACAGCAACATCTCTCCTTTCCCTTCATCCAAACTATAAATGTCTTACCTTTAGAGCTCACAGCTCTTTTTAGGAGAGTCCTTGGGTTCTGATGATACAGAAGCCCTCAAAGTATATTTTATGGAAAACTAATCCAGTGGAATATTTATAGATGTTTAAGTACAAAAGGTTTTATTGTCAAATAAATGCCATTAGAAAACTGATTAAACAAAATTAAGCAAGATTCTTCCTACCAAATGCCTCCAAGCCAGTGTATACTTCATGGCTTTAAAAAATGTTTAAGATCAGCCTTCTCTATGCACTTATAATATCAAGCTGGATATTTATAAATATTTTCCAAAAGTTATGTGTCGGAAACACAGGTTTCAAATATGTTTGTTAAAATGACGAGTATGAAACTGCCTAAGGCAAAAAAAGAAAATTATGTGTAAGATTCTGACATCTCATTAGTAAAAGATTTTGATAGGGTTCCTTTGGCAGTTAATGAAGTCTCTCTCTCTCTCTCTCTGTTTTTTTAACTAAAAAAACCCCAAAGCTGGAAAAGCTTGAGACCCAATCAAACTAAACAGCAATATTCAAACCCCAGCAGCCAGTAGACCATGAGACAACTGTTTTTTTCATCAGGACCTAAGTTCATTAGCTTTCTTTTCAGTTTGAGAAAGCCCTGCCTTTAGTGCACAGTCTTCCAGGAATCAAGTAGGTGAAATTCTCATGCCTTCAAGGAATAGGCAGGTCTCTTAAAAGAGGGAAGTGGGTGAAGTTGGAAACGGCAGGGGTGACGATTGGCAACTGTGACGTAGGCGTAGTGTCTGGTCAGCCTTGGAAACAGAGAGGACACGGCATACCCAACCCGGGGTCTGCACCCACCTACCCTTTAGTTCTGGCAGATTTTCACCAGGTAAGAGGGAGGGCCCAGTGTTTCCAAGTGTTCCTATTGGTTAAGAGATTTTCTTTTGGTAAAATCTTCCAATTTTTAATGTTGGCTCAAGGTTTTTTAAAACACTGCATAGACCAAACAAATTACGTTTGAGGGTCATATTTGGCCTGCAGGCCCTTCTAGTCAACCCAAGAAGAGGTGTGTGGGCTGGATTTAGCCTGGGCATTTGCATTATTTGACTTCCACACTTTTTTAATATCTTGAGACGGGGCTTCTGCTCTTTACTTCACTATAGTCCTTGTGACTCTACTTGTTTTACACTTACACAGGCCCACTTTTCTCATGTGTATTACTTGCCAGGCCTGTATAGCTACTTAATTGTGTTACTTCTGATCCAAAGGATCAAAATTTTTACTGAGATCAAGACACACACACACACACACACACACACACGAGAAATAGAAGAATGAATTCCAACTGATATAAAGTCAATATCATATACTGAGAAATTGCTTATTTTTGACAAGGTATATAAAGTCTAAAGGGAAATTGCAACACAGTAATTAATGTCTGTATATGACTAAGACATGATCTTCATATTCATTTGAATTTTATTTCAGGATAATGAGAACAGTACTAAAACTTAACTCCGCAACTTCCTGCAGAACTATATTCTCTTTCACCACACACTTGGATCGGGCCATTTTTTATGGACTCCTGTGTAAGGAATGAGTAAGAAGAACATGCATTCTGTGCTAGTAACTCTGGCCAAATAAATGACACTCAAATTTGCTATCGGGTTTTTAGCCAGTGCTTCTGCCATCATTTTTCCTCCACAATTTGGTGTTGTTCAATCAATCTGGAGAAGTTTTTGAGACAACAGTTGGACAGTTTAAAATTATCATCATTTTGAACCAGGTATAGCATAGGTGACCATGCAATCAATACATGTGCAGAAGAGGTATTTTAAAATTTTACTTTCATCCATTGTTTTATACAGAGTGCTATAACTACACATTTTTAAGGTCTCAAGTAAAAGGAAAGCAAAAAAAAAAAATGATGGAAACATATTTTTTACAGCTCTGAGGAGCAGGCCATTTAGATCGTCCTTGTTATTTTAAATGCACGGGAACAAACTGAGAGGCAGGACTATTCCGAAGCTGTGGTTGAAGTCCTAGAACAACCATGGAGCATCACAACCTTGGCCCTGTGATCTGGCGAGCATATCATCATGCCTCGCAAGCTGGGAACCCACCGTGCAACCCGTCCTGGAAAGCAGTGGACCAGCCTGCACCCGTCCCTGCGGCTTCAGAATACTGTCGCAGCCCCTACAGGGCGACAGTACCACGGAAGTCACACATTCCCTACAACCCTGGACAACGAGAACCTCCACTGTTGCTGGAGACAGACACAAGAACGGAGAGTGGAATTTTGCCTTCTGGGGTGTTGATCCCATTAGAATGTGTGTGTGTGTGTGTGTGTGTGTGTGTGTGTGTGTGTGTGTGTGTGTGTGTGATGTGTATTCAAAAATATCTATGAGAATGGAAACCCACGCTTTTCTGTACAGATAACATTATTTGATGTGACTTGACGTTTTCCTGCACAGAAACAAGCCACCACCCTTGGAGACTCTGCTTCCTTGTCATGTTTTGCCTGAGCATGTGCAGAGCCTTTTTCTTGCTCCAAACTGAAGAACTACCTGTATTTGTTATTAGCTGACAAGAAAGTCAAGCGCAGTTAGGTGTTGTAACTTTTCACTGTAAACACTTCAACGTCTTTTAGACTAAGTGACTTTGTTTTTGTAAAAGGCAGGAACTGGATGGGAAAAACCAAGAGTAGCCATCAATTACAGTGAGGGGGAGTGTGTGGGTCCTCAAGACTTTTCTGTTGCACCTGCTTCTTTTCTGGGTCCTACCATGCTAAGCAATATCTTAGAAAGGGATACAACCAGAAGCTTTTCAGCCTCAAGAGTGGGGTTTTTATAACTCACAACTTAGATCTCTTTTAATGTGTAAGCCATATTCTATATGCATATTAGGTATGCATCCTTCTAACTTAAGATATATTTGTGTATAGACTGTGTATAAAGCGCTTTTAAATGTTCTGTGAATACGGTTCCTAGCTTTTGTTTCACCTGAATCTTGTGTAGAAGACAGCTATATAATTGAATTGTATCATAGACATCGTATTGCAATTGATATTTTAAATGTAAGCAGTAAAGATTGATCTATAATGATGTATTGGGGGAAATATAGATATGTACATCATGGTGACATTTTGTCCTTTTAAAAGGGTATTTTATTTTTATTTATGGAGACACTATAACTACTTTCAATGTCTTTTCTTTAGCTATTTACCAGCTAGAAAACATTCTGCATTTAAAATAGAATCCGCCTCTGGGAATTCTACTTACTTTCGTTCCTGTTTGAGCCAGTTGTCTTTCCTAAAGCTATGGGGCCTATTGGGGGAGAAGTCCATTGAAAACTCCTACTCCATCATCCTAGGAAACATGCCCACTTTGTTCCTATTAGTACCTTACAATCTATGGACTTTGTTACTAAAAAACATGGAGGCATATAAGGAATTTATCCATTTCTGTCTGTGGGCTGTAACCGACTTTTCCAGGTTGCATGACGCAGAGGACGGTGGCTGAACTTCCAGAGGGAGTGGGGAAAACCTGCTCCATCTCTTCAGTAGACTTGTCTTTCCTAACCTCCCTCCCCTGGCTCCTTCTCTCCTTTTTTACTTCCTTGTTTCTTCTTTCCTTCTCTCCCTAAGACAGCTACCAGCAGCCATTTGTGCTAATGAGGGGGTCACAGCAGGGTTACCAGTGCCTCCCTTCTGTGAACATCAGCGCTGAGTCGCCCTGGAGAAAGAGATGGATGAGTTAGGCTGCTGCACCATGAGCGTTCTGCTTTGAGCTTTTATCCTCAGCTACCCAACATATAGCTAACATTTTCATATGCCTTTTCATGTAACCAGCACCTCTCATTGCATTGTAACATGACAAGCTACAATTCCTGTGTTTTATTCTGCTGTAATTCTCTTTCATATATATGACTGTTAAATAAATCGTACTTGAGGTAATATATTGAGAAACATTTGGTGTCTTCTGTAATGCAATTTGATGGGGCACTGAAAAGTCGGAGAAATCAGGAAACACCAGAAGCGCACCGACTTAAACATTGATTTGAGTCCTGTCCAAAAGTGACTTTTGCTCTACTAAAGAATTATTCACTCAACAGTCATTATTGCACCTGTTATTTGAAAACTCCTGGCCAGTGCATGGTGCACATAGGAATCTGGAAACCTAAATCTTTCCTCTAGAGCAGCGGTTCTCAACCTGTGGGTCGCGACCCCTTTGGGGGTCGAATGACCCTTTCACGGGAGTCACCTAAGACCATCGGAAAACACATATATAATTACATATTGTTTTTGTGATGAATCACTATGCTTTAATTATGTTCAATTTGTGACAATGAAAATACATCCTGCATATCAGATATTTACATTACGATTCATAACAGTAGCAAATTTAAAGTTATGAAGTTGCAACGAAAATAATTTTATGGTTGGGGGTCACCACAACATGAGGAACTGTATTAAAGGGTCGCGGCATTAGGAAGGTTGAGAACCACTGCTCTAGAGATTTCATACCCACAGCGGGCATGATCTGTACATCCAATAATTAACACGCCACATATAGAAGTGCCGATAGCTGCACCTCCTGATGATAAGGAGGTAAAAATTGCTCCCATCATCAGGGCTTCCAAGAATGCCGCTGAGAACAGGTGGCACACACATTGACACTCCAGTAATAACTAATAACAAAGGCCCATGTTCATTGCTTATTTTCTGGGTACAGCCTCCATAGACACTTAACAAACATCATCTCTAATCCGCAATAATCCAGCAGAGTGGGCATCGGCGTGAGTCAGGAAACCAAGTCTCAGAGGAAGAGCCTTCTTGGAGGCCATGCAGGACTCAGGTGGTGGAGGCCACGCTGGGATCGGGTCCCAGGTCTCCCTGGCACCGAAGATCTGTTTTCCTTTCTACTACATCTCTGCAGGGTGGGGCAGAGGCGCAGTGGGAAGGAAAGCGCTGTGAAGGGCAGTGTGAGTGAGGTGACACCGGAGAAGAACACAGAAGCAGAGAGTTTCAAGTCCAGGCGAAGACCTCGAGACTTTCCATTAAGCGAAGTAAGAGCCATTGGCACAATGAGTCACCTCTCCGGCTGCGTCTCCAAGGTGCGAAAGCATTCGTGATGAAAATGTAAAATGCATCTTGTCACCAGATACAGGACACTTAGCTGAAATTTTACTTCAAATGTCATTCCATGATAAATTTCCACCTACTATCAGGAAGCTTTCAAAGGCCTTACTTTAATTTAGAAATACAATTTAGACATAAAACACCTATGTCCTTTGGAAGCTACATTAAACCTTCTGTCCTCCGTCTAACTGCTTCTCTAAACATTGCAATGCTTAGCCACCATTTAGTGCAAGCCTTAAAAAATAAAGACTATATATATCTTAGTCAGAAAGCCAACTCCTAATAATGTCCCACATTACATACATGTCATTTCTTTGGAGGGAATTCTAAATATTTAAAATACAAATCCTATACATGGAACAGCATGTATATTCACATATTTATTTGGGGCTATTTATCCTTTAGTAACATTAATAAATTTCTAGGTCATTTTCTTAAAACTTGTGGTGATTGGAGAGTTTCCTTTGCATCTCAAGCTGATACATTTCTATCTCTTATCATTAAAGATTATAATTATTTAGTGTTTATTATAGTTTATTATAGTCTCACTACTGCATTACATTATTTTCTTATTTAAAAATATTTTTTTTTTCAGAAAGGAAGAGAGAGATAGAAACATCAATAATGAGAAAGAATCACTGGTTGGCTGTCTCCTGCATTCCCCCTACTGGGGATTGAACCCTCAACCTGAGCATGTGCCCTGACCGGGAATTGAACCACGACCTCCTGGTTCATAGATCAACGCTCAACCACTAAGCAACACTGGCCAGGTTGCATTACACTATTTTCTGACATTCTCTCTTTTACACCCTGTAACTACTCTTTGAGGAATTGTTATCCCCATCTATGGAGGAGGAACTGTGACCAAAAACAAACAAATGATAATCTGTGTAAGATCATGCAGCTAGTAAGTGGAAGAACCGGATTTGAGGTCTGAAGGAATGTGACTCCCCAAACTATTAGGTAGACTGCCTCTGGCCATGGTGGGAAGATCTGCAAGACCTTCTCCACCCATCATTTCCATTACTTCTCATTCTACCCTTTATTCCATATCCAGGCACGTGTCCCTAAACACTACCCCTCTGATAGGGCAGAATTTCCAGTGACCAATAGCAAAGGCAGGTGTACTCTGGTGACCAATTACATCACGTCTTACAGCAGATGTCTGTGGGTGGAGGAATTATTTCCCATGCTTAATATGTGACCTTAAATTTTTGCTTTTCAAATAATCACTGGTGTAAGTCTAGACTTTGCTACTTAAAGTGAAGAATCTCAAGCCCATCGGACCTACTAAGCTGTATTTGGCATTTTAAGAAGATAACTTGGATATCTATGCACATAGTTTCTAGGGAATAATTAAATATGGAGTTAATTCTAAACCCCAGCTATGCATTTAAACATGAGGTGTCCCCCCGACCCCCCCCCCCCCACACACACACACTAAGAGGCTTCTGTGCTATCAAAACTGTACTACTCTCTGAAAACTAAAGCAAATCAAATCCCAAGAGATTGCGGAACTGGATGTAGTCTGCGATGTCTTCAATTGTTGTGAACTTTACTATGGAATAGTGTTTGAGTCAACTTAAAGTTAAATCATATTATTTTTATAAACATTATCGACCAATTTCTTCTTTCTATTCAAGGAACATTTCATTGTTTAGGTCTTTACCATCTCACTTGTCTTCATTATTTGGCTTCTCTGCTTCCAGCTCCCTTCACTTTTTCTTTTCTGCACACTGTTATTAAATGTCCTTAATTCATTCTTTGGACCTATTGTGCTTCTCAAAAACAGTTTCTCCTTGTCTCCACCAGAGGGCAGCAAACTTTTCCCCGTAAAGGACCAGAGTAAATATTTTAGACTTTGCAGGCTACTTTCCATCACAGAGTCCCCACTCCTCCTGCTCTTTCTTTCTTTTTTTTTTTTCTCCTTCTCCTCCTCCTCCTCTTCCTTCCTCACTATTTTCTTCTTCCTCCTCCTCTTCCTTTTCTTCTTTAACAATCCTTTAAAGATGTACAAGCCACTCTTAGCTTAGGGTAATGCGGTTGCACACATACACAGACCACGTGGCAGATTGGGCCCAGGCCACCCACAGGACCCGGAGGCAGAATCTCCAGGACACGTGTCATCCATTCACTGCACACATAGCGGTTTGGGGGGGCTGGCCACAACACTGGTTCTCAACCTTCAGCATGCATCAGCCCCCCTTCCCTGAGAGTCTCACTGAGTATGTCTGTGGTAGGGCCTGAGGTGATGCAAACCACTGGCCTGCAGGTAAACCTTAACTCCTTAGTTTAGTGTCCAAAGCCCTTCACAGTCTAACCCAGCCGATATTGTTAGCCGTAGCCTTCGCTGCCCGGTTCACTGTTCCCGGACCTCCTCCCCGCCTCTGCACCGAGTGGGTCTTGCTGCTCTCTTTGCCTTCTTTACCCGTCACTGTTCCCCCTTCCTCCAAGGGTCTGAGCATATGCCAGCTCTCCCAGGAAGCCTCTTCTCATCACTCTGGTCCGAACTTTCAGACCCTCTCCTCTGGATGAACAGAGATCTCTATCCCTCTGTGCTGGGAAATTGTAGCGCTCCATGTCATATGCTTGCTGCCCGACTTTAATTTAAAGAAATATCCTTACACATAGTAGGTGCTCAGTAAATATTTGTTGAATAAATGAATATGAATAAATGAATGAAGGAAGAAAGGACATGTTTATTCTTGTTTGTCCTAAGCGTTTGATGTATGATTGAGTTAATCCCTTTTAGATAACATCCCTGGTAAGTCAAAATGAGACTCACTTTTCAAGCACTCTAGATCCACGCAATCTCAAAAGGCCATTTGTGTTTTTTCTCAGGGCAGGGAAATGGGGAGTGCATTAATTCTTCATTAATTCTTAATAGCACACTAAAAGCAAACCCGAATTATACAAGAGAAACATTCAGATCTGCCTTCTGTCTCTTGTCCACCCTCGGGGAGATGGGTCTGCAGGTGCAGTGATATATTAATTGCAGCTAATCTTACCAACTCTGCTAAGGAGAAAGGCCCACGCCTCTAGGTGATTTCCTAGAGTGGGAACCATACAAGCTTGGAGCAAGAATGAACTCCATCCTGTATGTCTCTGGTGTTTGGTGGCTGTAGACCTTAACATTTTCTCATCTTTCACTGTGAAGACTTTGATAAAATGGAAAAATGATAACGAAGATTATTTAAAGGATCTAGAGCAGCGGTTCTCAACCTGTGGGTCGTGACCCCTTTGGCGGTCAAACGACCCTTTCACAGGGGTCGCCCAAGACCATCCTGCATATCAGATATTTACATTACGATTCATAACAGTAGCAACATTACAGTTATGAAGTAGCAACGAAAATAATTTTATGGTTGGGTCACAACATGAGGAACTGTATTTAAAGGGCCAGAAGGTTGAGAACCATTGAACATTGTTGGTTCTCAATTAACATAAACTAATATTATTATTTTGTATTTATCCAGATGCTGTTATTTCTTGTTGAATTTTTGTGGAACACCTAAGGCAAGAAATACATATCTCATCCAAGGACCGAGTTTGGCTCTCATCCAATTTTAGACTTTGTTACTTATGGTCTCTGTGATCTTAGGCCTCTATGAAGTGGAGATAGTAAGAGTACCTATTTTATAGGATTGTTGGAATGATTAAGTGAAATGGCTTGTGTAAGGTGCTGAGGCTATTTACTGACACATAAGAAAAAGCTGAAATGGTACAAGCTATAAAAATAAGACTCTACCAGGAACTTCATCCTCTTCCTTTAAAATTAATCCAGGCTC
This sequence comes from Myotis daubentonii, assembly GCF_963259705.1. NCBI lineage: Eukaryota > Metazoa > Chordata > Mammalia > Chiroptera > Vespertilionidae > Myotis > Myotis daubentonii. The sequence continues at coordinate 38,394,076 of NC_081846.1, forward strand.
ATCATCTCAGGACCGTAGCATGGCCTTAGCTTCAGTAGCAATATCCTGAAGGTCCCCATGATGGGAAGGCTGTTCCATGTGAAGAGAAGGCCAGCCATTCTATAGCAAAGATCATCATGTCATTGCTTTCAGCGTTTATGTCCATGCTTGAGGAGTGGAAAGGCCAAGTTACACATATAGATAAGGGTAGATCGAGACAGGCACTGATGTATGTGTATCTATACAGATGGCTCAAGACCGACGCATATTGATATCCATGTTAATATATGTCATGTCGACACTGGATTGTAGGGGACAATTTTCATGGAAATATTAAAGAGAAAGGTGTCAGCATAAAGGTAAAATAAACTTTAGACTTCCCAGAAGGCTTTGTTAATTAAAACACGTTATTAGACATGCAAGTACCCCGTGAAGCAACAGTAGTAGGTTCTCAAAAAAATAAAAAGCTACAGGCACATGCCCCAGCAAACTCCGCCAGTTCCACAGAATCTTCAGTAGCAAGATAAAAAGGGTTTTCTTTGAAGAAAATGAAAACAACAAGAGGAGAGGATCCTTCATAATGTGGAAACTGCCCTTGTGAGAAGAACAGACTCATCCACTACATGTGGTAAGTCCAATGCAATCTAGAAGCCAAGTGGCTCAACATTGAAACCATAATTTCTAAACCCACCAGAGAAAAAATGGGCTGCTGGACATAGCCATGGTGCAGAAGACACATTCTGACGGGGATGACTTGGCAGGGTGGGCGGGGACTTACTAAGAGCAAGTTGTGTGGCTGGGACAGGGAGGAGCAGGAGCTGGCCTCGCCTCTCCGGGGGGCTCTCCTCAGGCTGCCCTTCTCTTCCCACCGCGCCCTGTGCCACAGCTCTTCATCTCTTTGTAGGGCGTCCTCACATTATTCCCTTTGTCTAGTTTGTTCTGGGCATCTGCCTCCGTTCTCACCTAGCTTTCCTTAATAGAAGGTAATTTGGATGTGCTAGCTTAGGGAAGCATTTATTTAACCAAGTTTTAATTCTTTGTGCTTAAATAGCAAATGGGTTAAATTTATTCTCTCTCTTTAAAGAAGTTTTCTTTTTTATTTCAGCATCAGTACATTTATGTATATATATGCACACATTTGTATACATCTATATATTTTCTATACATATGTAGATATACATGTATGCACATATATATTCTATACACACACATATATATTTCTCAATCTGAAAAATAGTTCAACTCCACATTACACAATGAAAGAAAAATTAATAAAGTTAATATATTAATAGAAAAAACATACAAATTTATTTGTGATTTAAATATAAATTTTTTAATTTTGGCAATTATATTTTCCCACCAGGTTGCATTAAATTATTTTATATCATTACAGCTTTTTATAGTTTAGAATGACAATGTCTAATTTTTAATGTTATTCTGCCCCTACTCTAAAGTTATTTTTTAAATTTTATTTAGACAACAACCAGTTCCACTGAACTACTTCCTATGACAATTCCTTTTACTGGCGATGCAGATGTGTGGCTTAAGCTTGGTATCACGGAGAAGCGCGGGACTGCGTAGTGTAATTCCTATTTTAGTCATCACGGACTTTATGTCAAGCTTGCATTTTTAGCATAGTGGGTGTTTTCAAAAGCAAATAAAGACCCAAATGATGTTTAAAACGCTTGACAAGTATAACAAATAAGTAAACACTTCAAAATGGGAATCTATGTCTTATTAGGGCAAAAGAAGAAAGATGAAAGCAACATCTGGGACTACAATTAGGGAAACACATCCACATGATTCATGCTGCAGGGGCGATGTAATGGGAAACCTGCCTTGCCTTGACAAACGCGAGTCTCTTTTATAAAATAAAGAAGAGAGGATAAACTCCTGCCATTATTAAAGAGATGTTGAACCAGCCATCTTCAAGCTATTTGGCTTTCTTTTAAGTTCTTACTGTTTCCTTGCTTTGGTTTATAGAAACCTTTGCTACTGCAGGGAAAGAAAGTTTTCCTCCACTCTCCGAGGGTTCCTGGCTGGGTCTGAAAATTAAACTGACAAAGACAGATTAATAGGGGGGGAAAGCATACCAATTTATTTAATATAAGTTTACATGACATGGGAGGCTTCAAAAGAAAATGAAGGTCAAAAGAGATCATTAGACTGGAGTATTTTTATGCTAGGAATGATAAAAAAAAAATGGCTGAGATAGTTTAGTAGCTGAGCATCGACCTATGAGCCAGGGGGTCATGGTTCAATTCCTGGTCAGGGCACATGCCTGGATTGTGGGCTTGGTCCCCATTAGGGAACATTGATGCTCCTATCTATCTCTCTCCCCCTTCCTGTCTCTGAAATCAGTTTTACAAAAACAACTTGAAAAAGATAAAGAATGGACGGTGTGGAGCAATGTGCTGGTGGAAGGAGCACCAGGTCAGCGTGGTCACCGGGGGAACTTCCCAAGGCCTGTTGTCTCGGGTTCTTCTCCGAATCTCTTGTCTTCAGAGACAAGGATGCTGCTCTCCTTCGGGTGCAGGGAGGGCGCCTCTCTCATGAGGGCTTTATGGCCTGTTTCAGGGGGAGAGCAGAGGGGGTCAGAGTGACCTACCTTTCTCCTCCTACCATTTTCTCAGATTCCTCCGGTGTAAAACACTCAGTGTGCCAAGGTGCCATCTTTGGAAGTAGTATGTCTTGATCCCCGGCACCGCTTTTGAGAAAAATGGTGTTTTGAAATTCCAATGAAAATCATTCCTTAGCCTGAGAAGAGCAGCAGTTAGAACATTCTCTTTGGTTCCTTGTTAAGTAGCATATTGTTTTTTAATGCCATCATGCGTACAGTGTATTCCACTATTATGTATTTAGGTTGGGGTAATTATGCTCGCTTATATTATTTTCAAGTCTTTAGCAATACAAAGTCTGAGTGAAAATGACCATCTTTCAAATACAGCGGCCAGGGAGCCATGGGTAAGGGGAAAGAAAAATAGCAATTACAAAATTATTTTCACTTTATAATTTTTTTAGAAATTAAGAAAATAAAACTACTTAAAAAGATTGATGCCTTGTTCTTTAAGTAAAGATTGTACTTCAGATTGTCATAAACTTAGCAATTTTATTTTGTGCAATATCAAAGGTTATTTTTTTTTGAAGTATAGATTTAAACATAGAAACTTTTTTTTTTAATCCTCATTTGAGGATATTTTTAGAGGGAGTTAGAGAGACACATCAATTGGTTGCCTCCTGCACGTGCCCAGACCAGGGCCGTGGATCAAGCCTGCAACCCAGGTAAGTGCCCTTGACTGGGAATCCAGTCCCTTCAGTGCGCAGGCCTGTGCTCTATCCACTGAACACACCAGCCAGAGGCTATAGAAACTATTTTTAAAGGAGCCAAATACTTTAAAAAGAGTTTCAGTTTGCTTCTTTTATTGGTAATAGGTCATTTAATTTGAAGTTCATGCCAAACAATTAAAGTAGAACTCCAGTCCTTCTTCCCACTTCAGCCTTATTTTAGCAACAAAACTCCTTATGCCTTATTTCTGAAACAGAACGATTAGTTCCAGGTCAATATGTAAGATACTATAAGAAAACATAAAAGCCTATGGTTCCTAGGGAGGGTGGTTTTTTGCATCCTAAAAACTCTCACAACTTCTCCAACAGATCATAAGCTACAGAAAGGGCTTGCTAGATTATTGGTCCATGTAGCGCCACTAATGCTCTGTGGACTCTAGTTTTCTGGTCTATAAAGTAAGTCCTTCCTGTCAGACAGATTTATCGTAATTATTAAAGGCTTGGATTCCAAAATTAGAAAAATAAAAATAAATTAGCAAAATGTACCCAAATTCAAGATCTTCCTTTTAGCCATATAGAAAAATAAATCCAAAATGAGGAACTTGGCAAAGAGTGTAGACTGAGTGAATGATTAAAAATATATACAAAGTAAAGGAACAATTTCTAAAAAATATGCCAATATTTATGTATAAAATATCTACAGTGCTTCAGAAAGCGATCCCGGAGAGAAAAAATAACACTTCAGACGGCGTTGGAGGTGATGGTGGTGTGGTGTTCGTTTTGTGTTGGTGCTTTTCCAAGCTCAAGTCGGAGCGCAGTGCTGACAAGCCAGCTTCTGGTTGTTGTCAACCCATTTTGCACCTGGAGGAGAAAAAGAAAATAACTAACTATCCAGAGCCCAGTGGGAATGTTCCAGAGAGTGTAACATGTCACGTAAATCTCGGTGAAGGGGAAAATCTGGTATGTGGCACTTCATAACAACAAAGCGCGTGTGCTAGGACCCAGTACACTATCCAATTAGTGATTGGTGGGAGGACATTTTTGCTGGAAGGACTTTTCAATCTTTAAAAAACAAACAAAAACTGATCGCTTTTAAAGATCATTTTCTAAAGAGAAGCTTTAAAAGACAGAGAATATAACTGGTTACAGTGCTATTGTTACTACATGCACACATACATACGTGTGTGTATTTCTAACTCAAACAGTTGTGTTCTGTTGGCTGTCACACAAGCACACAACATACCCCCTTTCTCTTCGCATCCCACCTTCCCTTACTACTGCAGTTTTCTGTCCATTCCCATTTTTTCTTTTCTCCTTTGCTTCTTGCCTGCCATTCCTGAAAGAGAATCAGAGGAGAGAAACAGATCTTAAAGTTTAAAGGAGCCTCACGTGTCATCTGGTGAAACCCTAGTCCCATATTTTTCTCTACATTTTACTGATCAGAAAACTGAGTCTCAGAGTGATTGAAGGCCTTGCCCAATGTCACACAACTATAAAACAGGAGATGCCACCCGCTGCCATATCACCTTGTTTTATTTTCTTCCAGGAACATTTCACTATTTGAAATCATCTCATTTATTTATTAGTTTATGTATATATTGACAGTCTTCAAACACTAGTAATACATCCATGGACTTAAAGGCCTTAACTGTGTTGTTCATACCTGAATCCTCGCCACTTAAGCAACGTCCAGCATGCCTTAGGGTTTCATGCATATTTATTGAAGAATGAGCTATAATAGTGGTCTCTTGTTTCTAAAGTAGACTTTTAAAAACTGTACCAAATTATGCCATGAAAAAAATAGTATAGAATAATTAAGGATATCTGAATTGTTGTATCCAGCTTCAGGTCTTTCATAAATATTACCAAAATGTATGCATTTTAAGGAGCAAAAATATCTAGTGAGCCCTAGTCAGTTTGGCTAAGTGGATAGAGTCGGCCCACAGACTGAAGGGTCCCAGGTTGATTCCAGTCAAGGGCACGTACCTTGGTTGCAGGTACCCCAGCCCTGGTTGGGGTGTGTGCAGGCAGCAGCCAATCAATGTGTCTGTCTCACATCAATATTTCTCTCTGTCTCTCCCTCTCCCTTCTACTCTCTCTAAAAATTAATGGAAAAAATATCCTCTGGTGAGGATTAACCAAAAAAAAAAAAATATCTAGTGAGAATTAATGTTTGAGTTGTCTAAATAGCCTGTGCTTCCTTTAGATGCCCCAGGGAAAAGTCCCTGAATTCTGTTCACCTGGAAAGTGGATGACGGCTGACTGCTCAACTGATAACCAGGGTCACTTTAGACCTTCCAAAGGGACCTTAATTTAGTTGGGAGGTGGCAAGGAACCTGGTTAAAAATATTGACTTTCTCCAACTCCTTTGCATCAAGGGGTGGTCTTGTGACACAGTTGTGGTAAATGAGACAGTAGTACAGGTTCAGGGAAGCCTTTGCTTCTCTGCTCTGCATCCTTTCCCTTTCTCTTCCCACTAGTCTTTTTGCTTGGAACAGACCAGAAGCCCGGAGCAGCAGCTCTCTTGAAACCATAAAATAGTAAGTTTGCGAAGGTTAAGAAAAATGGAAAGTATCTGGATGCCCATTATCATCTTGAGGCATAATTTCAGTCTTGGACATTTTCTTGCATGACCTATACAAACCTCTATGCCATTATTTGCTGGGTTCTCTATTTTTTGCTGCTAAATGCTTGTCCTGGATAACAATGAAAAATCATTTGCTGAGCATACTCTAATATTCTGTCACTTTTAGGATTTTTACATGCTAGTGTAATATACTCCTGGGGTTCATTGTGCTCATTCCCTCACATTTGCCTCATTGTTACTGAAGTCAAAGAAAAGGGGACGATTGTGTCACATTTGTAGAATGAAAAACAAAAATGAAGATGAATCCGATACCATTGTAATATCCTTTCTCCAGTTCCTTCATCAAGTTTCCAGAATTGTGTTCTCTCCTTCACCTACTTTTCTCTCTAATCCACCATCATGTACATCTTCACTCTATAGACCACGTCTCCGCTATCTGCATAAGCGCAGTATGAAATGCAATGAGGACAGTGGCTGCACCTACGTCTGTCCACAGAATGAAGGCGCCCCATAATATAACTGTAAAGGAAAGCGCAATAGTTGAGTGGTAGCCTCTTTACAAAATGCAATCGGACACTTGTGCACTCATGTCGATTATTCTATTTAATTTGAAGAGCAATGCCCAGGGAAAAGTAGAAACGCCTCCCCTCCCCACCTTTCCGGGTGAATTATATGGGATATTTGCAAATATCCCATAAGGATGTTCACACCTTAAGCACTTACAATGTCATTTAAAACCACAAGGCCAGCCGTCATTTTCTGAAATGCTTCTTCCTCTGATATTTAGTTCTTTGGAATGTTATAGTGTTATGAAATACAGTAATTTACTTCCTTTAACAGAGTTCACATTTCAGCAACATAAGAATGTTTAATAATTAATATGCCTGCTGGAGCTTTGAAGACTGGTTTGTAAAAACAAGGACTTAGAAAAGTGAAGATATTTCTTCCTCCATCCTCCTTCTTCATAAAGAACAAGTGGTCAAAATTATATGTAAACATGAGCATTTCCAAGTAGCTAGGTACGCTTTTTCTATTCAGTTTGCATTCGCACTGCTAATAATTGCTGCCTATGGTTATTATTAGAGTGAGTCTATCTATCCAAACTTTACACTGCTTTTAGATGTGGGCGAAGAAATAGAATTTTTAAATTAATGCAATATTGTGGTTTATTTGTAAATTCATAAATTCATATTATAATTAAATGAACTCTGAAATACTTACACTTAAGTTATTTGCTATGACAATACCCCAAAACAGGGTTTCCAAAATTTCATTCAATTATATATCACTTTTATGATTTTTAATATTTTTAAATATTTTTCCTTAAATTGATTTAAAATATACTCACATTTTAAGCTTGTCTCATCCTAAGCAACAATAGCTATAAAATTATAAATTTGGGGTTGCTGATTATGTATCTTTTGTAACATATAATAGTATTTATAAAAATAAAGATATTTTGTCCCTGACCAACCTAAAATAATCTGTTTCCATAATGTAGAAAATATTGGCATAATTGAATAAAAAATGGATGGTGAAGCCCTGGCTGGCATGCTCAGTGGTTAGTGTCAGCCTGCATCTTGGGTTTGATTCTTCATCAAGGGCACGTACGTGGCTTGCAGGTTCAATCTTCGGCCCCGGTTGGGTACAGGAGGCAACCAATTGATGTGTCTCTCTCCCATCATCACATTGATGTTTCTTTCTCTCTTTCCCTCTCCTTTTCCCTCTCTCTTCCATTCTCTCTAAAAATCAATGGAAAAAATATCCTTGGATGAGGATTAACTACAACAAAAATAAGGATGGTGAAAACCTTTTTGAGAAAATAAAGTAGTGTGAGAAGTTTGATTTTATAAAGACACATACCCTGGACAACTCTGGGAAGAAAAGAGGGTCACCAACTTATTTTCTAATAGAAAGACTCTAGCCTAGAATCCTACTCTGCTCAGCCACACTCTATGCTTCAGTTTCTCGGGTTTGGGGGCTAAAAAAAAAATCTGAACTTATCCACCGGACATAACCTTTCTTAGATTCAGTTCACACAATGGAGTAGGATCCAAAAGCTGGTGGCCAAGATGATGAGAAAGGTGTGGGAGGAACTGGTGATGTTTAATCACAGAGATGAGATCCCTCAGGAGATGGCAATCAGAGTGTTCTTCGGTATCTAAATGGCTGTGGTATAGAAAAGGAGGTAAAGTGTAGGAGAAAGAGACAGTTTAACACAGAGAAGGAAAATTAGAGCTCTTTGGCTTGTTTGGCTTGTTTGGGGTTCAGTTGGAGTTATTCAAGAACAAGTGAGAAGCCTGGCCAACATGGCTCAGTGATTGAACATCGACCTATGAACCAGGAGGTCATGGTTCGATTCCTGGTCAGGGCACATGCCCGGGTTCCAGGCTCAATCCCCAGTGTGGGACACACAGGAGGTAGCCAATCAATGATTCTCATCATTGATGTTTCTATCTCTCTCTCTCTCCTTCTCCCTTCCTCTCTGAAATCAATAATATATATATTTAAAAAGAATAAGTGAGGACATTCATCACTTGTCTGTAATGTTTAAGAGGATCATGTATAAGGCTTGGATAGATAGCCTCAGGTACTTTCTCACTCTAATAATAATAATAACAATAGCCACCAATTATTAAATGCTCACTAAGGTGTGCTAAGCATTTTATAGGTCTTACCTCATTTAATTTTCACAAAATCCCCATAGGGTTAGAAATAATTGCGTCCATTTTACAAATAGAGAAACTGAGTAAAAAATTTGGCAGAGGTTTAACTTGAACCCAAGTCAGAGTGACTCAGAGCCCCCTCTACTAACCATTATGTTCTAGTATAAATGTGGTCTGGGAAAGATAAAGTTATTGTTTTATTTTGTTTTGGTTAGAACGTTTCTTTGCCCATTCAGTCAAACTGAAGCCAAGTTATCTTCTTGAAAAAAAAAATTGTTGTAAACTATAAGTACTGTGTGAAAAGGAAACTGGAAAGCCATTATGTCAGCTGGCTTCCTTCAAATTTCTGAGAAAACCAACACGTTTCCCAAGGACAATGTATGCTTTTAGTTGTGATCTCTGTGTTTTGAGAGTAGAGAACAAACTAGAAGAAAGCAACATTTTAAAGGAAAATTGATGCTTTTAATTTTGATCTATCTTTTTTTTTGTTTAAGAATGGAAGACAGAATAGAAGAATCCAGAAGCCATGCTGTTTATTTCCCAAATGATGTTACAAAATCAGCAAATGCTTTGGGTTCTTTTGTTTGTCTGAATCCTTTTAAAAAAACATTTATGAAAGTGTCTGTTCAAGGAAAGGGAAGGGCAGTTTTATTTTTTAGCACCTCAGGGTGCTCAAATAATCTCAAGAGGTCTGGGGATGTTTTTCAAATATAAATAATTCAAAATCACTTAAAGCAAATATGTGACTTAATCAGGTTTTAAGTAAAGTGAAATTTAGAAAATCAAACAGTCACAGCAGGTGATCTAGAAACTCCAGGAAGTTTTGGGTGAAACTGACTTATAAAAGAAAAACAAAACAAAAAAGGGAAGGGGGAGGGGAAGAGGAGAGGAAGAAAGAGGAAGGAAGGAAGGAAGGAAGGAAGGAAGGAAGGAAGGAAGGAAGGAAGGAAGGAGAGTACTCATTCAAACTTGAGATACTAGTTATCAGTGTATTTTGCATTTATTTTCTTGTAGAAAATATACTAAGGAAAATGATCATTTCTACTATATCATCTTATAAATTCACACATTTTCTCTTAATCTCTATATTATAAGTATCACATTCAAAATTTTTAAAATATAGTTTTACATCTTTGAATCTTGATATTAATATCCCACAATGGAGGTCCCATTTGATTTTTTTTTCTTTCTGTCCTAATTTCTCTTTTTACTGACTTTTGAGAAATCTTTTCATTATTTTTATCCATGAAACATTTGAACCTCACTAATATCATCAATGTGGGAACAAAGCTTGCCATTCCTCCATAGCCACTAAATTTTTACATTGAAATGCCATAAATAATTAACATTGTTCACGAGGCCATAACTTTGAATTATCAAAAGCCATCCTATCTAATAAAAGAGTAAAATGCAAATTAACCATCACTCCGTCACAAAGATGGCGGCAGCCATGAAGCTGGAGAGAGCATGAGGCTTGGGTTGCCCCTGGCAATGGAGGAAGCCAAGCTTCCCACCTGCACTGGCCAGCACTGGGCTCCACTCAAGGCTACAAAGTTTCAATTATAGAAGATAAATAAATCCCAGATACCTACTGAAAAAAAAAGAAAAAAAGGAGAGGCTGGGAGTTTGGGTCACTGGGGGGCGTGACCAGCCTGAAAACGGCCATCAGTCCCTCACCCAGGCTGGCCAGGCACCCCAGTAGGGTCCCCCACCCTGAAGGGGCTGTGGCCAGCCTGCAAACAGCCCTCAGCCCCTCACCCAGGCTGTCCAGGAACCCCAGCGGGACCCCCACCCTGATATGGGACACACTTCAGGGCAAACCAGCCGGCCCTCACTCGTGCACCAGGCCTCTATCCTATATAGTAAAAGGGTAATATGAAAACTGACCCTAACAGCAGAACAACTGGGAATGACTGGTCACTATGACACACACTGACCACCAGGGGGCAGACACTCAATGCAGGAGCTGCCCCCTGGTGGTCAGTGTGCTCCCACAGGGGGAGCTCTGCTCAGCCACAAGCCAGGATGATGGCTGCCAGCACAGTGGTGGTGGTGGGAGCCTCTCCCGCCTCCTCAGCAGCACTAAGGATGTCTGACTGCAGCTTAGGCCTGCTCCCTGCTGGCAAGTGGACATCCCCCGAGGGCTCCCAGGCTGCCAGAGGGATGTCTGACTGCCAGCTTAGGCCCGATCCCCTGGAGAGTGGGCCTAAGCCAGCAGGTGGACATCCCCGAGGGGTCCCAGACTGTGAGAGGGCACAGGCCAGGCTGAGGGACACCCCCGAGTGCACAAATTTTTGTGCATCAGGCCTCTAGTCTTATGTAATAAAGGCCTAATATGCAAATCGACTGAACAGCAAAACAACAGGTGGAATGACCAGTCACTATGACATGCACTGACCATCAGGAGGCAGACGCTCAACACAGGAGCTGCCCCCAGCCCGCAGGCCCCAGGCCAGCCAAGGCAGGTGCCAGCAGCGGCCCCCCAATCACCCAGCCAGTAACCCACAGATTGTCCCTGATTGCCAGCGAGGCCTCAAGACCCTATCCATGCACAAATTTTGTGCACTGGGCCTCTAGTATTTAATAAATAATACTGTCTTAGAAAACCTTGCTTTATACTACTGCTTTATCTTCTCTGCCAGTTTTATAGTAAAGAAATTATTTTTCCTTTATTTTCATAACCCTCAGCAAAGTGCCTTACTAGAGATAAACTGGTTAAAAAAATAATTGTTGAATTAATCAATGACTTCAGGCATGAACTAATGGAATTTCTTATTTATGATAATAGAAGATTTATAGAATGCTAATAATTAATTAAAATGCAGTAGGGAATATTTTCAAATAATAACAAAAAAAACATTGCAGGGCAGATTTTGCATATTTTATTGTAGATTTAGCATTTTTCTTTTTTAATAACTAAAGACTAATATATGGTGGTATTTTGAATCAAGAAATCTGTCATTTCTTCATCACTTTGAAATAAATATTATGTACAGATCAACTTAAAAGTTAACAAAAATATTAAATATTGATATTCATGAAATATTCCTCTATAAGTTAAACCCAGACACACATTCATGTCTAAATGTATTTAATATTTACTTTTTACTCTTAAATTGCTGCTATTTACATTTGACCTTAGAAGGCAAACTATGTCAGTAGGACATCAGCAATTAAGCTCAGCAGTTTTAAAGTTAGAACACTCCCATGTTTGCAAATGTCAATGTCATGAAAGAGAAAAACCCCTGTAAAATAAGTGCTTGTTCTTTACGTGTAAGTGATATGGAACAATCTGTACTTAGTTCTCAAGTTCAATCAAGGAGGGCTTCTGAGGAGGTGTACCACTACGGTATGAGTGTGGAGAGCACAGGTGGAGAATGCGTCTGGAAGTCAAGCAGTAGCGTCCATGGATTATTCAGAAAAGTTAATAGTTCATACTCCCAAGAAGCCCTCTTGTAGCAGACCCGTAATTAATGGTCCCATTGCTTTTCTCTTTCGTTGACACCTTCTTCTTCTTCAGGGAATGCTGATTCACCCTGGCCTTTCAGGTGTTTAACCCCTGAAATGATACAAATGAATTTCAGTGAAATTTATCCTGACAGATACACTGCTTTGCTGCTAGAGATAAAGAAAATGAGTGGAAAGTTTTCGCTGGGGTATATGTGTTTTCTCCAAGAATCTCAACAATCTAATCCTATGCAAACCTTTCAATTCACCAAGGAATGAAGACATACCCAGCCAAATGTCCGTGAGAGGCGGCCAATCTTTTATAATGTAATCTTCTCCATTAAGAATTGCATCACAGCCTGTGAAAAACCTGTTAACCGAAAAATCTGCTCACAGGCTCTTATTGTAACCCTGATATATCATTTTAGTTCAAATATTTCTTTTGGCATCTCTGGACTCTATTACAACGAGAACCACTGAAACCCCTAGGAACAAAGGGGCTGCTGTTTGCCATTTCATTGTAATGTGTAAACAACAAAAGAATCATAATATTGTTATTGGGAATAGGAGCATACTTATAATTATGAAACCTCTGTACTCAAAGTTCTTCAGTAACTTCCCCTACCTCCTACAGAGAGAAAAAACATTGGCATACCTGTGCCTGCTGTACAGGCTTATGTGATCTGGCCTCTCCCTACTGATTTGGCCTCATTTCTCACCGGCCCTTCCTGCTTTCGCCTTTCACAGTAATTTACTCTTTAACAATACAACCTACTCTTCCCTATTCCCTGATCAGACCAGGTTCCATCAAGCCTCCATGCTTTCCTTGTTCTATTCTGACAAATGGTTTCTTCCTACTCACCCGCCTGGTAATCTCCCACTCATCCTTCTGGTCTCAGCTTGCTTCCTCTGTGAAGGCTCCCTAATTCCCAAGTGGAATGACCTAGATCTTTCTCATATTCCCCCACTGCTCTTGGGTCACTTGCTCTTGTACCAATCACCCAATAGAACTGTATTTGTTTATCTACCTTTCTCATAGAACAAACTTCTTGATGTCAGGATTATGTAGTTTCACTGTGGGGTTCTAGACGCAGTGCCTGGCAAATAGTAGGTGCTCATTAATATTTATTGCATAAATGGTTGATAGAATTAATGAAGAAACAAACAATTTGGTATATGTTTTTGGCCATTCCACACTAATGTATATTCGGGTTTTTTCAAAATTAATTCAAAGTTGGAATATAAATCAGAAGGCAACCACTACAGCCAGATCAATCTACCAAATTATCTTTATGCTAGTTGACACTCTGTGCATATGGGAAATTTTATACATATTTTTTATTTTAGAAAAGTGGTTTATGAGATTTTTATAAGTACTACTGAAAAACATACCAGTTAGAACTGATAAATGAAAGGAAGTTGCCGCTCATGCTTGCTATGAAACAAAAAAACTGGGGGAAACAAGTGTGGTTTTTCATGTACTGCAGTGAGCAAGCTTCAGAGTGCTGTTTGGCAAAGAATGACATCCTTGGGCTTGGTGGATTATCTTGCAAAAATATTTGATCAGTTGTAATAATATTTAAATACTTTGATTTGATCCACAAACACAAATCACTCCCAATTCCTGTTGACTCAAGACTGTAGAGAGACGTTTGTTATTAACAAATGGAACTTTTTTCATATTATTGCAAATTCATGGGTAAAAAAACCAAAAGTCTAAATGCTAAGGAGAAGGGGAGAACGTTTAAAAAGCATCCAGTTAATTACTGCTAGAGTCTTACATACCTGAGTCACTGACCTCACAACAACCCCATAAGATAAATACCTGGATGGTGAAATTTAGATTCTAAGAAGATAAAATTTGTTCAAGATGATAAGGGTAGTATAGTTATAAGAGAAGGTCTGACACATCATAGTCCCTCCATGTAGAGCGATGGCTGGGTGACTGACTGAGGCATACAATTCCACTCTCAGAGACTCCAACTTATTTTCACCTTTAGCTTTTTGGACACTGACCTAGGTTTTCCTAAAATCCTCTAGGACTTATCAGGGATACAGGACCTATGAACCTGGCTCAGATGATCTCAGGATTCCCTCTAAAATATTAAAGTACAGTCATCATTCAGCTGCATGCCACTCTCTCCCCTGCGCTGAACTTGTCTGGACATCTCTGGGTTTGCAAAGGTCCTATTGCCTCCAAGCTCATCCCTTCCATCTGCAAGGTGTCCAGCTACAGAGTAATAAAGCTGTGTTTAAGACAATTTTCTTTAAATTAGGGTTAATAACTAAATGTCAACATTGATTTGTCTATATTAGGGAGGTTAAACATTTTTAAAAAATCAGTAACCAAAATACCCAACTTATAAAACCACTAACCAACTGTTAATTAATTTTCCATACTTGAGTATAGATCTACTTGCTTACCTTGATCCATACTTAATTCATTTTACAATATTAATGGTCACAAGGTTATATAAGTAAGCCTTTTTAAAAGTAAAAAGGCTTACTTATATAACTCACTGGGGCAAACCTTAGAAGGGCCTTTCTTAGGCTTATTTGAGTGTGACACTAACTGTTTCTAGGTAAAAGGTTTTGATGAGGCAAGAGTTGGTGACATCACAGAGATGGTCTGTAGAACATTTCTACAAAACCACACACATTTTGGCTCCCAAAGCAGTTTACGCTAATGTCACCTTTCCATTAGATAATGGATCGTTGGTAAATTTGTGTTTTGAATATTTTTTCCTATCAGTAATATTTATTTGGTTACAGGTACAATAACGCTGATATTAAAGTGTAAAGTCTGTGAGGGCTAATAAATCTTTCTCGTCACCAACCTCCTCCCATCTCCAAACACACATACACTTTGTTTTTAAATTTTCTTTAAGCCCTCATTTGACATTTGAGTAATTCTGGAGGTGGAAGGAAATCACTTGGTTTGGGGTGTTGATGAGATCCTCAGCCTCCTCCTCTGCCAAGTGCTGATGCTCAAGGAGGGAAACACCTCACCCGCCCAGAGGCTGACTCAGCATGGGCAAAGGGCCTCCTGGCACCAGCACAGACTCAGCCAGCCCTGCACCGGGCAGAAGTCAAAGGGCTCCCCAAAAACACAAGGTAGGTTCTTTCCTCCATAGCAAAATGCACACATGGAAAAGAGGACCACATATAAGAGTGGAATATGAAGTATGAATACATGAAGGAATGAAAAAAAATAGAGTGTGAGGAAGGAAAGTAGACTAAGCAAAAGTTAAAGGAAAATAAATAAGCATTGCCTCCAAACAGAACATAAGACTCATGCTCTTCTCCATCCTGTAGATCAGGAGGTTAAATGTGAGTTGGATGAGGTTGTGAAGAAGTGGCTGAGTGAAGAATTATGAATAATGAATCCATAGAAGGAGACTTGTACTGGGCGAACCACAGGTCAATATGATTACCAATAAATTTGGAGGGGGAAAAGTCAGGTTTATTACATTTGTAGATGGCACAAAACATAGGAGATAAGATGACATAATGAATGACAATATAAACAGTATTCCAAAAGGTTTTAATTACTGAATAGATGGCTTAAGCAATTATGGTAGAGGTCAACAGGAGTTTTGTTTTTAGAAAGATTATTTTCAATCTAAAATATAGAGAATGAGGGCCACCTAGGTTGATTATAGCTAGGGGTTTCAGGTGACTACAATTTCACATTGACCCAGTAGAGTCACCTGTTCCTAGGAACAGAGCTCTTGGAGGTTTTGGTGGCATTCCTAACAGCAGAGTCAGCAGTTTAAGAGAGGGAATCACTCTCTAATCATGTGTTAGTCAGAAATTTTCTGGATTATGCTGCCTAACTCCTTTTTTAAAACTATGTTTTCATTGATTTTTTACTAGTAAGAGAGACAGGAAGGGAGATGG
This sequence comes from Myotis daubentonii, assembly GCF_963259705.1. Taxonomy (NCBI): domain Eukaryota; kingdom Metazoa; phylum Chordata; class Mammalia; order Chiroptera; family Vespertilionidae; genus Myotis; species Myotis daubentonii. Next base: position 38,409,940 of record NC_081846.1, read on the forward strand.
AGAGAGAGATAGAAACATCAATGAGAGAGGAACATCATCAGTTGGCTGGCTCCTGCACATCCCCCACTGGGGATCAAGCCAGAAACCCAGGCATGTGCTCTGACACAGAATCAAACTATCAACCTCCTAGTTCATGGTCTGATGCTCGACTGCTATACCACACCAGCTGAGCCATGCTGCCTAATTCTTGACTCTGAATTTTAAGAGTTTCATTGAAGAAGATAATTGGGATTAAAAGTAGTCTTATGAGGGGAGAAACCAAGATGGCGACATAGGTAAACACCGGAAATTGCTGCCTCACACAACCACTTCAAAAATACAACTAAAAGACAAAACGGACATCATCCAGAACCACAGGAAGGCTGGCTGAGTGTAAATTCTACAACTAGAAGGAAAGAGAAAAGCACACTGAGACTCAGAGGAGGTGCGGAAGTAAGTGCAGAGGTATGGAGGCGCACGCGGAAAGGGCTGGCAGCTGAGGACATGGTTGTCTTTTTCAATCGGGAGGGAGTCTCAAGCTCCTGACTGCTCTGAACTCCAGTTCCGGGAGAGTCTCTGGGGACCCAGGCTCATATGGGAGAAACTAGACTGTCTGGCATTGGTTGGAACTCAAGTGCGGCTTTCTCTCAGAGGTACTTGCAGCAATTACCAGGACACTGAGAAGCAGGGCCTCTTAGGGTAGGACTGAGGAGCATCCATAGCTGCTTGCTCTGCCCCGTTGATTCCCTGAGACACGCCCCCACCCAAGCTGTGCACAGAGGCTTTTGCATATGAAAGGCCTAGCCCTTTGCAATCTGAAAATTACCTAACAAACTGCAGCTGGGTCTGAGAAACCCAGAATTTCAAAAAGAAGGCCCAAGGCCCCACAGCAGCTTGCATTGCTTCACAGCTGGGCTTCTGCTGGGTAGCCTCAGGCAGAGGCTAGATTAGCGACTCCTTAGAGATCCAAGAGCCAGTGTACCCAGTGGTCAGAGTGGGACCATCCAGATTACAACTCCTCAGATCCATAAGGGACACACTCAGGGGGAAGACTCAGTGAGCACCGAAGCCCCACTGAAGCAAGTCTTGCCCCAGAAGGGTGTCTCCAGCACAGAAGTTCTCCCACTGTAGACACAGCTGATTCTCACAGCCAATTGGCCTGGAGGTCAATTCCTCCCAGTGATACCTACAACAATCAAGGTTTAACTACAACAAGACTGTGCACAAAGCCCACAAAGTGGTGCACCAAGAGTGTCCACCTCCGGTAATTGGGGAGGCTGAGCCACTGGGCCCTATAGGACACCTAGCACAGAAAGCCACTCTATCAACACAGGGAAGCATAAAAAATGCAGAGACAAAGAAACAGGTCACAAATGACAGAAATGGAGGAAAGCAAACTACTGGATGTAGCGTTCAAAACCACACTTTTAAGGTTTTTCAAGAATTTTCTAGAAAGCGCCGATAAATTTAGTGAGACCCTCAAGAAATCTAGTGAGACCCTCGAGGTTATGAAAAAGGACCAACTAGAAATTAAGCATACACTGACTGAAATAAAGAATATTATACAGAGAGAACCAAGATGGCGGCATAGGTTAACGCCGGAGTTTGCTGCTTTGAACAACTACTTCAAAAGTGAAACCAAAAAATGGAAGGGACATCACCCAGAACCACAGGAACGCTGGCTGAGTGGAAGTCCTACAACTAGGAGGAAAGAGAAACGCACACGGACACTCAGAGGAGGCGCAGTGCTGAAGTCAAATTCTGAGGTGCGGAGTGCGCGGAGCGGGCTGGCGGCGGAGGGCGCGGTTGTTGTTTTCAATCGGGAGGGAGTCGCAGACTCTGAGCTCCAGATCCGGGTGAGTCTTTAGGGACCCAGACTCAAACGGGAGAAGCGGGACTGTCTGGCTTTGGTCAGAGCGAGTGCAGCTTTCTCTCCGAGCTTTGCAGCGGGTGTTGGGACTCAGAGAGGCAGAGCCCCTGGGGACAGGACTGAGAGCCGCCATAACTGCTCTCTCCGGCCCACCCTGTTGATCCTGTGCGACCCGCCCCGCCCAAGCCCTGCACAGAGGCATTTGCCGGATAGCCTCAGGCAAAGGCTAGATTAGCACCTCCCTAGAGGACAGAAGTTCTCTCACTGCTGACACAGCTGATTCTCATAGCCACTTGGCCTGGAGGTCAAACCCTCCCTGGAATTAGCCACAACAATCAAGATTTAACTATAAGACTGCGAACAAAGACCACTAGGGGGTGCACCAAGGAAGCATAACAAAATGCGGAGAAAAAGAAACAGGACAAAATTGTCAATGGAAGATATAGAGTTCAGAACCACACTTTTAAGGTCTCTCAAGAACTGTTTAGAAGCTGCCGATAAACTTAATGAGATCTACACGAAAACTAATAAGACCCTCGATCTTATATTGGGGAACCAACTAGAAATTAAGCATACACAGACTGAAATAACGAATATTATACAGACGCCCGACAGCAGACCAGAGGAGCGCAAGAATCAAGTCAATGATTTGAAATGTGAAGAAGCAAAAAACACCCAACCAGAAAAGCAAAATGAAAAAAGAATCCAAAAATGCGAGGATAGTGTAAGGAGCCTCTGGGACAGCTTCAAGCGTACCAACATCAGAACTATAGGGGTGCCAGAAGATGAGAGAGACCAAGATATTGAAAACCTATTTGAAGAAATAATGACAGAAAACTTCCCCCACCTGGTGAAAGAAATGGACTTACAGGTCCAAGAAGCGCGGAGAACCCCAAACAAAAGGAATCCAAAGAGGACCACACCAAGACACATCATAATTAAAATGCCAAGAGCAAAAGAAAAAGAGAGAATCTTAAAAACAGCAAGAGAAAGAAACTCAGTTACCTACAAGGGAATACCCATACGACTGTCAGCTGATTTCTCAACAGAAACTTTGCAGGCCAGAAGGGAGTGGCAAGAAATATTCAAAGTGATGAATACCAAGAACCTACAACCAAGATTACTTTATCCAGCAAAGCTATCATTCAGAATTGAAGGTCAGATAAAGAGCTTCACAGATAAGGAAAAGCTAAAGGAGTTCATCACCACCAAACCAGGATTATATGAAATGCTGAAAGGTTTCCTTTAAGAAGAGGAAGAGGAAGAAAAAGGTAAAGATACAAATTATGAACAACAAATATGCATCTATCAACAAGTGAATCTAAGAATCAAGTGAATAAATAATCTGATGAACAGAATGAACTGTTGATTATAATAGAATCAGGGACATAGAAAGGGAATGGACTGACTATTCTCGGGGGGGAAAGGGGTGTAGGGATGCGGGAAGAGACTGGACAAAAATCGTGCACCTATGGATGAGGACAGTGCAGGGGGCATGGTAAGGGCAGAGGGTGGGGTGGGAACTGGGTGGAGGGGAGCTATGGGGGGAAAAATGAGAAACAATTGTAATAATCTGAACAATAAAGATTTAACTGAAAAAAAGTAATCTTATGAAATCACTTTTCTAGAATAATTAAATTTGAAACTAGAATGTGTAGCAGAGAGAGAAGAGAGGACAAAAGAGGCTGCTACTGAATTCCTAAAAGACTGAAGAAAGAAATACAATTTATTTATGTAGTAGCTCCTAGGGGCAGAAATAGGGTCACTGAAATTTATGTGGTGACGGCCGATTACAGCCCAATATAAAGGAAAAAAAATCCTAAACTCTTCATGTTTGCCTAGCAATAAACATGTGAGTAAGCTCCCCATCACTGTGTGTGTTCAAGTCAAAGCTACATTTTGATCTCTGAGGCAAGTTATAGAAGGAACCCTGCATTGAGTAGCAGGGTGAACTAGCGACTACATTGGCCCTACGATGTGATTAATGCACAAAGGAGATTTTTTTTTTTAACTGAAAAATTGCTCTGCTGTGAGTACTCTAAGTTACAAAAAGTAATTATAACAGCAAAAGTTACAAAAAGTAATTATAACATCAAAAGACATAACTGGCCCAAATCTCTATTTTTTAAAACTAATTCACATCGGGAGTAGCACATGTAAATGGATTCATTATTTAAACCACATACTTTAGATCTTAGAGATCATCTGAAAGCCCTCTAATGAATCTGTGGGGGGGTTATAGGAAGCCTCTGACCTCTCTTGGAATTATATTTATAGTTGTATTTGTGCCTTTTTAGGGAAGAAGGTGCACAGTTTTCCTGTGCACTAGGATTCCTGTGACTATGAATCCTAGTCTAATCTCTGCAATTTAAAGATGAAGGAAGAAATTCAGATAGCAAAATGACTTGCTTAAATTCACAGAGCAATCATTGGCTGAGTTGGGACACAAACCAGGGTCTTTAATTCCTATTGGATGCTGTTCATCTGAGTCGCCAGGACTCAATCTTCCATTGTCATTGATCTTTTTTGAAGTTAAAACCAGAAGGGAAATTTGATTCGCAGGATCACGAGACCCTTCTTATTGTTAAGCTCTTTCAAAGGCCATTACATGGATGATAGATTAGATGTAATTTTTCAGTCTTTGCTGTTGTCATTGTTTTGAATAGAATTCAGGAAATATAAAATTTTACCTTCCGGGAATGTTTCCAGGATCGAACCCAGTTACAAATAACATTCAGGTTACTAGAAAGAAGCAGCCTTTCTCTCTGCCCTGCTCACATCTGGGACTAGATTCTGGGGGGCACAGAAATTATATCATGAGTTGGTCTGGGCAATGAGACATAGTAGCCATCAAGCAATATGAGTTAATATAAAAAAGCACACCCCTCCCCACTGTGTGTTGAGCATGAGCGAGACACAACTACAGATCAGATGGCGATGCAGGTCAAGGGATGACTGTGTGGGCATCAGTGAAGTTAATTCATTGACGAGATGCTATGAACCGGTAGAACAAAGAATGCATTTGTAAATCCTGATATGGTAAAGAAGGTCTCCAACTCGGAATATAATTTGAACAGCCATTTATTGAGCAGTGCACTGGCTAGAGTAAAGGAAAGAGCAAATCTTATTTCCATATGAGAAAACTATTTGCAAAAGACATCAGTTTTCTGGAAGCCTGCCATATACAAAAGAGTGATTTCAGTGGCCTTAGAAAAAACAGTTTTCTAATGGTTACTTGTGTTTTGACACCAAATTTTATCAAAATAACCATGCTAGGTAAATGTGAAATATATTTAACCTATAATATGGTATGGCAAAACTCCTCAGTAAAGCCCATCGTCTCTCAGATTTAAAATGTGCTTTACTTTTCTCAAAATGCTTTCACATATAGTTTATTTAATCTTCTTGTCATTGACTTAAAATGAAAAGCTATACATTAACACACCAAGGATCCCAGACATCAAAGGACATTGATATCATGCCAAAGCCAAACACATATATTCTGGACTCACCTTAAATCGATCTCTTTCTACTTTATTTGAAGCAAACTACATATTACACAGCACAGTTAATCTCTGTTCTAATATGGTGACTGGTCAGTAAAGACAAACTGTAAATAAACACACAGGGAAGCATTTTTCTATAGGTGAATCAATGTGTAATATGCTTCTCTCTTCATAATATATAGGAATAGAAACAGCATGTTTATTTGATGTTCATAAGTATTATATATTTTATGTATATGTTTAGCTATCATATATTTTACTAACGCCAGTGCCCAGGAGCCTTAGTGAAAGATTTAGCAGTAAATACTGAGGAGGGAGGAGGTACACTTATATACTATTATTAAAAGTGTGGATTCAAATAAAATCTTTGGAGAACAATCTAGTCTCACTTATCAAAATGTAAAGTGCCCACGTCTTTATCAGTAAGTCTGAGGTTGGGGCCAGGCAAGAATTTATATAAATTTTGTGAGGATCCTGCTACTCGACCTAGAGAGTCACTCTGATAGACTCAGTGCCCCTTTTGCCCTCCACAGTCAAGTGCCTCTCATACCCCCTTTTTCTTCTTAGCTAATGTGTTCCCCATGAACTCAGAAGTAGAGTTAAATTTTTAAGCCTACACATAATGGAGCTAAACTGTGTTGGGCAATTTCACTTTAGAAAGAGACAGAACGGCTCCCTAGTCTATGAGACTTGACTGCCATTGATTAGACACAATAGCATATCTAAAATAAAGACCGCATCAATCAGCAAAAGCCAGTGGTTAGCCTTGAAAGCACTAAAAATTAAATAATGAAAGGAGGGTTGCATTTATAGCTATGAAAGTAAATGCTGTATGTTTCTTAAGTGTGTCCACAGGAGGATGCCCTGTGTTAGTATGCTTGAAGGCTTTCTTTCAGGCAGGGTACTTTCTGATGGAAGCCATGGTACCTACAGGGTACCGTAGGCTGTTGCCAGTATATGCCCAGCCACATTACCAAGTGATCCAGTTTTGATTCTAAGTTCACGAGAAATCTTCCGGTAACAGCAGAGCCTGCTGGCAAGAATAGACCCTGACGAGGCTTACTGATAGCTCATGGATATATCTGGGAAAAGACCACCCCAAGCAGCTGGAACAAGAATTGCAAAGGCTTTAAGTTTGGAGTATGCCTGCCATGGTCAAAGAATAGCAGTGAACCTGGAGTATCAGAAATGAGGTGAATGGTGGAGAATAGAAGAAGGTCAGCTTAGCGAGATGAAAGCAGGCAGGGAGGAGGAGGAGCCTGCCCAGGCAGTAGGACCCTATGGGACATTTTAAGAGCTTTGGCTGTTATTCCAGGGAGCCACTGGTAGGTGGGTTTATTTTTATTTTTGTTTTTTTAGTTGAGGAGCAACATGATCTCATCTACATTTACAAAGAATCATCTGGGTCTGGGATGTTAGGAACCTAGAAGTCACCACTCTGTCATAACAAGTAAAAAAGCTTAACAAACTGGAACAAAAAAGCAAACACAAACAATTCTTAGATCCATTTGAGAAGTAAGGTGACAGGGAAAATCACTGCCAAAATATGGAGAGACAGACATGTGACTACAGACAAACACAAGTTGCTGGGGCAGAAGCTTATGTAGCAACCGGTGCCACAGGGTAGAAAAACCCAAGGTGCAATTGCTGAATGGCTGGAGGCTCAGTGTGAACAGGCGGAGAGATTAAAAACTCTGGGTGGGGTGAGAAGTGGGGGGCCAGAGGGGACCTCACACTTCCGTAAATTTTACCTCTGGGAGTTCTATTAGTTTCTTGCAATAAAAGTCAAAGAAAAATCTCATGCTTCTGACAGGAAAGGGGAACAGTGGGCATTTTCAAAGAAAGGAGAACGGTTCTTCTTTACAAGGTCTCTCCCCAGAGAAAATGTTTTACCACAACCCAACCTTTGGAGGTTTTATCAGAGACTAACCTGTCTGGGGGAAGGAAATGCCAATTCCACTCCCCTTTAGTATTATGTGTCACCTAATGGGGAGGGAGGCAGAGAAGCACGAGCAAAGGTCGTAGTCCAGAGGCACAGGTTCCCACAATTCTTGCATATACTGTTTTGTATTTTAACTCTTTGCTTTTCTGTTTTGGGAGTTTCTATTGTTATATCTTTAAGCTCAAATGTTCTTTCCTCATCCATGTCCAGTCCACTGAAGGTCTGAGACTGGATATAACTATCACCTCACAGAACTAGCACTTTCCAGTTAAAAAAAACTATCCTTTTAAAAAAATAATAAGAATGAAAACTACAGGACGTTGAAAAAAGAGATAGAGGAAGACATAAAGAGATGGAAGAACATACCATGTTCTTGGATTGGTAGAATCAACATCATTAAAATGTCCATACTGCCCAAAGCAATCTATAAATTCAACGCACTTCCCATTAAAATACCAATGGCATATTTCACAGACCTAGAATGAACTCTCCAAAAATTCATCTGGAATAAAAAACAACCGCGAATAGCTGCAGCGATCCTGAGAAAGAACAAAGTAGGTGGGATCTCAATACCAGATATCAAGCTGTGTTACAAAGCCACTGTTCTCAAAACTGCCTGGTACTGGCACAAGAACAGACATATAGATCAATGGAATAGAATAGAGAGCCCAGAAATCAGCCTCAACCAATACGCTCAATTAATATTTGACAAAGGAGGCAAGAACATACAATGGAGCCAAGATAGTCTCTTCAATAAATGGTGTTGGGAAAATTGGACAGATACATGCAAGAAAATGAAACTAGACCACCAACTTACACCATACACAAAAATAAACTCAAAATGGATAAAGGACTTAAATATACGATGAGAAACCATAAAAATACTAGAAGAATCCAAAGGCAATAAAATCTCAGGCATATGCCGAAGCAACTTCTTCACCGATATAGATCCTAGGGCATTGGAAACTAAAGAGAAAATAAACAAATGGGACTACATCAAAATAAAGAGTTTCTGCACAGCAAAAGAAACCATCAACAAAACAACATGAAAGCCCACTATATGGGAGACCATATTTGCCAATGCTATCACTGATAAGGGTTTAACCTCCAACATTTATAGGGAACTCATACAACTCAACAAAAGGAAGATAAACAATCCAATCAAAAAATGGGCAAAAGACCTAAATAGACACCTTTTAAAAGAGGACATTCAGAGAGCCAAAAGACATATGAAAACATGCTCAAAGTCGCTAATCATCCGAGAGATGCAAATCAAAACAACAATGAGGTACCATTTCACACCTGTCAGAATGGCTATCATCAACAAATCAACAAACGACAAGTGCTGGAGAGGATGTGGAGAAAAAGGAACACTTGTGCACTGCTGATGGGAATGCAGACTGGTGCAGCCACTATGGAAGACAGTATGGAGTTTCCTCAAAAAACTGAAAATGGAACTCCCAGTTGACCCTGTGATCCCACTTCTAGGAATATATCCCAAGAAACCAGAAACACCAATCAGAAAGGATATATGCACCCCTAGGTTCATAGCAGCACAATTCACCATAGCTAAGATCTGGAAACAGCCTAAGTGCCCATCTGTAGATGAATGGATTAGAAAACTGTGGTACATCTACACGATGGAATACTATGCTGCTGTAAAAAAGAAGGAACTCTTACCATTTGCAACGGCATGGATGGAACTGGAGAGCATTATGCTAAGTGAAATAAGCCAGTCAATGAAGGAAAAATATCACATGATCTCACTCATTTCTGGATAATAAAGACCATTATAAACTTATGAACAAAAATAGATACAGAGGCAGAGCTGCCTCGAACAGACTGTCAAACTACAGCAGGAAGGCCGGGGAGGGTGGGAGGGCAGGAGGGGGGTGGGTAAGAGATCAACCAAAGGACTTGTATGCATGCATATAAGCATAACTAATGGACATAAGACACTGGGGGGTAGAGGAGGCCAGGGAATTGTCAAAGGCGGGGGGAAAAAAAGGAGACATATGTAATACTCTTTGTAATACTTTAAGCAATAAAAAAAAAAAATAAAAAAATAATAAGAAAAGTTAAAGTTTTAATTTTAACTTGACTTATTCCTTTAATGATGCTCTTCCTTTCTTTAGGTAGATCCAAGTTTCTGATCTTTACAATGTTTCTTCTATCTAAAGAACTTCTTTCATCATTTCTGTCAGGGAAGGTCTACGAGCAACAAATTTCCTCCATTTGGGCATAGTGCAGATTCTACTTCTATAAACTGGCCTGGAAAAAAAAATACCACTAATGGTATTGATTCTGTATATTCACAGATCCAAATCGCTTACAAGTCAATTTTCATAACACAATCCATTTTTAGAATTGGAGGCTGTGTGTTCTGGGGAGTCACCAACAGTGCTGCCAGATTATCATTAGAAAGGCCAGAAATAAGAGGTGTAAGGTTCTCAGGAACGTTTGTTAATTTCAACAAGTAGCATTATCTCCCAGGCGTTCCTGATTCCTGATTTGTTCTTTATGAGTATTTCTTGTTTAGTCTTTTTGGGCAATACTCTCTCCCTTCCCCTTGTTGGGGTGAAAGACTATTCTCCCACTCACCTTCTTCCAGGAACCACTCTCTCCACACTCTGGTCATGGGATGACAAGGCCAGGCAGACCTGACCTACGCTGTCATGATCCTTCCCCCATGAACTTGCTGTCAGAAACCAAGCCATCATGAGAGAGTTTTTAAATTATAGATAGTACAGAATATTAAAGTTGTTTGCTCTTGATAACCATGTCTCCTACTTAGGGAGAGAATTGGTCTGCAGGCGACTGTGGTGAGGATCAATTTGACAGGCAAAATGAATGAAATAGAAGAGATGGCAGCCTCATTTGTTTCTCTTTGTTTTCTGAGGCTCGCTGCTGTTCTAAAGGTTTAATTTCCCTAGTAACATGAAGTAACCAAGTAAACTTTCCATAGATTTCCCTTTGCCTAAGCTAAGTAGCTATAGTTTTTGACATGTGAAACCTAAAATGTCCTGCCTAGTCTTTTCTCTCTGTCTTATATCTTTCCTGGCATCTCCTTTTGGGATGGGAGACAGAAGGATATTCATTTTTCTTTTTGTTTTTGTTGTTTGTTGTCCATATCTCCAGCTTTGAGTGAAACTTACACTGAGCTGACCAGACAAAGGTGGGAAATGTTTCACTGTGTCTCAGGAGTATCTTTCAAGTTACTTCTAAACCTTAGATTCATTACTGAAATTAAAATAATAGAGAAAATTTAGGACAGTTTTTTCACAAAATCATTAATTGTCTCCCTACAGGCAAGGCATCTTTTGAAGGCTAAGTGTCATAAACTAGCAGACCAGAGGTCAAAATTACCACCACTCATTTCATGCTCTCCTTGGTCCCGAGGCAGTAATTTTATTACTACAAACCCCTGAGCATTTATGGTTAGTTCTCGTCGTGTGGATTTTAAAATAACCAGATAAAAGAATTTGAGTGATTCTAAAAGAAGTGTTTTACCCAGAAGTGTCCCAAGCTAGGTTTATAATTTGTCAGTTTTCTCAGGTTAAATATTTGCTTCAACAATTATGGAGATGACATAACCAGGTAGTGACACTAACGACTCTAAGAAAATATAGCAAAAGTACTTTTTAAAATCCTCTAATATATTAGCTCGTGCTTCAACCTTATCATTATTTCAATTTGGCTTTGAAAATACTAGTAAACAGAATCTATATTCTTTTTTAAAAATATTTTTATTGCTTTCAGAGAGGAAGAGAGAGAGAGAGAGACATCAATGGTGAGAATCATTGATCTGCTGCCTCCTGCATGCCCCCTACTGGGGATCAAGCCCAAAACCCTGGCATATGCCCTTGAACAGAATCAAACCTAGGATCCTGCAGTCCAAAGGCCAACAATCTATCCACTGAGCCAAACCAGCTAGGGCCAGAATCTATATTCTTGATGCCATAATGGTTTTTGTTCGTATATATTTTTCCCACTCAAATTATCATAACAGGCAATTATAGGTAAAAGTGAAGTTCAGTTTAACCATAATTTATCCCAACTGCCCCATGGGGCATCCAATTCATCTTAGAGTGTAGGATTGTTTTAGAAGCTTGGTCCTCTTTCCTTCCTTTGCACCTTCATTCTACATTATCAATATTTATAGTTATCACCAGCTAACCTGAAACGAGGCTCCCTCTACCACCCATTTTATTTTCCTGATCTTAATTCTATCATCCAGTTTAACAATAATACCTTATATTTTTATAATACTTTTCAATTTTTCAAAGAAAAAAATGCATGTCATTCTATCCTTAGCATAACACTGTAAAGTCAGAAGGGTTACTTCTATGATCCACATTCCACATTTCACAAAAATGAAAAGTCACCCAAGAAGCCTTGTCAAGTCAATACCAAAAACAGCACCAGGACACAAAGTTCCTGACTTCTCATCTAGTTCTTCTCCCACTATGGAATTCAACTTCTCATTCCCTTTAGGCCAAGATAGCATTCTTGTAGTCACAGACTATTCCTAATTAAGGCCTCTCCTTCATGCCTTGCAATATAATAGGGTGAACATTTTAACATCTTTTTCCTGAGGAATATACATTTCTTTATCATATCTCCAAAGATAGGTTCAAGTAATGGCAATTTTAATCCAGGTACCAAGAAAGACCACCCTAGGTGGAGACGTTTCAGGAAATTAGGACATTGCACTGTTCCTTACCTCATAATATTTAGATCGGTCCCTATTCTCTGCCTCCAGTAGGACTGATTCTACTTAGAAATAAGGCAGATAGTAATTTCAAATATTCTGAAGTGCTTTCCTCATAAATTATGAAAATGTCCTAGGAATTCCAACATCTCCAAAATGACTTCCTGCACCAATATCATTGCAGCATTACAAATGACCTTTGTCCTGATTTTTTCCCTAGAAATTATGATCACCAACAAAATGTAGAGACACATTTCATCTGTTGAAGAGTCAGTTGCTAGAATCAAATTTTTCATCTGTTTTTTTCCCCAACAAAGTTATTTTAGGGAACTTATTATGCTCTCCAATTATTTTTAGATATTTATTCTTAGGATAATTCTCTCTGTACACAAATAACTGTAGATTAGTGTGTGCTGAGACAGTACAGCTTGTACCTTTTTGTTATAGACCAGATACCATCATAAAAAGCCACATCCATTATATTTGACAAAAATCCAAAAATTTGTTTTGTGCTTTTGCAAGAATACTTTATTATTTATTATATAAAAATAGTATGTGACCTTTGTTGGAGACCCAGGAAAGTACAAAGTGGACAATAGATCATCCATGATCCCTCTATTTAGTGAAAAATGCTATTAACATTTTACTATTTCCCCTCAGCTGTTATTCCATACATTTTATCACATTAGATCAAAATACAATACCTTTCTTACTTTCTCCATTTAATAGCATATCATAAAAGTAAGGGGGAAGAGATCAACCAAAGGACTTGTATACATGTATATAAGCCAAACCAATGGACATGGACAACAGGGGGATGGGAGCATGAGTGTGCGGGGCTGGGCGGGGGGAGGTTGGGGGTTAATGGGGGCGATGAGGACACATTTGTAATATCTTAACTAATAAAAAAAATGTTCTTCTTAATATAATATGGTGAATCATTAAGACATTTTATAAATCAACATATTTTAATGGTTTTGTAGAATATTCTTGTTTGAATGCACTGCATTTTATTTAATTTTTAGGTTCTTTGAAAATTTAGTTTGTTTTTAATTGAATTTATTGAGGTGACATTGGTTAATAAAATTATATAGGCTTCTGGTGGACAATTCTATACTACATCATCTGCATATTGTATTGTGTTTTCAGCATCCCAAGTCAAGTCTCTTTCCATCTCCATTTATCCCCCCTTTACCTTCTTCTACCTCCCCTCACAACCTTTTCCCTCTGGTAATCACCATACTGTTGTCTGTGTCTAAAGTTCTTTTGTTTTGTTTTGCTTTGCTTAATCCCTTCACCTTCTCCACCCAGTTCCCCAAATCCTCCCCTCTACAGCTGCCAGTCTGTTCTCTGGATCTATGAGTCAGTTTCTATTTTGTTTGTTAGTTTATTTTGTTCATTAGATTCCACATATAAGTGAAAACATACGGTATTTGTATTTCTTTGACTGGCGTATTTCACTTAGCAAAATACTCTTCAGGTCCATTCATGCTGTCGCAAAAGGTAAGATTTCCTTCTCTCTTTTTTATGGCAGAGGAGTATTTCATTGTGTAAATGTACCACAGATTTTTTTTTTTTTTTTAGCCACTCAACTACTGATAGACACTTGGGCTGCTTCTAAATCTTGGCTATCATAAATAATGCTGCAATGAACATAGGTGTGCATACATTCTTTCAAATTAGTGTTTTGGGTTTCTTCAGATATATTTGTAGAAGTAGAATCGATGGGTCATAAGACAGTTCCATTTTTAACTTTTTGAGGTAACTCCATACTGCTTTCCACAGTGGCTGCACAAATCTGCATTCCCACCAAGAGTGCATGAAGGTTCCCTTTTCTCCACATCCTCACCAGCATTCGTTTGTTCATTTATTGATGCTAGCCATTCTGACAGGTGTGAAGTGATATCACATTGTGGTTTGCCCAAGGAGATGTATCAGAAAAAATATTGCTACAAAAAATGTCTGAGATTTTCCAGCCTATGTTTTCTTTCTGGGAAGAACACATTTAAATCTTTATTTTGAGTTTACCCTCGTGTGTCGTCATAAGAAGCCGCATCCATCATAAGTGACAAAAATCCAAAATTAATGAGCATGTTTTTCTATGTCCATTACTCAGAAACTCTCCAAATTAAGGAGGGATTGTGTTTCAAAAACATATTTGTAAGGTTTTTGGAACTCAATCTATTTTTCTAGAAGAACACATGTAACAATGTGGGAAATTTGGTTTTATTTTTCTAGGCTATTGACATACAAATCCTCCAGAGGAAAAGACCTACATTTGCTGGTTTGATAAACTCATTCATAGTGAATGCTGGGGCTTTGGGGCCTATGCTGAGATTCAGAGTAAATGGTAAGGTTATTAAGCATGTAAACGGAGAGAAATGCTTGTGCTTTTGAGAGGGAATGGGATCAGCAGGAGCTGGGGAGCTTCTGAAGGAAGGGAAGAGGAAGAGAGGACATCTGTTTGATCACGTGTGAGGAAGAAGACACCCGAAAGAAGAGAATGTCTCATGAGAAATTTAAGAGAGTTGACGTTGGAATATTTGACACGAAACCCTCTCCTCAGTTTATCTTGTGAAATTCAGTAAATTCTACGTTGCTACTTACACATGTATGGAATGAATTTTTCTGGAAGAGCAGGAAGAAAAAAAAGGTGGGACCTAATTTGTGTTTTATGATAATGATTGAGGGAAGCCTGCGACGCCTATTTAACCGATATAGATCCAGAAATGCAACACCAACAGCGCCATTTTAAGCCAAACCAAGACTGCTTTGTTTCGGTGACCAAATACATTTCAAGTTAGAGTGGGAGGTACCAGAAACAATTTCTTCAAATTCCATCTGAACCATGGAAAGAGTAAAGGGGTGAACGAGGCATTCTTTGTCCCTGTAGCAAACTAACTGTTTAGTCTCATGTCAATTCACTCAAAATTGGTATGGGGGTGTGTGTGAAAAGTGCGGACAGGATTCTCAGTCATTCATTCTATGTATGAGTGATTCCCTAATTGTTATGTTTGCCTATGATTTACTTTAAAACACATCAGAAAAGAGAATATGGTATGTGTGAGTACACGTGTATAGGAGTGAGTGTGTTAATTTTATCTACTTCTTAGGGATGGTTGACTAATATTTCAAGTACACTAATAAGGCTAATACTCCGGGAATAGTTTGGTAGCATTTGAAGGATTCTAATAGAAAAATCTACATCAAAGGAGCACCATTTTTAACTCCAATCAATATCAGAAAGTTTATTAATTAGCATATGGTGTGCTAGAAATAATTTTTCTTCAGGAAAATGAGTGGTGTTCAAGATATGTCTATTGGCTAGATACACTGAAAGAATAACCTTGCACTTGCATGTAGAGGGCTTTAAGGTATAATAACAGAAGAGCATATATTCTTCAAAACGGAACATAGTCTTGTGATTCCAATTTGTTCTGTGTGCAGTCTTTGTCACCTGGCTCTTACTCAGAGTTTCAATTAATTTGGCCACTAGGAAATGCCTTGGGTAAGCCTTAAATTGAAGGGCCTAGTTGGAGAACTTGAAAGGACAGAGGGCTAAAATGCACTGAGATTTCAGAGCATCTTGTCTAATAAATGTTTGCGTGTGTGGTAAAATTAAGAGCCAGCCATGGTGATTATCTAAAAGAAAGAAACTGTAGTAAAGGAAACTGAAAATAGATGGTGTCCCCAAAAATGTGTACACACTTTAACAGCTGACGGCTCAATTTTGAAAATGAAATGTATTTTAATAGACACCGCCTTTATGATTATTCCAAGTGCAGGTATATGTTTCTATGGGACACCCTAGATAAAGGCATAGAGGCCGTGGGGAGCTTGACGTACTTAAGGAAAAGGAAGAGGGCATTGAAGACTGAAAATAGGAGTACATTTAAAGCCAAGTGGAGAGTTGTGAAGGCAGGTCAGAGGACAGGAGCAGACAGATTCTGTACAGCCTGATTAGCCGTGCTGAGGAGTTTAATCGACAGACAATCCCCAAAGATATGGTGGGTTCGGTTCCAGACCACTGCAATAAAGTGTGTACTGCAATAAAGAGAGTCAGAATCTTTTTCCTGGTAGAGGAGCTTGCCTTCAATTTGTAAAAAAAAAAAAAAAAAAAATAACATCTGAGAAGCATAATGAAATGAAGTTCAATAAAATGAGATAGGCCTGTGTTTCTAAGGATATCAGAAAACCCAATTGGAACACAAATTATTTGTTAGTCGAATATTATCAATATCACGGATTGCAATTACATCTGACTAAAGAGGCCAATCAGATAACATAAGTGGGTAAAACAGCCGTACTATAAAAAAAACACACACAAAAGCTCAAGTTCAATAATAAACCACAATTGACAATAGACCTAAGAGTATGGCTACTATATTGACTGGTGAGGACTTTGGCAAATGAAGATCATATACTTCATCTTGTGAGCCTATGTGCTTGTGGGAGGTGGTGAGGGGTCAGCATCAAATCAGATCCAGGCAATTGTTGTCCTGCAGAGATGTGAGTCAAGTGTTGCCCATCTCCTTGCTTTCCAAGACAAGCCATACATCTGGACCTTCGCATTAAATCTATGTTTAAATGATGACAGCTAATAATAAAGAAAAACTATTAAATGGGATAAACAAAACAGGGTTCATGGCTTCCACGAATAACCTCTGATCTACATAGTGAATGTTTAACTTTCAGCAGGTATGACATCTCTCTTCCATCTACCTTTCTTATAAATTGCAGATTATTTCAATTTGTATGTAGTAAAAAATTAAATATTTCAAGCTAATTCATTTTTTTGCTCTACATTCCAATATTTGTTCATTCAACAAGTATTTATGGAGTACCCACCATGTTCTAGGTACTTGAAACATATGAATGAATAAAAGATAAACATCTCTTCCCCTGTGAACGTTACAAAACGCTGGGAGGGCACTTGCATTTAAAGGATAAGAGGGAATGGTAGGAAACGGAAAGATCACAGGAGAGATGAAGGGTGGGGAGGTGGAGAAGACAAGTGATAAATATAATAAATACATGATTATTTAGTACTAGGGGCCCAGTGCACGAAATTCGTGCACTGGGTGTGTGTGTGGGGGGAGTGTCCCTCAGCCCAGCCTGCCCCCTCTCACATACTGGGAGCTCTCAGGCATTGACCCCCATCACCCTCCAATCGCAGGATCAGACCCTCATTTCCCCCCATCACTGGTTCTGCCCCCAGCCCAGGCCTGATGCCTCAGCCAGAGGTGTAGACCCCCATCACTCGCCGATCGCCTGATCGGCCCCTTGCCCAGGCCTGACGCCTCCGCCAGAGGTGTCAGGCTTGGACAGGGGACCCCCATCTCCCCCCGATCACTGGCTCTGGCCCCCGCCCGGGCCTGAGGCCTCTGGCCCAGGAATCATGCCTGGGCAGGGGACCCCCATCTCCCTCTGATCGCTTGCTCCACCCCCCGCCCAAGCCTGACGCCTCTGACCCAGGCTTCAGGCCTGGGCAAGGGGACCATCATATCCCCCCAATCCCCGGCTCCGCCCCCCACCCAGGCCTGATGCCTCGGCCAGAGGAGTTGACCCTCATCACCCTCCGATCACCAATCACCGGATCGGCCCCTTGACCAGGCCTGAGGCCTCCAGCAGAGGCATCAGGCCTGGGCAGGGGACCCCCAGCTCCCCACGGTTGCAGGCTCCGCCCCTGCCCAGGCCTAAGGCCTCTGGCCTAGGCGTCCGGCCCGGGCAGCGGGGACCCACAGCTGCAGCAGCCCCACGATCGTGGGCTCCGCTTTAGGCCCAGGCAAGGGACCCCTAGCTCCCGGGACTGCCAGCTTCGACTGTGCCCAGCTCCCATCGCTGGCTCCACCCCTACTTCCTGCTATCACTGGCCAGGGCGGAAAAGGCACCTGATTCTCTGATCATGGGGCCACCTTTGCCCTGCCCCCGAGCTCTTAGCTCACCCCTGAGTTTCCAATCACTGTCAGTGGCTGGGGGCTTCTTCCTGCTTTCCCTTTTGCCTCCCTGCATTGTGCCTACATATGCAAATTAACCGCCATCTTGTTGGCAGTTAACTGCAAATCTTAGTTGGCAGTTAATTTGCATATAGCCCTGATTAGCCAATGAAAAGGGTAGCTCGTATGCCAATTACCATTTTTCTCTTTTATTAGTGTTGATAATAGAAGGTAATCAATGCTATAGAGAAAAAATACAGAGCAGGTAAGGGGGATTTGGAAGGCTGATGATCTTGGGAGGATTTCTACATACATCCCCAATTCCAGTCTCTTTTGGGCTCTGCCCTCTCTCTAGAACTTCATTCTCTCCTCTCTCTACTGCCTTCTTCCCTTAGTTTATAACATAAATGCATGCATATTCTATCCTAAAAATAAGCAAGCAAACAAAAACCTATTTTAACCATGCATATTCTTGCTCTGCCTCATCTTTTAAGAAAGGTTCTATCTGCTATGCTGCTGGTCCCACTTTCTCACCTCCTTTTTACTCAACCACCATCTCCAATATGACTTTCACTCCAATTTCTTTACCAAAACTGTTTGTAGATGACCTTTGATTGACTTAACCCAACAGGCTTTTATTAAGCTTTATTATTTCATCATTTCTCAGCCTTTGCCATTATTAAATAGGACCCAGTTCAAAGGATTCAACTTCTCTTGCCTTCTGAGATATAATTCTACTGGTGGTTTCTCTACTACATTTATTAATTTCCTCTGTCTCCTTTGTTTTCTACTTTTCTGCTTGTACTGCCTTCTTAAATGTAAGTATTTCCCAGGGTCATTTATTACTTAAGATTAGAAAAAAGCTCTTCACGAAAACAGGTACCATCAACTCAACAAATCCAAAGCTATACACTCATTTATTCTCTTTTAAGCCTGATTATCGTTAACTGCTTTGAGTATTTGTTTCTGGGAAAGAAAGGTAAAACTTTCATCTGACCTTGGAAACTACTATTATTTTCAAATTTTTTATTTTTTCAATAATAGTTTATATTCTCATGTAATTGTGAACACAGTGCGTATATGAATAGTGAATTTGAGTATTAAATATTTAGTTTGCAACTTTACATGTTATGGGAAACTTACTGATTACCATCTAAAAGCATTTGACTTTCAAAACCTGGCATATTGCCTAATTTTATTCTTAGAGAAATTAAGATTATATTGTCATGTCAGGAAGGGTACACTTGGGATGTTTTCATCTTTTCATCCCACCGAGACACTGGCCAGGGCTCAAGGTAATTATGAGAAAAGGAAAGTACAGAGATAAAGAGCAATGGGGTGAAGAAACAGGTGATCTGGTCAACTTCATCTCGGGCGAGGACCCGGGGCAGGGTTTAGACTATCTTTTCAAATAAGATCCAGTTTAAAAATTAATACAGCATTTAAAGAAACTGAGTTTATCTAGTTATCAGAGGTTAGAGCAGAAAGAAATTCTTGTCTTGTTTTTATCTGCTATAAATAGCAAATGTCACAAAATTTACCACTTGTTTAAGGTTGAAAAAAACATCCTTCACCAACGAACTCTCTGCAGCCTTATTTTAAAAAGGTATATTAACTACATAGCTTCATCTCACATACATGCACAAACACAGTTTTATAGTTCAAGAGAATTGCTTTTTAGTAATGTGACATAATATCATGTGGAAAAATGAATTTTAGCTATGGTTCCAAACTGCTACCCAATCAGAATTAGCATATATCTTTATACAAAATATTTTATTGGATAGGTTTAAGTTTCCATAGACAAGAATGTCCAAATGAAACATACAGCACATATACTAAAAGAAAATAAATACATTTCTTCTAGAGAGGCTAAATATTTATGCTTGAAAGAATTTGCTGTTGGTCAGGTGTTCAAACAAAAACACATTCAAATGTATAATTTATAAATATATGCATATTGAGAGAATATACTATAAGTGTGTGTACAAATGGCAGTATGATCCATACTAATTTTATATTTATTAATTTAGATTAAATAAATATAAATTGTTTTAAAATATTTTTGCAATTAGAAGATAATTCTGGACACACAAAAAACTCAGGAAATTATTTACCTAGAGTAGAAATTATTCAATCTAAATTTCAGAGATTGATATGTACTATTATTCGTTTTAGTAGTAGGAAAGTGTGTGATTGCTAAGACAGATGACTACCAAATTACACAGCAATATAGTGATGGCTATTGGCAAAGGAACATGTTATTCTCTGACTATTTGTGTGCGCTTTAAATAATACATGCTTTATGCTGTGTAATGAAAATGAGACTTTGTATACAGAAATTTCTATACCTGCTTCCATTTATAAAAAGGCAAAAAAAAGCTGAATGTGAGACAAAATACACAATCCTTAAAAAATTATGGTACATGAAATATTTATCTCAAATCTGGCAAAATTTAAAATTTCCTGGAAAAAGGCTAGCTTCTCCAACTTGGAAACATGCATATCTAGCAAATGCTCATGCTTATGCTTGGAACAATTTAAGATACCAAGAGACTTGCGGTAGTTGGGCCAGTCAAAACCACATGTAAGAATTAATCTCTTCCTCTTACTACCCTTCCAAGCTACTGCTGAGTGGGAGTGGTCTTTAAGGATTTGGCTCTGTATCTACCTAACTCTTCGAACCAGAAGTTACTACCGATAGCCCTTTCCATGGCAGTGTTTAGTTGTTCTTGGGTCGAAATAATCTAAACAGCTGGGATCTGTTTCAGCGTTGTCTGGCTCCAGCTGGACATACTTTGAAAAAAACAAAACAAAAAACTCTTGTTCAGAGGAGGATTTTCACTGTAATCACAGAATTTAGTTTACAAAACTGAGACATAAATGATGTTTCTGCACAGAACTGGTTTGACCTGGTTGTCCAGATAGAAGAAAGCCTAACTGCTTATTCTTTTCGCCAGCATTTGAAATTGTCTCATTTTATTAGAAGGGCCCGGAGACCTAAGTCCTATTGGTATTTTGCTAAAATAGTGTAAATTAATTCAAATAAGAAATGTTGCATGCACCAAGGAATAATTGATGCATTTAAATATAGCATGTTTATAGCATGCTTGCTAGTAGCAACTCTATTAGCAAATTTGTTTGTCTTAGTCTTGATTATATTAAACTAAACATGTAGAGCAAAGAAAAGAACACATTACTAAGAAGCAGAGATAAAAATATAATCAATGTAGTTGAAATATCCACACAGGTTTTCAGGGCAAGAGGAATAGAGTGATAAGGAAACTGCCAAA
Source organism: Myotis daubentonii (assembly GCF_963259705.1). Classification (NCBI taxonomy): domain Eukaryota; kingdom Metazoa; phylum Chordata; class Mammalia; order Chiroptera; family Vespertilionidae; genus Myotis; species Myotis daubentonii. The sequence goes on from NC_081846.1 coordinate 38,431,177, forward strand.
CCCTCAGTCAGCCTTGGCCTGATAGTCAGTCACAGCCTAGTCAGGGGAAATCCCATATCTGTGATTAGAGCCTCACTTTATGTTCCCATCACCTTGACGTTACCCATGAACTTTAATGACCAAGCAGGCAGGCAAATACTACTTATGGGGTTGCTTTGTATGACTATCAACAACCCTCCTCCAAATGTCATCAAACTATGGTTTCCAGTTTAGTGGCAGTTTAGAAGTCTCTGGAAACTTAATGTGGACTAGAAAATTCCTATGGGAAGAATCCCCAAAACGTGTGGGAAGTATCTGTTTTTAATAGTATAAATCCTGGTGATCAGAATCTACTAAAGGCAAAGTCCCCAAGTAGGAAATGGGGAATTGTTACAAGGTGTGCTTGCATTCTTACTGGTTTCCCCAGGGACCCACAGAGAAACAAATGCGTAAGGCAGTTGTCTAAGAGATCTATCTGTAAAACTTTAAATCTTCCATGTGATCTCTATCTATAATTAGGGAAATCATATCGATTTTTAAATTTCCAAAATAAAAGTGACGGGAAGGGGGGGCAACCCACAAAAGTTCAAAGCAACTACTGAGAACTACTAGAAAAAAAATTACATCACTTAAAAAAAGCCAACAAGAGGCCACTCTTGTCCTCCAGGTGTTAGCATTTGGACCAGGTCATTTTAATGGTAACATTTGCAGCCACGTGCTTGCCACTGTTCCATTTCCTAGTCTATTGTTCTGTCTGTGGGGGCTCATTAAATGCTTACTAACTTTGTGTAGTCTTTTCAACTTTGTAAGCATTTCCAGTTTTGAGCAATAAAGAAAAATATGTTATCATAAACTATGAACTTGTGACCAAAAGTTGTATCATGATTGATAAATCCACTTCACATTCTCATTCATTCAGCAAATCTTTATCTAGTACACTAAATGCTATTTGGTGTACTAAGTGTTCAATATAGTAATATCTAAGTTAATGCTATCTAAACTCGCCTCAAAGAGGAAGAGAGAGAGATTCTTTATATAATTTTTGTATCACTTAGACCGTCCAATTTGTTTGAAGAAGAGTATATTCTTTATCAGACAAGAAAAATGTACTCCCTAAATACCACTCCATCCACATAAATTATATTTATCAGTCATTTAGTAGATTTTACATAGATAGTTACTATACAAACTAATGAGTTTATGTTTGTAGAATATTGTGGAGATATAGAGAGAGACATAGGCATAGATATGTTCATTTATATAGTATACATATGTAGAACTTTGTTTTAATTTTTCATTTCCTATCTTGATTTAAAACAGTCTCTCATACTGGTAACCATTGTAATTATTGTATTCTCTTTTTAACTAAAAAATTGATACCATACAGGGATAAAACAACTATCATTGCAAATCCAGCTTCATTAAATGTTTGATGATGGTTATTTTCCCCATGTTATATTTATAACAATTTCATAAGCACAGAATTCTGTAATAAGAGGTTTGAACATGTTTCTGTTCCTTGCTAAAGTGGTACCAATTCATATTCCAATGACAATGTATGAATGTTTATTTTCTCATATCTCCCAAAGTTTGAATGTTATATTTTTAAAAAGAATTGTAAATGTATAGGTTGTTTTATTTTTATTTCTTCAATTATAAAAGAGATATAGCTTTTTTGTCTGTTCAGGGTCACTAACATTTTTCTAAAAAATGTTCACATCTTTAATTCATTTTTTTAAAAGTAATTTTTTTAAAAGTAATTCCCCCCTTGATTTATGAGAGCTCTTAATATAATGATGATAACATTTTGTCTGCCATTTTTTCCAGTCAGCCAGTTATTTCTCAATGAAGTTTTGGTTTTCAAAATATTTTTTCTATTCATTTCTATAGTCTTCCTTCTCATTTTTTTTTTGGGGGGGGGGTGGTGCGTAAACTCTTAACTTTTCATTTGTGTCTTAGACATATTTTGTAAATATATTTCATATGTATCCACATGGTCTTGTAGTTTATTTTATACCATAATTCCTTGGTTTTTTTAATTCTATGATTTTTTTGAGTTTATTTTAATGTATTTATCAATGCACTTCATCAGATCAAAACACTAACATATACTGGAGGGCAAAGTAGACCAAATATGCATGTTATGTGATCAGCTTTCTTTTCTGTCCCTTTTCTATTTTAAAACAGTTTTTCTTGAGGCGTGTTGCAGTTTAGTTTATTCATGGAAGGAATACCAAATATTTGAACTTCAACCAATATAACCGAAGTTGATTCTGTCAGAGAGCACAGACAGTTGCCTTGGGCAGCAAATTCTGTAGGAATTGTTTTTAGTGTGAGAAGCTAACGGCAATAAGATACAAAACATTTCCCATTTTATCTAAAGTGAATTGAACCAGAATTCAATTATCTCTTAGAAGTATCATGTTTGGCACCCACATTCTTGTTTATATTCCTTTGGGGGCCAGAGGGTGAAGCTATATAAATTACTGATGGACATTTTAGAAAACAATTTTTTTGTAACTACCCATTTCCTACAATGAAGGACAAATATTCAGAATATTTTACTTTTATTGTATAGAGATACATGTGTTTATGTGCATGGAGATGAGTGCGTGTAAGAGAAAACTTGCAAAATAAAATGGATAAGGAAAATAGAATTTTTATCTTTAATCTAGTTATTCAACTCTGTCGATTAGAAGACTCAAGCCAAAAACCTATAACAATTGGAAATATGAAATTTTAATTTTTCTTTTTCCTAAACTTGAGCAATAAGAGAAACTAAGGGGATTTTAAAAGCATAATACATGCTTCAAATCTCTTTGACTCTGGAACCTACGTAAGGCCTCTTTCAAAATCCACTCTGCCCTGGTCCTGTCCCAAGGCGCGCAGGACGTTTCAGGGTGTAAGGATGTAACCAGCCGTGTTCACACCGAAGTGCATTGATTCTGTCCTAACAGGTACCGTGGTCTCCCACTGGGTGTCACCAGATTCCACTCAGTGGAGCAGCTTCCCCTCAGGTACATCTTTGCTTCATAAAATGTTATCAACTAAGGTCCTCCTGACACCAAGGCAGAGAACTGTCTGGGGCAAAGTAGGGAAGGATGTCCCTTTTCCTTTCATGTTGCAGTTGACTAGAGTGCCCCCACACCCCCAGTAATATTGCATAGAAGAAGGGGGGAAAAAGATAAAAAATATGAACAATAAAATGGTAATAAATACATATCTTTCAACAATTGAATCTAAAAACCAAAATAAAAGAACAAGGAATCTAACGAACAAAATAAACTGATGAATAAAGTAGAACCAGAGGCATGAAAATATGGGACAGACTGATGAATCTCAGAAGGAATGGGGGCACACGTGTGTGTGTGTGTGTGGGTGTGGGTGTGGGTGTGTGTGGGGGGGGGTGGAAAGAGATTAACCAAAGAACTTATATGCGCTATCTATGGACACAAACAATAGAGTGGTGAAGGTCTGAGGTGGGGTGGGAACCAGTTGGAGGGGCAATGGAGGTAAAAAAAAAACAAAACAAAACACGGGGACATCCATAACACTCTCAACAACAAAGATTTTTTTTTTTTAAAGACCTTCAATTGTCCAATAGTACCTTTACTGAAACAACTCTTTCAATCTCTTAGTTTCTCTTTCATGTACCTTAGTCTCTCGTATTTTTTCTAATGCTAGCAGCGTCAGCATATATTCTTCTAGCCCATATTCTTCTAGGACTCAGGCACAGGCCAATAAAGAGAGCCGGAAACAAGTGTGACAGAATGGGCCCTGTGCTCAGAATCAGTCTCTCAATGACTAAGGCTTTCTTACCAGGTCAAGCAGAATCTCGGGGAGCCTGATTCCTTGGTCCTTCAGAGGAACTGTACACCTGTGTTTTCTAGGCCAAACACATGAAAACGTTCTTTAGAGACACTGCATCGTGGTTTTGTCAGACGTAATGTGGGTCATTCTCAAAGACTTAGTGAGACCTTTGCTACACAATATGGTCATAACAGTACTCCCTCTGATCACCTCTCTAAGTGCTATCACTTTAAAAGCAAACGACTCCCACTATCCCGGGCACGCATTCATCTGTTGCTTTATGAGTGTGTTTCTGTCCTTTGTATGGGTGCAGTGAGAATTCCTAAGCAGCTCATGAGCTTCTTATGAGCAAAAAATGTCAGAGTGGTAGTTAAAGGGCAATATATAACCCTGTGCAAATCTCAATATGTTCATATCTGCTTTGTCAAAGTAATAGCTCTGTGTTTGTGTCTTAAAGCTGCTAAAAAGGGGCATTTTTAAAAGGATGTGTGTGTATGTGGTTAGAGCTTTTCTGGTATTTATTTTCCCACTAACTACAAAGTTTCTGCACATGAAGCTTCTCTCCTAGGCATTTATGACAATAAGTGGGATATTGGGAACATGCAGAATAAAATATGCAGTTATGGCAAGATGAGCATGGCCTTACACAAGATATGAGGTGTATGTGTAGAACTGTCTGAGTGGCTTTTCAACCACACACATGAGACCCAGTTAATGCAATTGCTGCCAAGAACAGTTGTTACTGATGGCACAATATTTTTTAAAGGAAGCTATCCACGTAGTTTTTAAAAATAAGCTGCATGAAAGGTCACCTCTACTTTATCCCTGCTAATTGTATCTCAGAATCCAGGCTCTCTCATTCACTTTATTGAGTGATCACTTTCATCTGATCCAACATTCTTCAGAATCTCAGCTTTCAATAGGTGCTGAATATATGTGGGTTATTCCAGCATTAGAACTATAAGGATTTCAAGAGTTTCTATCCCAATACTCAAATGTTTTCTGTCCAGATACCTCGTGTAACCTCTGCACCATTATGGATTGCACCCACTGATACTCACATAAAATCTGAGACCGGAAAAAACGTATAATATTGATATCCACCATTTATTGAGTACTTACTATGGGCTATTTAGTTCTCATACTACATCTTACCCCTCTTTTATAGATAGGGACACCAGAGAACACTAGGCTCGGGAAGAATACACCTCTTGCCCTAGCAGTTATCCAACAGCAATGATGACTCAGAAGCCAAATTCTTCCTAACAGCTGTGCACCCTGCACCCAAACCACACTGCCTTGTGAAAATGCCACCGAATCTGCAAATACGCTGTAAATGAAATGAGCGGTCAAGTGAAACAGCAACCAAATAGGTACAAGAATTTTAGGGAATTAATGTCCACATGATTCTAACATCATATCTAATGGCTAACGTTTATTAACATGTATTAGGGACATAGTATTATTCTGAAGCATTTAATGTATAGTTTCCTCATTTCATTTTTATGACCATCTTATGGGCAAGCATAACCTCAATTTACAGATGACAAAACATCATCTATAGAATGAGAGAATTTAAGTAACGTTCTCAAGGTCATATTTTACCGTAAGGAAACTGAGGCCAGAGGTGTAAAATGTCTGGACAAAATCCATTCCAGATCTCCATGCCTTTGTTTACATTTTATAGATTAGAAACATAATAAATATTTTCCTTTTCTCCCCCCAAGCTTCTCTGTTCTCTATAATAGAGTTACTAAATAAGGCCACTTTGTTGTAGTATATTGTAGTCCATAATTTTCATTAAATCACAAAATAGACCTATTCTCCAAATTAAAGGAAATGTAGTTATTTTTCTGCTCTCTAAAATATGTGTGTATGTGTGTTTGTGTGTGAATGTGTTTGGGGTGTGTGTGTGTGTGTGTGTGTGTGTGTGTGTGTGATTTATGGTGTGACTATATTATGCTACTTCTCATGTGCATGAAAGTTAAAGAAGGCCTGACCTGGACAAGGGAAAGTGAGAATATAACAAGTGCATTGCTCTCATGGTACACTCTATAGGACCAAGTGGTTTTTTAGATAAGACAACAAAGAAAGAACAGTTAGAAATGTTGTTGAGACTTTGAATCTTGGGAAATGAGGGATGGGCAAATGGGGTTAGTAATGTCTCAAGATTTGGGGAACCTAGTGGTTCTCATTGGGAGTGAAAATGTAAGCAACTTTAAATGGCTTAAACTCAAAATACAGTGGGCCATCAGGGAAAGCTATCTAGTGGATATTCACAACTGGGCACCTGAACTATATACAATTTTAGCAGTCACCTTAGCTAAAATACCTGTGACAGGCATTGTTCTATGCTTTAATTCCAGTAATTCATTTAATCCTCAAAACTACCTTCTGAGGGGTTGAATAGTGATCCCCTAACATTCATGTCCACTTGGAACCTTAGAATGTGACCTTATGTTACAAATAAATAGGGTCTTTGCAGATGTAATGAATATGAGGTCATAGGTATTCAGTATCCTCCGTCCAATGATCGGCGTCCTCACAGGAATAGGAGAGGACACACAGCGACGCAGTGGGGGGGGGGGGGGGGGCATGTGAAGATGGAGGCAGTGTTACACCTGCCAAGGAACACTGGGGCCACCAGAGCCGGGAAAGGCATGAAGGGCTTTTCCCCAGAGCTTTTGAGGAGAGCATGGCCCTTCAGATAACTTGATTTCAGACTTCTGGCCTTCCAAACGGGTAGAAAATAAATTTCTCATTTTAAGCCATCAAGTTTGTGGTAATTCAGTAAGGGGGTCCTAGGAAGCTGATAAAAGCGTACTTTTATAGCATTGTTTTGTAAGTCAAGAAAGTGAAGCACAAATGCAGTATTCCATGTACTCTCTTAAGGTCAGACAGTCAAGAGAGTTAGAATTCAAACCCAGATTTTCTGGCTTCAGCTGTTTGCACTTAGTCACTATTATACTGTCTCTATTATTTTTTTTATTACCTAATAATAAAGAGTGAGCTAGACTGTGTACATAGAACTAGAGACAGCAAGACATTCCCTGGAGGCAAACTGTCCCTCAAATACATAAACATTAGGCTCAAACCACTTTTCCGTATCTAGCTATTTGATTATAAAACCATTGTTTACTGTGTTATAAAACCCTAATAAACTAAAATTACTGTGATAATCTGTAACAACATGATAATCTATAACAACATCTACAACGCACTATCTAAATCCTTCTCATCAGAATATATTGTTTACCTTGTTTCTTTGAAACCCAATTTAATGGGTTTCTGGGGCCTACAATTTTGCGGGGTCAACTATATATTTGCTTTTGTCTCCATATCATATGACTGGATTGTAGATTGTGTAACTATGGCGAAGTCAAATCATAGTAATTTCTTTCAATAAAAACTATATGTTTTATATGATTGAACATGTGTTACACTTTCAGAATTTTGAGAAGGAAGTTGTTTCTCCTTGCTACTCTTTAGCTCACTGTTGGCATGAGCAGAAACCCAGATTCCTCAAGAATAGTGTTAACTACAACTAATACCCAACTGCCACAGGCCAGGCATTACACATACACTGCTTTATTTAACCTTCACAACTCTGAGGACTTTCTGTCCAAATTGTAAATGTGAAGGAGGGGAGAACAGAGAAGATAAATAACTTGAAGAAGGTTACGCAGGTGTTTGTCAGAGCTGGAACTCGAGGCCGTGTCTCTGAGTTCTGTCCCCCTTTCCAGCGACGCTGGCTACACCAAGTGGAGATGGTCACTAATGCCGTAAAGATGAGAGGCGCAGGATTTTCATGGGTCAGTTTGAAAAGAACATTCACTTCTTTATATCTGTCATTTGCCACCCTCCCCCCTCCGCCCGCTTGTAGATGGAGTGCAGGTAGGCGGATGCCCTTATGAATAATGCCCTGCCTTATGGAGCTGATAGAACCATGAAACTTATTTTGGTTGAAGTTGTTCAGAAAAATTCCCTGCTCATTGTTCTGGCGCCTGCTTTTTATTGTAAAAGATAAGACAATACAGGCATACATAACGGTAAAATGGTTGAAGACAATGAGTAAGGTGGCTCGCAAATTAAGAAACATTAAAATAGAAGCCTCTCTGTTGCTTATGTCTTTAGCTTCTCCTCATTGCATACCTAAAATGACACATCTTTCTCCTAAGAGGCCCCCCTGAACATTTCCACTTACACGCTTTTAACTTTGTGAACCAGCAGAGGGAGCTATATGGTCACAGGCAATCTGCTTGTTTTAAAATGATGTAATAAGCACTGAATGTGCAGCTCTTATTTCTGGTTTCCCTGCCAAGGAAGAAAATACAACACGCTCACCTCCTCGTGCACAGTGTGTTTATTTAAAGGATCAGAACGCCCCTGGGGGTCTACTGGCCAATTACCCGGGGTAGAATGGGACATGTTTACACAGAGCACAGTGGAGTGGCTCCATGGGATCTGCTCTGGTCTATTGCCTAATTATATAATTCAGTGAAAAAATATATTTATCTCAGCGATTGGAGCAGATTAAAATGCTTGTCTGGAAAACAAGGGATGCTGATATATGTAAAAAATTAGGATAAGATTGATACAAAGGAGTATGTACAGATGAACATTATCCAATAGGCTAAGAATCTTTGGCAAACAAATCTCTCTCCCATATTTCTCCATGCTAAGATTTATAGGTGTGTTATTTAAAATCCAATTGAATGACTTAATAGTAGGAAAAAATGTAACATTGAAGAAAATAGCCTAAGCAAGATACTACAAGTATACATAATTGGAAAAGATCAATAGAAAAATATTTTGGAGAAAAATCATTATACACATACTAATTAATTTATTGTTTAGAGGAGAAATTCTGTGAAGGAGAAATGGTACGGTTAGGAGATTTGGGGGAATTCTGATCACCTTTGTTAATCATCAGAGCTTAACTATGCAAGGGGAACAGCATAGGTAATCTCGGATCCAATATTTCTTTCCTCCATTCCCCTGACCTCATTTTTACATATATTATTAATTCTGTAACATCAAAGGTAGGCTCAGGTACCTTTTTCTTTTGATTTAAAGAAACATGAACAAATGGTAGGAGAGTACTCCTCCTCTTGATCTGTTCTTCTAGAACAGGGATCCTCAAACTACGGCCCGCGGGCCACATGCAAATACAAATATTGTCTTTGTTCCCATTTGTTTTTTTACTTCAAAATAAGATATGTGCAGTGTGCATAGGAATTTATTCATAGTTTTTTATAAACTATAGTCCGGCCCTCCAACGGTCTGAGGTACATTGATCTGGCCCCCTGTTTAAAAAGTTTGAGGACCCCTGTTCTAGAAGTTCAAAATCCTTGAACTTTTCAAAGAACTATCTCAAAATATCCAGAATAATACCCACAGTAATCGGATAAAACTTTTGTGGCCAACACCAAAATAATAAATAGTTGAATTAAAATTAAAACCTAAAAATAAAATAACACTCATTATACAAATACATATATATGTATATATATATGTACATATATACTTAAAAGTAAAATACTTTTTAAAAATATTTTTTATTGATTTCAGAGAGGAAGGGAGAGGGAGAGAGAGATGGAAACATCAATGATAAGAGAGAATCATTGATTGGCTGCCTCCTGCACACCCCACACTGGGGATTGAGCCTGCAACCTGGGCATGAGCCCTGACTGGGAATTGAACCATGACTTCCTGGTTCATAGGTCGATGCTCAACCACTGAGCCACATTGGCTGGGACTAAAATACATTTTTAATCGCTTTTCAAAACTTTTTTTTTTGCCATACAAAAATCTATATTGAGACCTATTATTAACACAACATAAGCATGATTAGCCAGTGGTAATTTTCAATACATGAAATATATTTACTTTTCACTGAACTACTACTGTAAGTTAAGAGGCAAAACTAATAATATAAAGATCATCAAATACATGCATCAAATCTGAACTAGGATGCTTAGATTTCATAATTTCAATTAAGTGGACATAGACTCTTTCATGGGGTCGACAGGCAACAAGATTTTAAAATTAAGTGAAATATTTTTGTAAGTAACATAGTATGGAAGAACGATTTATTATTCTAATTATTCATTGATTCCAATGTGGTTATCTATGACAATGAATCACTGTGATATTGGCAATTTGGCTCAAGATTCACCACTCCAAAAGAAAAAGAAAACCCTCTATTGTTTCAGGGTGATCCTTTCAACTTTTCAGATGAAACGCTTTGGGAAGAATGGAAGAAATCTTGGAAGTTAGTCTTTAACTTTTCGTTTCTGAGAAATATTTTTACTGAAATGTGTCTTGCATTTAGGAGGTGACATACTGACCTAGGCAAAATTGCTAAGTAGGTCAAGTTTGTTTGCAAAGCCTTCCTACTGTCCTGGAATGACTAGAACACCCGATTCTGAGTTACTGAGCTCAAGACCTCTGTTGATTTCCTGTCGTTTCTCACCCTCCCTGAGTGGCCATTGTAGGTCATAAGAGTGTGCATCAAGGCCTCAGGAAAAAAAAAAGAACTAGAGGCCATGAGCACTTGTATTTTCATGTAATGTACAGTACATACCACGCTGAGTAGACACTCTTTAAAAAAAGTGGGATTGTACATCTTTTATTGTATATTCTCACTTTCCTGCCTTTTAAAATACATATTATAATAAAAATAGTACTGTACAACATTTTTTCTGAGTGAGTTGGGTCATTGTTTTGATTATCTTTTGTGTAAACAGTGATGTAGTACAAATTCGTAGTGTTTCTGCTCCTTCCCTCAGCCAGCCAGCTTTCACATCTCCTGCAGCCATTATACTTGTTACTTCCACTGCTTATTCCTTTTTGTCATTTGCCTCTGGACTGCCGGGGTCTAGGAGAACCAATAAGCTTTTAAGAATTAAATATTTATTAATAGACGGAGCTATGGCCTCCGATTCAGAAGAGGCAAGATGACGCCATTTCCAGCTCTCTAACCTGTATCCATTTTAGTCCTGCTGTATCTAAAGCTTCAAGTGTCTTTGTGGTTGTTACAATGATGGGCGCGTGAAAACCTTGTCCTAAGACAACTTGTTGGAAGTCAATGAGATAATTTTCAGTTTCATTTTGAGAAAAATATTTTAGCAAGTTGTTCAAGTGTGAAGTGAATACAATTTCTGTTAAAAAAAAAAAAAGGTAGCTTCAGCATAGCTGTGAGAGATAAGAAAAGCATAGATGGCTTCCCTTGGTAATAACAGCAAAAAGAAAGGGATGTAGAATACAGACCATAAATGTAATGCTCAGCATGTAATTTTTATCTTGGGGGGCCTAGTAATTTCTTGAAGTGAATATTTGGGCACTCTGACTTCTACTTGGTATTTTGTCTTTTTATGAAAGAAAAAAAAAACACACAACAAAAAAACCCCCACAAATTTGTAAACCTTCCTCAAATTTGACCTAGGGTGTTTTAGAACTTGATAGTTCATTGTGTAAAATAACAACAGCTCAGAGCTTTGCCCAGAGTTTGAGTTTAATAAATATTTGTATATCTATGGACAGCAGTGCTGACACCTTTATTATCCCATAATAAACACCCCACAGAAAGAGGGCAGCCTGTTCTGGAAACAGAAATGTGGGGTATTTTGTCATGAGGACCTCCTGAGACAGCACTTAATGAAACTGTTCTTAAAATGTCCTGTAAATCAGACTTTATTTTGAGGTTCAGACAAGAAGATAAGGTTTTAAAAGGGAAAATATTTAGAAAAGTTTTATAGACCAAAACAAGTTTGCAAAGAATGTAATCCTATCTTAAATTTGTCTCACTGAAAACCAATTTCTCAATTTATCTTGACATTTATATATTGTAACACATTTCTAATTGGATTTCCTTTCATTTATTTTGGAAGATTATATGATGAATATTTCAACTTCTCCTAAGTCATAAATATCACTTAGAAAGTCCAAATGTATTAAAGGGGGAAAAAATGAGGTTGGCACTAGCAGTTATTCTTTTATAAATAAGAGCATTGGAAACAGGCAAATGAAATGAGGCAAATGCAATCCAAGGTAGAATAATCTTTAAAAACTAACTCTGCGAATCAACTTATCTGTCCCTTTTCCATACCCCATATTTATGAATCATTCAAGAGGACACTGTAGCATATAAAGTCATCTTAAAAATTGCCCCAAAGTGCTCTGGATAAAATCCTGAATACTAAGCACACGACACACAGGACAGTTGACAAGTCCCCAGCATCTGTTCAGTGTTCTCTCCCTACAGGCTCTCCCACCAGCCTCGCCATGTTCCGGATTCACGTGCCCTTTCACAGGCAGCACCTCTGCATCTGCTCAGCTCTTCACTTGCAATTCACCCTTCAGCCTTCTCTGAAAATCTTACTCATCCTTCAACTGACAGGTGCTTATTTCATCTGTGACGTCTTCACTATCTGTGACAAGGAGAGCTAGTGATTTCCATCTCTGCATTCAAATATCCTTGTCTATGTTAATCGTATACTTTTTTACACAACTTTCTTTTTCATTTGACTACAATTTTCCTATGGACAAAGACTGCATTTTATCTCATCTTAAACTAAAAGAGTCTAATACATGACCTGGCAGATAGTAAGCATTTTACAAATATTTGTAGAATGAGTGAGTGAGTGATGGATTGAGTGAGTGAGTGAGTGAGTGAGAAATTATATATATATATTTTCAATATGGCTAAAATTAAGCCATTAAATCTACATTTTTAAATCAGAAAGATTATTCACTCATTGATTCAGCATTTACTAAGAGACTTCTGCACTACAAATGGAAAACAAGAAAACTCCTCAAAGACAAATGAGACATCGGCCCTGTCTTCTAGGAGTCCAGTCCATCTAGAGGGGATTACAGATACACGCTCAGGAGTGGGGGAAGCAGAGTTTTCCACCCCAAAATATGACTTTTGGGATATTGATTATTTTAAGCAAGTTATTTTCAAGACATGAAAGACTCAGGAAAAACCCTTGACCTTCCCCCTAACTGCCTAAGAGAAGTTAGATAGAGGGCCTGCTCCAGGAAGGGAGATATCATCAGAGTTAACTACGGTTTAATAGGAACCTAGCAAGGCCCATTGGACCAAGGTCCTCTCTGTGTCCCGTTATTAAGATGGCCCAGGAAACATCTGCATGTAAACTGCCCTCCTCCTTTTTGAAGTTCCAAACCACAGCCCACCCACCCCCTTCTTCTTAGCTCAAGGTGGCATATACGCCCCAACTGCCAGACTCGTTCTAGGCTCCCATGTACATATATAATAAATTTAGTTATTTTCTTCTGTTAATCTGTCTCCTGTTAACTTGATTAAGTTAGACCAGCCAGGCGAATTTAGAAGGGTAGGAGGAAAATTACTTACCTCCCTTACAACACAAATAGGAATGTATAATATATTCTGAATCTCAAAGTAGCACAGCTCAAAGGATTTAGAATTAAGATGGGCAAAGAAAGGACTTCTCTGTGAATAAAGCTATAGCAAAAATGTGAAGGCTAGAAAACAAGTGTTATTTTCAACCAAACACAGTTGGGCATTGCCACATCAGGAGATAAAGAGGCTGTGGCAGGAGGTAAGGCAGGACAGGTTTGAGGGGCCTGGTTGTGAACAGCCTTGCACACTGTTTCCAGAGCCATATTCTGAAGGAATCGGTGCCTGTGGGGAGTGCTGTCAAACAAAAAGACACAGGGTCAGATTTGTGTGCTCAGCTGTCAGGGTAGTGGGAAGGTGGTTAGAGAGAGAGAAGATTAAAGTCAAGCTTGGATTGAGTACAAAATTGTTATTACATATGGACCTATAATGTCAGTTTAATATACAAAAATGATTAGAAACAAAGGTGCTAAGCATTTTGTGGGACCTTTGGTATAAAATATCTTGTAAAACCTTTCCATTAAGTTATAAGGTTGAAGGATCTCTGGATTTTAAAGGGCAAACAGCATAGAAGGGTAAATAGGAAAAAATGAAACCTATTGCTATTCCAATAGAAAAGCAAAGAAAGGCTCATGTGAAAATGTAGCCTTGTAAAGAACAGCGATGTTTAACATGGGAACTCTGCTTTTCTTGAGCCTCAATGTCCTCTAAAATAAAATATCCCATTTAACTTTAAATGGTTTTCTGTAAAAAAAAAAAAAATACACAAAATACACTGCATATGTTGAAGCACTACGCAAGTATAAGGTGTTATAAACGTTACTTTTTCTAATCCCTGATTTAAGTAAAGCAAACAACCAATCTCCAAGAAGGTTGCATACCTATTACTAATTCTCCATCTATAAAGAGGCAAAACAAATCTCATCCCAGAAATCACCAGGGAACACTGTATTAAAGATAGGAAGGCAAGCCCATAAAGACAACATCTGCCTGTTCTGCTATTAGCCATTGTTTTTTCTTCCTGGAACTCCATTAGCATTGATGAGAGTGGAGTGTGTACACCTTAGCATGCTAATAGTGTAGCATTAACCTTCCTAAGCACTAATGGATATGATGCACTTACATTTCTGCAGAGCAAGAAATAGATTTTTCTATTTTAAGGAACTATATGCTGATGCAAACATATATTTTACAGTAAACTGACTCACGGAGAAGTTAAAATTGTAATTTGAAGGCCCCTTGAAGAAATGGCTGAGTCTAAGATTGGGACAGGAAATATGCAAATGAGCCTTAAGTATCCTTTAGTGCCATAAGGGATATGCTAAACCAAATAAACAAAAAACCCATAATAATGGATTTATCAAACGGACATAGGCGTCAATAGGAAAAGCTCCCAATGGCCAAACCTGGAACTATTTGAGCAACAAATAGCATTGAGTTAAAACCCGAAGTGTAAAATAAACATCCATGAGTCTAAACTAATAAAAGTAAATGATTGAATAAATCAATGTGCAGAATTCCAAATAATTTTTGTAGATACATATCCTTGGAGGAGGGGGAGCACAATTCCTCCCCCTTAAGCGAGAGTGACACAGGGTGACTTCCTTCCTAAGAGCACAGCATGGGAAGGGGGCAGAAAAGAGTAACTTCATCGCAGAGAAACTTGGCAGACACCACCTCAGCCAGGTGATCAACATCAGTAGTAACAAGTCATGTGACAGTACGTGCCCTTCATATCATGCGCTGGAAAGGTCACTTTATAGAAGTCTTTCTCTCCAAAACCCATAACCTCAGTCTCATTATGAAAAAAGCATCAGACAAATCCAAATACAGGAAAATTCTAGAAAATACCTGCCCAGCACTACACAAAACTGTCAAGTTCATCAAAAATAAGGAAAGAGGAGAAGCTGCACCACCAAGAGGAGCCTGCGGAGACATGATGCTAAATGTAACGTGGTGTCCTGGAGGGGGTTTTAAAACAGGAAAAGGCAAAAGCTAAACAAACAGGACCAAGCTAGGGACTTCAGTTAATAATAAGATATCCATCTCAGTTTCTTAATTGTGGCAAATGTGCCATCCTCAGGAGACTCACAGGAGAAGCTGGCTGCAGGGTGTGTGGGAACTCTCTGTACCATCATCGTTATTTTTCTGTAAACCTAAAACTGTTCTGGAGTATAACGTTTCTTTTTAAAAAGTATAACGTGAGCTGTTTTAAAAGTAATAGGATTAACAGCAAAGACAAAGCTGCGAACCAGAACTTTTAAAATGTCATCAAATGCACAAGGACTTGCAAATGCTTCTGAAAGTGGTGTCTGCCTGGTCCATTAGTGGGGCCTGTTTAGACTTTGCATGGCGGCAGAGGCCTCTGTGATGATTCACGCAGGACTTGACTGTCTACATTACGGTGTCATCTTAAGTGCCTTGTACATTACTGTGAGCTGGAGGCTGGAAGATGGCAAGCTGTGTGCCCCCCTTTTCCACGACTTGGTTTATTGTGCTCTTCGGACACATGTGCAAACATGACTGCCCCCTCTGTGATCTGAGAGTGGCCTCACCCTCCCCTCCCCCAAGGGCTAGTGTGTCTCCTCACATCCCTGGTAACTCTGCCAAATCCTTATTCGAGGGTTCATGGCAAGCTCTCCCTGTCTGAGGGTTGCATCTCCTAGGCGGGTCTCCCAGGGGGCAGGGACTCCACTCGTCGTCTCTGCAGCCACACCACTCCAATGCAGCACTTGACACACCATGGAGGCTCATATGTGATTTGTGGCAGATTATTATTCGTGCTTACACAACTGGATTTTACCATGTGCATATCTGGGAAAGACCTAAAGACGCTTTTAAACCAAATGCAGAAGTTCATCTCTTTCCCTGCTTCTAAGGTAGGAAGCAATTTTCAAAGGTGTGTACTATTTATACAAAGGGCTGAAAATTTAAAAGATTAATGTTGAAATAAGTAAATATATAGAGACACGGGAATGGAACTATATTAACAAAGAGTGGTCTCCTTGTCAAAATGTAAATGGCACTATAGGAAATTAAGTTTCTCGTCCCAAATTTGAAGTTTGCAATTTCATTCATCTTCAGATTCTTTAGACCTTCCAACCTAAGAATCTATGAAAACTATATTAAAATATAGTGTCCACTCAGACTTGGCATTTTCCTCTTGCTTCGCTTTCAGTGTGGATCTCCCAATTAAAGGTCGGACATCTTAGTGATTTTCAAGAAGGTGCATTCGCAGATCAGGTCTCCAGACTGACCCTGCCCTCTGCATTCAAAAATAGGAGGAAAGACGAACATAAAATTCAGTGGAAGAAATTGGACAGAAGTGAAAGAAGTAGATCTGGAAATAGAAGCATATTTGGTTTTAAAAAAATAAACAAGACTTGTATATATTTAGAACGTTCCTTGTTATCTAGAAATCTGTTAAAACGTGTCTCTAGTTGCATAAATAAGCCCCACCCTACCCAGTAAATAGACAGAGCCAGCACAAACAAAACAGCATGATTCAGAAAGGCAACTGTAATGAATTCCTGGAGAACACCCACAGGGGGACAGAGGCGTTTAAAAAAGAAATGCAGGGCAGACAAGCTCAAAGATGTCACCGCCTTCTCTCCCTGCCTTCAATGTTTAATGTGCAGGGAGTGATGAGAGCAGGCTGGTCTATTCCTTTGGAATACTTTTTAAGTCACAATTATAAGAAACTTAAAAACAGAAAGTGAAATGGTCACAACTTGATATCATTATCATTAATCTACCTACATTGCTTCATTATAAACTGAATTTATATGATGTGATTTCCTGCTCACCCCTCTGGCTAGAAGTATTTGTTGTATAATCTTCTTTAGCACCCCCAAGTTCATCATTAACCATCAGTTTGTTCTTAAGGTTTTTTTGAAATACAGGATTTATTTATTTAACTATCAACACCTCTGAGTGGGCTATTAGTGCACTGAGAGGTAAGGGACACCATGTCTGAGAGGAAGTGAGAGGTAAAAGATGAAATCCACAAATCCACCTGAGACACGCAAAGGAGAGTGGAGTGCATGTGGCCAGGCTTGGAAATCCACGTGCTTCTTAGGAGCAGGCGCTCTAACCCTGACTTCTCAGTTCCCGCTGGGATGAGGGCAAAGCTCCATCAGGTATTTCATTCTCCTCCAAGTCCTTTCATCCCTCCTTCATCGCTTCCCCAGGCTCAGTGGAAATGGAGGAGGGGTGTGCCGGACCCAATCATTCCAAATTATATCCCACATAGTGCATGCCTGGTCTAAGCATTCTCTTCTCACATACTGCTTTATTTTGTCCCCACGGCAGTGGTAGGTATCATCTCCTTTTTACTGATGAGAGAAGAGAGGCAGGTTAAACTCACTGACTTGCTAAAGCAGAACAGTTAATAAGTTGGTGGTGCTGAGGTTTGAACCCTGATCACTTGTCCCCCAAAGTCCATGTCCTTTTATGTCGGGTCCCATGAAATTATTATGATCAACAGCCTTCCTGGTTTGAAGACTACCCTTCAGTTAACATTACAGCTCACATCCTTGCCCCAGTCAACTTCTTATTGGACCAGTTTGACTCCCCCCCCCCCCCCGCCGGCCTGGGCCATTATTTCTTCTTCCCATTTATTGCTTTATTATGAAAAGATGCTAAATGGAGATTTAAAATACTAAGATCACAACCATCCTTGAAGAAAAAAATGTAGAAATTGCAGTGCCACAAGCATTCTAAGAACAACCTCTGGACACTGAAGTAGCTGAACTATTATTCTATGAGAGAAATGATGAAGAATGAGAGGAGGGAAATATTTTTCAGAAGTGCAAGAAAAAAAATCTGACTTGCTATGCATTAACAGTGGTAATGTAATATGAAGAGGCCCTGCTATACAAAGCCATTTTCGGTCAGCTGCTTTGGTTCATGTTCAGATTTTCTTTTAAATCAATAGCACTTGCTCTGCTTGCCTCAATTTGAAGGCAATTGCATTCCAGTAAGACACACATAAACACGGAATGGGGGTGGAAATGAGTCAGTTATTTCCTGTCCCAAGATTAAAACCTACTTTGCTTTTCTGAAAACATGGCTCAAGCCATCCAACAATAATTGAATTGGCTGTTCTGTAAATTACAGGGCTGACCACCACATAAACACCAGGGAAGTGCACATGGGTAGTCAGTAGTCAGCTATCATTTTTCTGATAATCTTCAGAACTTTCTACTTATATAATTATAAAGCACTCTAATGGAAAAGTGAGTGATGGAGAAGTGAGTCATTTTCTATGCAAACTTCAACTTCTGTCATTGCTTATGTAACATGCATTAGACATTTATGACTCGTCCCTATAGAAGAAAAATGCGGTCAGTGCAGGATATCTGAAATATGGCAATGTGTCTACTAAGAGTGTCACAATATCCTCTGGTTTTAAGGGACGGAATTTCTAGGTGACTTAATAGAGGAAAGATCTTTCTGACAGATTAGAGACAAGGTGCTTTTCCTAAGGAAATGATTCATTTGCCAACAGTAGTGTTAGTATATTTTTAAAAACTCATTTAAAAGTCTATTTGTAAACATGGCTGTGTCTCAAGCATAGGTAATCTCTGCAGACAGAGGACAAAATAGACACTGCCACTGTTGCCACATCGATCACTCACAGAGGTCACTTCTGGTCTAGCTGGGGAGACAGGCACTAAATAAAAAATTTCACACTGTGATTACTTGCAATGGAAGAACTCAAGGGAATTGTAACTACTGATAGAGAAGCATAGCTATAGAGACTTTAGAATGGAAGGTTAAGGAAAGCTCCTTTCGGGAACTGGCCTTTAAGGACAGGGCTTGAATAATGAGCAGGAGTTAGCCAACTGAGGAATGATGACAAGGAGTAGACAAGGGTGAATATTCTAGGTGAAGGGAGAAATGTGCAAGTCTTTCCTGAATGAGCAAAGAGCTTGGTGCATTCAGCAGCTGGGAAAATGCCCATATAGCTGTGATCTTGTGTGTGTGTGTGTGTGTGTGTGTGTGTGTGTGTGTGTGTGTGTGTTTGGGGGTGGGAGCATTAAGCTTTGAAAACTTTGCTCTGGAACAGGGATTTTATCTAATGGGGAGCTATTGAAAAGTTTTAACTGGAAAGTAGCATAAGCACTTTTATGTGTTAAAAGCTCATTTTAGGAGGAACCAAGATGGCGGCGATATAGGCAGACGTGTCCCAGGTCGTGTCCCGGAGCAAATGGAGCGAGCAGCTGAAGCTAGTAACACTCACACCGAATTGGCGAAATTGCTCAGCTGGTGAGAGGGTTTGCAGCCAGGAAGAGCAGAACTCCCCTGGAAAGGTAAAAAAAACCAGGGATTTGGGCAGGAAAGTTTGCCAGACCTCTGAGCCCAGAGAGTCGGAGGGAGACCGCGTGGCAGACAGCCGCATCCCTTGGGACAGGCACAGCCCCTGACGGGGGAAAGGAGAACCGCGGGATTCCTGGCGCCGCCAGGGAAATTGAGAGCTGGGTTCTGTGACCGCGGAGGCCTGAGCCTAAAGGGGGCAGCCTGAAGAGCTGACCTGACAATGCAGTCCCGGTAAGAGAAGAAGCTTACAGAAACCAAGCCTTCCCCGTTTCCGCGGCCGGCGTTTGTTTGTCTGTTTTCACTGAATCCTGTTCATGGGACATTTCGGATACAGACACTCACCTGTGCTGAAGAGAGGGAGAGTGTGCTGAGGAGTGGAATCTGGGGAGAGACTGGGGAAAGAGGGGGAGCCGGGAGAGGTGGTAGTGAATTGAGTGCTGAGACACCCCTGAGCCCAGGACTGGGGCAGCCACCCGCTCCTGAGAGTGAGTCTCCTCCCCCCAGCCCCCAGGCAAGGAGCACAGCCACACCCAGATTCCACCCTGTATGAGATCAAGGATTAAGATAACCTGATCAGTCCCTGGGAGTTAACAGGGTCTGGCCTACAGGGGGATTTTCAATCCCAGCAACAACATAGCGCCGGTAACTAACTATTACGCAGTCAGCTCTGGGCAGTGAACTTCCACTGGACAGAGAGGCCCTATAGCCTCAGAGGCCAACCCCAGAACACTGCCACCCAGAGGCTGTCCCACAAACTGACTCTTTGCTAAACACAAAATAAGGCAGTCTGGGAAATAAATGCGGCATGCTTTAAAATAAGGACAGTGGTTTACAACACAGAGGAACAGTATATCGCAGGGAAACTCAACACTCTCCTGAATACCTGGAAGGTCTAAGGCAAGCCACACTGAAGAACAGAAGAAACGAAGGACCTCCACTACTGCAATTTTTTTTCTTTTTTCACTTTTTAACTAAGAAACCAATTTTTTTTCATTCTTTTTTTTCTGTTCTTTTTTTTTCTTTTTTTTTTCTTTCTTTTCTTCTTTTTCCATCACCTGATTTTACCCTTTTAATTACTACCTTCTTATTTTTAACCAGTATTATTACTGCTACCATTTTACCATTTTTTAAAGTGCCATTTTATTTTTTCTTTATTTTATTTTGGGATTAGTGTTCACCATTCTATTTTCATCGTTATATTATTGGTTGTTTCTAGTTTGCATTCATATCCAGGGAGCTGTTGCTGGAATTTGTTGGGATTAATGGCTGTTCTATAGGAGTATTCTCCTCATATAAAAAGTCTCTTCCCTCTTCCACTTCATTCTCTCTTTTCGCTCTTTTTTTTTTTCTTTTCTTTTCTCGCTTTTATTTTCCCCCTTCCTTTTTCCCAATTTCATTTTTGCACTCCCTTTTTTTGGTCCCTACTTTTCTTTTCCTTTTTCTCTTTTATCTTTTTCTCTTCCTTCTTCCTTATCCCCTAATTCTCTTAATTCAGGTGGTCACCTTTAATTGGGGTTATTAATATCGTGAATATATTTGTGTATAGTGCCTGGTATGTGGTGCCTTGTTGTGTTGTATTTTGTGCCTTTAAATCAACGCAGCAGATCCAAGCAACAGCAACCTCCTGAGCACCTCATCCTCTGCTGAGGAACAGCAGCTGTACGTGAAACCTCGCCCCACCATCCGGAAGAGCCACCACAGCTGTGAACAGCACCCACCAGAGGAGCTGCTGACAACTGAAGAGCAGCTGCTACCGCAACCGCCCGAAGAGTAACCACAGACCAAGGAGTCACTGCCACCAAGGGAGCAACCACTGAACAACTCAATGTCTAGATATGTCAGTGAGATCAAACATGGGTAGACAAAGAAACCCCCAAAGGAAAGAGAAGGAGGACTCTCCAGAAAAGCAGCTAAGTAATACAGAGGCATGCAACATGACAGATAAAGAATTCAGAATAAGGATCCTAGAGTGCATAAACCGGATGGAGGAAAAAATCGACAACCTCTTCAAGAAGCAAGAAGAAACAGATGAAAAAATCGATAACATATGGAAGAAGCTAGAAGAAACAGATGAAAAAATCGATAACATATGGAAGAAGCTAGAAGAAACAGATGAAAAAATCAACAACCTAAGTAAGACCCAAGAAGAAATGAAGAGTGATATAGCTGCAATGAAAAACTCCATTGAAAGTATCAACAGTAGACTAGGAGAAGCGGAGGACCGAATAAGTGAATTAGAAGACAAGGAAGCAAAACACACCCAAAATGTACTGCAATTGGAGAAAAAAATTAAAAGACAGGAGGAGAGCCTAAGGGAGCTTTGGGACAACATGAAACGAAACAACATACGAATAATAGGAGTACCAGAACAACAGAAGGATGAACAAGGATTAGAAAACCTACTCGAAGAAATAATATCAGAAAACTTTCCTGAGGTGGGGAAGAAAAAAGTCACACAAGCCCAGAGAGTCCCAAACAAGGTGAACCCGAAAAGACCCACACCAAGACACATCATAATCACCATGGCAAATGTTCAGGACAAAGAGAGAATCTTACAGGCTGCAAGAGAGAGACGGAAAGTTACATACAAGGGATCTCCCATTAGATTGTCAAATGACTTCTCAACAGAAACACATCAGGCCAGAAAAGAATGGACTGAAATTTACAAAGTGATGCAAAGCAAAGGACTGAATCCAAGAATACTCTATCCAGCAAGGCTATCATTCAAACTTGAAGGGGAAATAAGAAGCTTCACAGACAAAAAAAGACTAAGGGAGTTTGTCACCACCAAGCCAGCAATGCAAGGAATGCTAAAGGGACTGGTATAAAAATAAGAAATAAAAAGCTCAGAAAGAAAACAGCCACACAAAAAAAGAAATGGCTACAAACAAGTACCTTTCAATAATAACTTTAAACGTAAACGGACTAAATGCTCCAACCAAAAGACATCGAGTGGCTGAATGGATAAAAAAACATGACCCATACATCTGCTGTCTACAAGAAACCCACCTCATTAGAAGGGACTCACACGGACTGAAAGTGAAAGGATGGAAAAATATCTTTCAGGCAAATGGAAAGGAAAAGAAAGCTGGGGTAGCAATACTTATATCGGACAAAATAGACCTCAAAGTGAAGGCCTTAACAAGAGATAAGGAAGGCCACTTCATAAT
This sequence comes from Myotis daubentonii, assembly GCF_963259705.1. Lineage (NCBI taxonomy): Eukaryota > Metazoa > Chordata > Mammalia > Chiroptera > Vespertilionidae > Myotis > Myotis daubentonii. Next base: position 38,453,842 of record NC_081846.1, read on the forward strand.
ACTAAAGGGATCAATACAACAAGAAGATATAACCCTGGTAAACATATATGCACCCAATGTAGGAGCACCCAAATTCATAAAAAAACTCCTGGAAAATATCAAAGGAGAGATCGACAACAATACAATCATAGTAGGGGACTTTAATACACCATTGACAGCACTGGATAAGTCCTATAGACAAACAACCAGCAAAGATACAGCAATCCTAAATGACTCACTAGATCAGATGGACTTAATAGACATCTTCAGAACACTTCACCCCAAAGCCAGAGAATATACGTTCTTCTCAGGTGCTCATGGGACATATTCAAAAATAGACCACATATTGGGTCACAAGCAAAGTATCCCCAAATTCAAGAAGATTGAAATCATAAAAAGCGTCTTCGCAGACGACGATGGCATAATATTAGAAATAAACTACAATAAAAACAACCCAAAATACTCAAACACCTGGAACCTGAATAGCATGCTATTAAATATTGATTGGGTTACCAATGAGATCAAAGAAGAAATTAAAAACATCCTGGAAACGAATGACAATGAAGACACAACAATCCAAAACCTATGGGACACATTGAAAGCAGTCCTGAGAGGGAAGTTTATAGCTCTACAGGCCTATCTCAAAAAACAAGAAAAAATGGTAGTAAATCATCTAACTCTACAACTCAAAGAATTAGAAAGAGAGCAACAAGAAAACCCCAGAGTGAGCAGAAGGAAGGAGATAATAAAGATTAGAGCAGAAATAAATGACATAGAGACAAAAAAAACAATACAGAAAATCAATGAAACCAAGAGCTGGTTCTTTGAAAGGATAAACAAGATTGATAAACCTTTAGCCAGACTCACCAAGAAGCAGAGAGAGAGGACCCAAATAAATAAAATCAGAAACGATAGAGGCGAAATAACAACAGACCCCACAGAAATACAAATGATTGTTAAAAAATACTATGGACAGCTTTACTCCAACAAACTAGACAACCTGGAGGAAATGGACAAATTCCTAGAAAAATACAACATTCCAAAACTCAATCAGGAAGAATCTAAAAATCTCAACAGGCCAATAACTATGGAAGAAATTGAAGCAGTCATCAAAAAGCTTCCATCAAACAAAAGCCCAGGACCAGACGGCTTCACAGGGGAGTTTTACCAAACATTCAAGGAAGAACTAAAACCTATCCTCCTCAGACTACTACAAAAAATTCAAGAGGAAGGAACACTTCCAAGCTCATTCTATGAAGCCAGCATCACCCTAATACCAAAACCAGGTAAAGACAACACAATGAAAGAGAATTACAGGCCAATATCCCTCATGAACATAGATGCCAAAATCCTCAACAAAATCTTAGCAAATCGGATCCAGCAGTACATCAGAAAGATCATACACCATGACCAAGTAGGATTTATCCCAGGGATGCAAGGATGGTACAATATCCGCAAATCAATAAACGTGATACATCACATAAACAAATTGAAAGAAAAAAACCACATGGTCATATCAATTGATGCAGAAAAAGCATTTGACAAAATTCAACACCCATTTTTGATAAAAACTCTCAGCAAGGTGGGAGTAGAAGGATCATACCTCAACATAATAAAAGCCATATATGACAGGCCCACAGCCAACATCATACTCAACGGACAAAAACTAACACCATTTCCCCTAAGAACAGGAACAAGACAGGGATGCCCCCTCTCACCACTCCTGTTCAACATAGTACTGGAAGTGTTAGCCATTGCAATTCGGCAAGAAGAAGAAATAAAAGGCATCCAAATTGGAAAAGAGGAAGTAAAACTGTCCTTATTTGCAGACGACATGATATTATACATACAAAACCCTAGAGATTCCATCAAAAAGCTACTAGACTTAATACATGAATTTGGCAATGTAGCAGGATACAAAATTAACCCCAAGAAATCTGAGGCATTTCTATACACCAATAGTGAACTTTCAGAAAGAGAGATTATAAAAACAATCCCATTTACCATTGCACCGAAAAAACTAAGCTACCTAGGAATAAACTTAACTAAAGAGGTAAAAGACCTCTACTCAGAAAACTACAGGACGTTGAAAAAAGACATAGAGGAAGACATAAACAGATGGAAGAACATACCGTGTTCATGGATTGGTAGAATCAACATCATTAAAATGTCCATACTACCCAAAGCAATCTATAAATTCAACGCACTTCCCATTAAAGTACCAACAGCATACTTCAGAGATCTAGAACGAACTTTCCAAAAGTTCATCTGGAATAAAAAAAGACCCCGCAAGAAAATGAAACTAGACCACCAACTTACACCATACACAAAAATAAACTCAAAATGGATAAAGGACTTAAATGTACGACAGGATACCATAAAAATTCTAGAAGAATCCAAAGGCAAGAAAATCTCAGACATATGCCGAAGCAATTTCTTCACTGATACAGCTCCTAGGGCACTTGAAACTAAAGAAAAAATGAACAAATGGGACTACATCAAAATAAAAAGCTTCTGCACAGCAAAAGAAACCATCAACAAAACAACGAGAAAACCCACTGTGTGGGAAAACATATTTGCCAATGACATATCTGATAAGGGCCTAATCTCCAAAATTTATAGGGAACTCATACAACTTAACAAAAGAAAGATAAACAATCCAATCAAAAAATGGGCAAAGGACCTAAATAGACACCTTTCAAAAGAGGACATCCAGAAAGCCAAGAGACATATGAAAACATGCTCAAAGTCACTAATCATCCGAGAGATGCAAATCAAAACAGCAATGAGGTACCATCTCACACCTGTCAGACTGGCTATCATCAACAAATCAACAAACGACAAGTGCTGGAGAGGATGTGGAGAAAAAGGAACACTTGTGCACTGCTGGTGGGAATGCAGACTGGTGCAGCCACTATGGAAGACAGTATGGAGTTTCCTTAAAAAACTGAAAATGGAACTCCCATTTGACCCTGTGATCCCACTTCTAGGAATATATCCCAAGAAACCAGAAACACCAATCAGAAAGGATATATGCACCCCTATGTTCATAGCAGCACAATTCACCATAGCTAAGATCTGGAAACAGCCTAAGTGCCCATCAGTAGATGAATGGATTAGAAAACTGTGGTACATCTACACGATGGAATACTATGCTGCTGTAAAAAGGAAGGAACTCTTACCATTTGCAACGTCATGGATGGAACTGGAGAGCATTATGCTAAGTGAAATAAGCCAGTCAATGAAGGAAAAATACCACATGATCTCACTCATTCATGGACAATAGAGACCATTATAAACTTTTGAACAATAATAGATACAGAGGCAGAGCTGCCTCGAACAGATTGTCAAACTGCAGCGGGAAGGCCGGGGAGGGTTGGGGGGCAGGAGGTAGGGGGGTAAGAGATCAACTAAAGGACTTGTATGCATGCATATAAGCATAACCAATGGACATAAGACACTGGGTGATAGGGGAGGCTAGGGGACTGTCTAGGGCGGGGGGATAAAATGGATACATATGTAATACCCTTTGTAATACTTTAAGCAATAAAAATAAAAAAAATTAAAAAAAAAGATTTAAATAAAGGAGATTCCATTTTGTTGAACAAGAAAAAAAAAAAAAAAGCTCATTTTAGCCCTGGCCTGGTGGCTCAGTGGGTTGGAGCATCATCCCATGCACCAGAAGGTTATGTGTTTGATTCTGATCAGGGTACATACCTAGGTTGGGGATTTGATCACTGGTTGGGGCATGTCCAGGTAACCAGTGATATTTATCTTCTCTCTCTCTCTCTCTCTCTCTCTCTCTCTCTCTCTCTCTCTCTCTCTCATAAATAAAACGTCCTTGGGTGAGGATGTTTTAAAAGTTCACGTTGGCTACAGTGTAGAAAATGAATGGGAGGCAAAAAGAGAAAGACTAGATGGAGAGTAACAATTACATCCTGGCAAAGGGATGATTGTGACTTGAAATGGTGGTTGCCCTGGGGATAAAAGAAGAGGAAAGATGAAGAGATACTAATGGGGTGCAATCCACAAGACCTTGGAGAGAGTCACTGGAAACCCCCAGACTCAGGAATATACTTAGGAAGGTGAAAACTCCACTTCCTGAGAAGGCGAATAGTGGAGGACAAAACGATTTGTCTTGGAGAAGATCAAAAGGTCAGTTTTGAACATGTTAATTTTGGTCTTATGATCTCTTTGATCTCTATGGGATATCTATGTATGACACAAGAAACACATGTTAAGTAGGTGATTGGATATATGAGTTCCATCAACCTTTAGATTTGTTGCTGCAGTATCACTTTAAACATTTGATTATCTGACTCCACCCCAGGACTAATATATTAGAATCCTCAAGAGAGATAGCCAACTTAATATCCCAAGGTTAAATGTGGTGAAAATATTCAGTTATCACTAAATAGTTGTACTATTTAAGTTTTAAGCTTTCTGACAACCTTGAGTGCCTACAAATTTATGATTAGAAAGATGGCCAGACTGAATATTAAACCTGTTATTACTTTCTAGGAGTGAATGTGCTACACAAACCATGAAACACCCTGGAAAAGGAAAGCTATACCTAGATCCTTCTATTTACATTTCCATGTTTGTATCATATTATGCTGCCACCTTGGCCATTAACTAATTGATCCAGGAACCAGGTCCTAGCCAAAGGCAACCACATGATTGCTCCAGTGGTCTGTAAGATGATCTTTCTTAAGAATCCAGCCCAATGTTGCATCACTTTGAAAGGTAACTAATTTACCAAATCAGATTTTATCCTGACCTGAGGAAAGGGGAGTGGGAAAAAGTATACCAGGAAAAACAAAAACATGGATAAGGAGAAACACAAAAGTTAAGGGAGAATCAAGCAGAGAGAGAAGCAAGGAGAAACAGAAGCAGAGTCACAGGTGTGACAATTAATAGGACAAAGGTCAAGAGACACCTGCTTCTGATCAGATGACAATGTGGCTAGATTCCCCAGTTCACTGCAGCTTATTTATTCAACAAGTATTTATTGCGTACCTACTATGTGCCTGGCACTGTTCTAGGTACTAGGCATATTTAAATGAACAAAACTATTGTCATAGACATCTCATTCTAGGTACATCAAATTGAGTGCTATGGGAAAAAATAAGGCAGTATGTAAGGACATAGATAGTGATGGTAGAAGGGGCAATTTTCAGGAAAGGAAGGCCTCTCTGAGAAGGTAACATTAGCTGAGCCACAATAGATAAAGAGCATTTCAGGACGAAAAAATGAGAAGTACAAATGCTTTTAAATGCAAGTCTGTTGAAATGTTTCACAGCAAAATAGTCCGTGATGTTGGACACCAACTAACAAGGGGTAGTGGGAAAGAAAATGAGGCCAAAGAGCGAGGCTACTGCAACTCATTCAGGGACTTGTAAGCCATGGTTGAAGCCTTAACTTTATTCTGAATGTAACAGGAAGCCATTGAGGATTTTGATCAAGGGGATGGCATGATCACATTTGTGAGTTAGAGGAATTATTCCGGCTTCTATTTGGAGGTGGTAGAGGAGCAAGAGAGAAGTCAGGGAGACCAGTAAGAAGGCTACTCCAGAAGCCCAGGCAAGAAAGAATGGTGCCTTGCACCGAGTAGAAGCATTAGAAAATATAGAAAGCAGTCAGGTAAGGAATGCATTATGAAATTAGAGCTAACAAGTGTAGACAGCGGGTTGGATAAAGGAATGGAGTCAAGGGTTACACAAAGGTTTTGATTCTCATCAGCCAAACACAATTCATTGAGCAGGGGGGGGGGGGCGGGGGGAGGGGGAAAGAGCCAATGACTTTGGTTTTGGACATACTAAATTTGAGAAACTTAATAACATTCAAATGGAGAAATTTGGTGGCTAGTTGGAAATGGGGGTCTGAAGTTCAGGAAATATGTCAGGATGGCAAATATAAATTTGGGAGTCATCAGCATATCAGTCCTGAGAGTGTCCCTGTTAAAATGGTTTCCTCTGCTCTATTTCCCTCCTCCCCCCTGCTGTACCTTCATATGAAACTCTAATTATAGGAGGTAGCCTGGCCAGGTCTGTTTCCTGAAACCTGGTGGAGCCATAAGTAACATAGCAACTAAAAAAATAAAAATAAATGAATGCAAGAGCTAGAAGACTAGCTTGTGTATGCATTACTTGAAATTGTGCATAGGTGGGATTAGTAGTATCCCTCTCCTCCTTCCACTTTGGCATCTGTACCCAGTAAATTTTTTATTATTATTGATTTCAGAGAGGAAGGGAGAGGAAGAGAGAGATAGGAACATCAATGATGAGAGAGAATCGTTGATCGGCTGCCTCCCGCATGCCCCCAATTGGGGATCGAGCCTGCAACCCGGGCATGTGCCCTTGACTGGAATCAAACCTGGGACTCCCCAGTCCACAGGTCGATGCTCTATCCACTGAGCCAAACTAGCCAGGGCCCCAGTAACTCTTCATAACCTAATAAGAGAGGAGAATAAAGGAGTCTTGCTATTTGTCTTTGTTTTGTTTTACTAAGCAGCTTACTCACTGAGTCCTTCATGAAGCCCCAGTTGGCCATTTTGTCAGGGTGATTCTTTTTCAGAACTCTTCGTCATATCTGTTGCTGCTTTGCTCTCCCAGAAAATGCTTTTACCCTCGATAATTGCATGTTCCAATGCAATTTGAAGAATTATACACTTCAGGGCAATTGTACTATTGTATTTAGCATCTCAATAACATTTCCTTTGCTAATTCATCTTTCTTATTATTAAAGTTTCTTATTGCTTAATTTTATCTTGGAATATTTATTTCTAGTTCTTAGGGACAGGTAGACTGAATAAAACATGTAGATTTAGCTTTCTCTTTTCTTTTATCAGAAGCAGGAAACTTACCTAGGTATTTACTAGTTATAAATGAGGATCTAGCTAAGTGGCTTGTAATAACACCCTCATAATCTTTTTAAAGAATTACAGTGCTTTCTCAAGCCTTTAACTCATGACCAAAAATGACTAATATTGAATGACCATCCTGGAGTGCTTGATAGTAGTAAAATTATAAGTAAAAATGTGCAATATAACTAAATTTCCTAAATGTTTGGATCCCACATTCTTATGATATTTGAGAACTAAATATAATGAAAACCACTAGCCCTTGGGGCCTTGGTTTTAAGATTTCTCTTTAAAAATAATGCTATTATTCTCTGAGGACATGAGAACAGTATTACTTTATTTAGTTAAGCTAACCAAAAATAGAACAGAGGAAATCATTAAATGAGTGAACATATATCTTTCAGTGTGGCCCATTCTTGTCAAAACTGATATGTCTTAAAAGTACAAGATGACTTACATTAGAGAAAATATCTCAAAAACGATACATTTATCATCAGAGAAGAATGCCTGATAGCCTCAATAATTACTCTGGCATAAACTACAATGCTGATGGTTGTGTTATTTACTGCAGTCTCGCGAACAAGCAAACATCGTGTTTTATAGCAACACAGGAAGGAAGTTTACTGAAAAGTAGCTCTTAATGTGTCCATTTATATCCCACCTCCCTGAAAAGGCCTCAAATCTAGAGAGAATACAGAGTGGAAAATTTCACTCTCAATTTAGACGTCTCTCCAGGCTCCTGGGGAAGATGCTCGCTGGCTTCTGCTGTGGCTGACACTGAGCTGGAGATGACATGACCACCCCCTGGGCCAACGGCTCAAGGCCAGACTAGAACATGAGCTACTGGACTGGACACATTCTGCCTTATGTCAGGGACATTTTGGTGTGAGAAATAAAAGAAGCCTTTCCTGGAATTGATGTTGGTCAAAATTCTGATACACTTAGTTGTTCTTTTAGTAGTTCCAACTGTAGGGAGAAATTCTGGGGAAATGCCAGAATCTGAGTTAGCATTCTTAGTTGTTATTCCAACAGCTGTTCTATGTTCAGCTAATAGCTGTCTGGTTGGGTTTCCTCGCGCTGCTTCTGACACAAGGCAATGAGGCAGCACCCTACATTAAATCTGACCAAAGTTCTACTTTGTTCAAGCCAAGAAAAAAAGATGACACTCATCTGCCAATACTGGCAAGAGTAATGAGGGATTCTGGGAAAATACCTTCCAGAAAAATATGTGAGGAAGGCTTAAAGAAAGACCTTTGTCATTATTTTGGAAAATCTGAATTTCCAGGCAGATTCTAAGACATCTCTAGTGATCCCTTCTTCAACCACCTATTTTATCTTGATGAAACCAAGTTTTCAGTAGGTAAAGCATCTCACTAAAATTCACATTACTGAGTTGTAGAGCTGAGGCGAGATCTAGGTAATTATCAAGCATATGGCCCTTGAGAGCAGACAGCCTGCGAGCTATGAACTCAACACTCGCACAGCCCGGAACAGTACCTGCACAGTACCTTTCATGGTGGGTGCTGTGTACACGCTCTGCTTCCTCTGCTTGGGAGATGCATTCTGTGACTGTGGACAAAGGGAAGAAGTAAGAGTCTTGTATTTGGATAAAAAGACAATGCCATCAGCCCTGTGAGGGAAATAAACACTGTGCTGCATTTCAAAGAGCTTTCTGATTTCCCTCCTCAGGAAGTTTAATCAATGAGAACTCTAATCAGTGAGAAATCATAGACATGTTCAATGATACTACAGTCTTAAAAAATATATAAAGCTATGGGGTATATTTTACCATAAAACTCTTCGTCCATTGCAGTCTTAAAACTGTCTTTTATTTTTTCATCTAGTAACATGATTTTATTTCTAAAAGGAAGAGAAAAAGAGACACTAATCCTTTCCATTTGAAAGAAAAACATAAGTGCCAGGACAAAATATACTCCAAAAGCTATGTCCATGGGATGATTATCTTGTTCCTAGGATTGTCAAATGGTTCTGGTGGAATAATAAGGCGTTGGTCAGTAATACCAGTCAATCTATAGCCCTTTGGAATTCATAAGCTCAATCCAATATCTAATTTACTTGGTATTACAATGTTAAGATAATTTTTTTTCTATGTTCAAAAGATAAATCCTTTTCTAACAAAACTGCTGTATGACACTCTTACCTAAGCATATTGGGTTGGGATTTTTTTCTCTCAGGCGACTCTTGAACAATGCAGGGGTTATGGACACCGAAGGCCCCACCCAGTTGACTTGACTGCCCCAAACTTACCTGTAATTAGCCTTTAAGATGAGCAGATTAAACCAACCACTTAAGGAAAAAAGTATTTTTGATTCAGGGTGGGGAATCTGGAGTTGGGAAACTGGCTTGAGAATGAGAAAATACTGTTTGCAACCTGCAGTAGGTTGAATCTGTGTATGCAAAACCCGTGGGTTGGAAGTGTCATCTGTATTCATTGAAGAAAATCCACATACAAATGGACCCGCACAGTTCATATCCATGCTGGGTATGTGTATATATATAATATTATTTATTATAATAATATAGATGTGATCTATACTCAAATCAGACTATGTCTGACTCCTTTTTAATAGTGTGTCAATTGGTATCCTAAAATGTAAAATGTAGAATTTTTAGTGTCTGGAGCAATTATTTTTGCTTTGAAAAGCTCAAGTATAAATAGTTACAAGATACTTTTGGGGAATTATTCTACATTACTCATGTATATTAGAAAGAACATAATGTACAGTCTTAAAAAAACACACACCTAGAAACTATTTCACGAAGTTTAAAATAGAAATTGAGGCATCTTTCCTGGTATATACTAAAGCTTAATTGTTCTTAAAGTAGCATCACAATGTTGGTATTTACCTGATGCAAAAACAATCTATTAAAAAGCAAAAAATAATTATTGGTTAATAAAATTATATAGGTATCAAAACTTAATTTAATGAAATAATTTAATTTATTGAATGAATTACATTTTAAAATTTTAACTTTAAAATTATATTTTGACACTGTAAGATATATTTGAGTAGAAATATAGAACACAGAAATATATTGACAACTAAAATCTACTGAAAATAAACAAAAAAAAGATTGAAAAATGTCTTAACATAATAGCTCATTTAGCAAATTAGCAAATTAAGTGGATATTAAATAAATACTAGTATTATTTTTTAAAAGTAAAAAAATTCAAACAAATAATTGCCAAATCCATATCAACCAAAGGAATGGTATAACCAAATTTCTCCAGAATGGAATGTTTTGGTAACAGTCCATTATGCAGAGGTGCAGGCAGTGGGACTCTGCAAAATGGATTGTAAACATGTGAATGATTGACATTTCTGTATTCAGTTCGATCCTCTTCCAGGATTTCTTATATATTTATTTTCACACACATATTCAAAGATCAAGTCGAAAATTAACTCTTTAGAAAAGTCTGTTTTGTAACAGTAGTAAAACTCAAGTAATAAAAACTATATTTATGTGAGAGTTTAGTCTCCAAAACATTTTCACACGTATAATTTCATTACATTTTTAGTATTTTGACATTTTGTTCTTTCTACATTTTTCTGATTATGTACTATATGCCTACATATGCAGCCTTTGGGAAATTGACTTCTAAATCTGCATGCAACTTATTAAATATTTGGCTCATTTCTGGGTGCAAGTTTACTCACTTCCGTGCATTCTACATATTCTACATCACCAGTTTCCCTAGCCTCTCTTGGCTCCTATTCTCTATTTGAACTCCTCGATGTGTGTTTGGAGACTCTGGCCTCATGATCTGCTCTTGCCTTCATATACCAGAACCTTTTAAGAGGTGCCTGTCCTGCTTCTCTTTGCTCCAGAATTCCAACATTGGCTGTCCTCAGCCTGTGCTGGTCCTATGCCAGCAGTCACTAAATTGAAATTATCGATACCATATCTTGCCACTAAAAGCAATAGTCTATTTGAGAACTTTTTTCAAGGGTAAGTATTTCTAGGTAGAGAATTAAGGTAACCTATAGGCAGAGACTTAATGGCACATTTTACTGTGTTCATCACAATTATATTGATGTCATATTTTATATCACAAAATCAAATTATAAGAAAACTTACTTCTGCTTGTGTGTTGGTCACCCTCTTGTCATCTATTTCTGCAAGAGAAGTAGGTGTAATTTATTAGAAAGGTGATATTCTTTCTTAGGATATCATTAATATTTTCAGTAACCCAGATCAAAATGATTTAATAATTGCCTATCGATAAATATAAAACCCTAATATGCAAATAGACTGAACAGCGGAATAACCGAACAATTGAACAACCAAACAACAGGTCGCTATGATGTGCGCTGACCGCCAGGGGGTGTGCGTGAACATGCAGGCGTCTGCAGCAGGTGGCAGAGTGCGAAACATGACAGGCCGCGGCCATGGCTGGATGGTACCAGACCACGGTGGGGCACTGGTCACTGTCTTCAGGGTGAGCCTCTGGTGGTTACTGAAAATTCTTTGCTCCTGGGCACTGTGGTCTCACCTGGTGCTCGCACCTGCTGCCAACCCCAGAGCTGCTGCTCCCACCCACTGCCAGTGCCATCAGCAGGTGCGAGCAGCATCTGCCAGCCCCAATTACCCCTGAGGGCTTCTCTACCTCCCCCTGTTCCTGAGGGGCGATCGGTGCAGCAGCCTTCACTCACACCCGCTCACAGCGCTGGCCCTGCTCTTACCTGCTGCTGGAGCTGGCCTCAATTGCTCAGCACCATCAATGGGTGCAAGCGGGGCCAGCACTGTCGGCGTGTGGGAGCGGTGGTGGTAGGAGCAGGGCTGCTGGCAGGCAGGAGACCGGGAGTCTCAGGATGAGGGGCCAAGAACCGCCCCTGTGCCCACCACAGCCTCGCAGCCCACAGTTCCTTTCAAGGTGCACGAATTCATGCACTGGGCCCCTGATGCTTATATAACATTTGTGGCTTAGTCTACAGGAAAGGGGAACAGAAATGAGTTGTTTCCTTCTAAGATAACCTTTTCCCAAAGTTTTTTTTAAAAAGGCATTAAAAAATCCCTCCTGAAATTCCAAATTTCCCACCCTCCAGCAATCCAGAAAGTGTCCAAGGAAATGACTCTTAGACAACTACTGGTGTCATCAGCCTCAGAGTGCTGAAGCATAAACAACCTGCTCTTCTCATGGATTTTGTTGCTACTGTCTATGGACTGTTGCCTCTGTCAAATTTCCTCAAGTTTGCCATTAAGCAGAACAAACCTCCCTTTTCATTCAGCCCAGTTACTCTGGCTCTAAGAGAGTCGCCACCCTCTTTTCTATATGCCACAGTTACTTTGTCAGAAATATTTCTTATGACAGTGTTAGGGCAACTTCTACATAGTCTGTGTGAACAAGTGGTTCGGAGGGAAGAGAGGAGAAAGAGGTCCCCACATAGTCCTCTTTCACCAAGGGAAGACAGTCCAGGCTGAGCTTCCTTCCTGCCTTTTCACCTACTTTGCACGGATTCCACCTCTAGGCTTCTTGACCTGGTTACCCTTTCCTGCCTCTGAGGTTCGTCCTGAAGCTGAGAGACTGATCCAAAACTGAGTGAGGAGTTCATCAAAGAATATCTGCTTAATGATATAGATCTGTGTTTATGGACATAAAAACATGTGCTATATAAATGAAAAGGATTTGGAAACTATATTATGGCATGTTAATGTATAAATGATAGAGAGAATATCAATAAAGAGATAACAGAGAAATGCATAGATATAGAAAGGATATATACCAATATGTTAAATGTAGTTATCTCTGGGTATTTGAATAACACATTTTGTCTTATTTTTATCTGCATTGTTTGCTGGTTTTACAGTAAGTATGTATCTGAATGTATATGGATATATATAGTAAAATTTTTATATATAGTAAAAATTATATATAAGTCCATGATATAAAGTTTTTTATTTCATATAGTAAGAGACCAAAATAGCCAAACAACTAGAATGAATAGTATATATAACTATTGTTTATTCTAATATTATCTTGGTTACTAGTTTTTAAAAATTTATGACTTTTATCTCTCTTGTATAGGGGAAGGCAGACAGGAACTCCTTAGTTGGGGACAGCAATCACAATTGTTTAATGTAACCCCTAGAAGCATTTGGCTCATAATCAGGCAGTTGTGAATTGAACAGTTCTAGCTAGTAATGTGAAATCTTTACTAACACCTTTTAAGTAAATATCAAATATGATCTACCCTAACAATGCATGTATGGTGAGCCATTGAATTATCAAATGCTAATGGAGTTTCTTAATGTTTTATTTATGCCTTGGCAATTTTAAAAACCTAACCCAGGACTCATAAACTATTATTTAAGCAACAAAAGGAAGTCCAATCATCCAGCTTTATACTTTCCTACTGTCTATTTATGAGACATAACGTACGCTAAAACAGTGTCTTTCTAAGGCAAGTGTGTGGGTTTTACTCATTGCATAATTCAATGAAAAAGGTTTCTATTCTTTGTGATTTTATTGACATAAGTTGGCTATTTTTTCATAAATACAAAGATCAAGAAAATTCAGAACTGTGTTCTTGAAATTAAAGAGTAAAAATTACATGACTTTTAAGTCAAAGCAACTCAGACAAAAGTACAAGCCAAGCCAAGAATGGATCATAGATGTTTTTGAGATCCACTAATGTAAGTAAATTTCCATTTTCTTAAATTAGATTGTTATTAAATTGGAAAGGTTCATCTTTTCTGCCTTCCAGCCACTTCATATAAATACACACACACACACACACACACACACACACACACACACACACTGCATGCTCATAGGTACACTGGGAAAACATAGAGACACAACATACAGACACAAACACAATGTTCTCTCTAATGTGTACCAAGGAGGTTGTAACTGAAGGAGGAGACCCCCAACAATACATATGCACACTTCTCTAGCTCTTTATTCTCTACAAAAACATTAAATAGAGTTCATAATATCTCCATGTTCTCTTCAGGGCCTCAACTTTAACTCCCTGGCTAATACCAGAAATGTTTAGAAAGCTAAGTCATCAATGAACTATAAGAATATATTTCTGTCTTTAAATTCTGTTTAGCTTTCTCATTAAATAAAAATAAATACCATATTGAGTAGGGTGGAGCACAATCAGTAAATACCTGAGAGATTTGTTAACTCATGGTACATAATCTAAAACTAAAAATATTCTGAAATATGCCATTGTACCTATTTTAGCTTTCTTAACTATATTTTCCCTTTTTGAAGGGCCATTTGGTCTGAAAGAAGAAATTCCTGGCTTTGAGAGACAATTGTATAAGTCATCTAAGCATAATGTTTCAAAGAATACTGCTGTCATTGAAGATGGAGACGAGGATAAAAATAGCCTAGAAGGTTTGAGTATTGATTAGTTAGAATACTCTTGAGATATTTAAATTCATGAAAGGAATAGGACATACTCAAGTCAAAGCAACTCAGACAAAAGTAGTACAAAGCAAGCCAAGAATAGATCATAGATTTTTTCGAGATACAGTGAAGTAAGTACATTTCTATTTTCCTTAATACATTGTTATTAAATTGGGAAGGTTATGTAGATATGCACATAAACTGCAAACACAATTGTCTCTTTTAAATTAAATTTTTTCCATCACCATTTATCCCCATTATGCCTTCTTCCACTCTCCTGCCACACTGTTGTCCATGTCCATGAATTCTCTTTTTTTTTCTTTTTTGCTCAATCCCCCCAACATACCCCCCAACACCTTTCCACCTCCATCAGAGCTATCTGCCTGCTCTGATTTTGAGAAGACTAGTTGTAATAAAAAAGTGCTTATGAAAATAAAGTCTAAAAGAGAAGGAAATAACGAAGACCATGATCAAAGAATAAGGAAAAGTTTCTGAACAGCAACAGAGTGAGAACTACAAAAACTAAGATGTGGGCAAAATATAAAGAAATAGAGAACCAAGGAAAGACTAGAGAATCTTGATTGCAGCTGACCAAGAAATTTGTTTCTTGATGAAAGCACTAGAGAGCACACATAATTCCTAATATGATTCTTCTACTTTTTTGTCTTGACCATCGACAAGTCTCTTTATTTAATGAGCTTTGAGGTTTTTCCTATCTGTGAAATGGGGTTGGGAAAGCATAATAATTCTCTGCCTTCCTCATTTCATCCTAAGCTTGTTTTTAGGAATAAAAAATGTGAACAAATTGGAGCATAACGCCCCACTCCTTAAGTATGGGGTGCACATAGAGAAAGGAGACATAATATTATAAACACCTAATAATAGATCATTGAAATATATGAAGTAAAAACTGATGGAATTAAAAGGATAGTTCTACAATAATAGTTGGAGATTTTGATACCTCATTCTTAATAATGGGTAGAGCAACCAGAAAGAAGACAAGTAAGAAAATAGAGGTTTTTAACAACCTAATTAATGAAATCGGCAAAATAGACAGTAACAGAACATTTACTCTATAATAGCATACATAATTCTTCCCAAGTGCACATGGGATATTTTCCAGAATAGACCACAAATTAAATCTCAATAGATGTAAAAAGATATATATCAAAAAAGTATCTTCTCCAACCACAATAAGATTAAGTTAGAAATCAATAACAGCAGTAAAACTAGAAAATTTAGAAATGTGTAGAAATTAAACAACACACTCTTAAACAACCAATGGATCAAAGAAAAAAATCATAAACACAGAATACCAGGGCTCAAAGGATACAGCAAAGGTAGTGTTAAGAGGAAAATTTATAGCTATCACTTCCCACATTAAAAAAAATTAAAATCAAAAACTTAACTTCATAATTTAAGGAAGTAGAAAAAAATAACAAACTAAATGCAAATCTGAAGGCCTGAGAACCAGGGAGATTGATAGTATAAGTCCTGGTCCAAGTCCCTTGAGCATTCCGGCTTACACCAGAATTCTTACTATTGCCACTGCCGCCCAGTTCTCAGGCCTTCAGATTTGGACTGGAGCTACACAACCAGCAGATGACAGATCGTGGGACATCGTAGTCTCTATAATAATGTGAGCCTATCCCTCATAATAAATCTCTTTCCATATATCTATTTATATCCTATTAGTTCTGTTTCTCTGGAGAACCCTAACTAATATAATCATCAAAAATGAGGAAAGCATGAGAAAAGAGACTAAGGAGGCATGACAGCTAAATGTAATGGGGTATCCTGAAAAAGAGCATTGGGTGAAAACTAAGGCTAGCTGCATAAACTATGGATTTCAGTTACTATGTCAATATTGGGTGATTATATGTAACACTATAGCACTGTAATGACTAAAGCAGAATGTTAATAATCGGGGAAACTGTGATGAGGGGGATAAGTGGAAACTCAGTGTGCCCTCTGTGGAGTTTTTCTCTAAAGCTAAACTCTTCGTCTGTTAATAAATAAAATAAAGAAAAACCAGGAAGCATGAATAAAAAACATCCTATGAATATGCTTTGCTATTGCTGTTGGGATTCTGTATGTGATTTGAATGACACCAGATAGTCATTATTAAAAAGTAAGTAATGTAACTGAAAGGAAGTTAATGAAAAAAAATATAATTTAAAAAAAATGTTATACAGGACTAATTAAAAAGATGAGATAAAAAAGACAGATAAAGGTTAGAAAGAGAAATTTTCAATGTTCAATTAAAGTTGTTGAAAGGTTATGTAAGCAAGGGCATGTTAGTGGAAAATGAGGAGTGAAATGATTTCTAAACAAGTCCGGTGATAATGGGAGCTCTTTACTTTTATTTATTTACTGATTAAGTGTTGAAAGAGAAGGAACAAAGTGTAAAAGAAAATACTAGTCGTACCTGTTTGATTATACCTGCCCTGGGCTTGCTGCTTCTGTGTGTTTGTTCCTCATACCCAAGTGTTGCTTCCCTCAATACTACTACTCCCTGAAGTTCCATCTCCTCTGGCAACTCTCACCCAATTCATGTCTCCCTCTTCTCAGTTAGAAGTCACCTTCTTCCAGCCGATAACCACAGCACTTTCTCTATGCCTGTCACGTAGTATTCATCATTATAAATGCTGTACTGAGGCCATTATTGTTTTATCTCCTCAAATAATCTCTGAAGGAATGAGGATTAGCCTCCATGTTTGATTTTTCCGCAGCTCTTAGCATGGTAGCATAGCTGACACATAATAACAGGTTGTCAAATAAATATATGTTAAAGCTTATGTTTTATAAAACAAGATCTTCCGTTTGCTGCTTCTCTATATTCCAAAATACAATAATAGTGCAATTAGTTAGTCATACTAAATGAATAGTTTTAACATATAAGTATTTGATGTCTAACCTCTTTGCATACACCTGAAACTAATACTAAATAATATTGAATATAAACAGTAATTGAATCAAATATAAATAAATAAATGAAAAAAATAAGTATTTTATTTACAAATTTGTTAAACAGAGGCTGTGACTTCTATTTCTTTAAGTCTGTTTACCAGGTCCAAGGTCATGGCACAGGCACTACAGGAAATACTGCTCAAGTAATTTAAAAGGTAATCTTGGAGGTAAAACAAGGATATATATCATTTGTTTTATTGATTTCTAGAGATTGGGGAGATATCTGGGTCAAGGACAATATATATCATAAGAGAAATTAAAAATAAGTAAATGAATGGTAGATAAAGTCAAATTTAATAGACTATTTTATCAATATCAGCCTCAGACAATAACTAAAAGATTGAAAATGCAGTATTTATTCAGAATACTGGCTACACAAGAGCCACTGATCCATATACAGAATGCTTTCATAAGGAGAGATCTAGTTTCTTAGCATACACCAAAAGATACAGACTTCTGATGAATTTAGATAACAGAGAGCCACTTAAATCTTTATTTTAGGCAGTTATATTGGAAATGTGAGGAGGAACGTCAGTTTAGAGGAAATTGGTGTACTTCCAATAAAAAGAGCATGCTTTGAAGATTCCCCTGCTCAAAAGCAATAACAATGACAGATTAAATATAAAAAGAGATGACTAACGTGATACACCATAGTCAAAGTTTAGTCTAATATTTCTCTGGACCATAAATATAAGAATAGCAAGATGCACTAAGCAGGTAAAAAATCATGGGCCTGGAAAACTTTGGCCCCAGAAGAAGGTGGAGACAGCTGGTTCTTTTCCTGAGGAAATGGATTTACCTCGGGAGAAGGAAGGGACAGAGGCCAGGTTTGATGAGCGAAACTAGAAGCAGGGCTCTGTCGCCTACACTGAGAAAGGACATTGTCTCTGTGTCCAGGAAGACGGGAGGAAGCAGACAACTTGGAACACGCCACCATGGGCTCCGTGACTACTTCGGCTCTGTTTATAAAATCACCATGGAACAGGAGACCGAGGTCCAAGTTCAGATCTGACTCTGGATTAAAGGACTGCCATATGGAAGGGGGAAAGACTCAAGAACATTAACAAGGAAAGGTGAGCACAGGTGGTGAGGGATGGGATTCTCACTCACAATACTTGAAAGTTAAAATATCAAAACATAAGAAGAAAAGGGACCTTTAAGAATGATTGCTAGAAAAGCAATTGGAAGATGAATTTCCTCCAGATAAAATGAAAACTTCAGAGCAATGTAAAAATGTTTTTAAATGAGTATATTTGGGTCCTGGCTGGTATTTTCAGTGGTTAGTGCGTAGGCCCAGGCGCCAAAGGGTCGTGGGTTTGATTTCTGGTCAAAGGCACCTACCTGGGTTGCAGGTTTCATCCCTGGCCCCAGTCAGGGCTCTCATGTGGGAGGCAACCAATCGATATGTCTTTTTTTCACTTTGATGTTTCTCTCTCTTCCCTCCTTCCTCCTTCCCTCCCTTCCACTCTCTTTAAAAAGCAATGAAAATAATATCCTCAGGTGAGGATTTTTTTTTAAAAAAAGAGTATATTTGGGACCCAAGAAGAGATAAAGAAGAAAGTGTATCCATTTTTTAAAAAATCACAAAATGGTGCCCTGGCTGGGTGGCTCAGTTGGTCGGAGCATCAACCCAAACAACCAAAGGTTGCCAGTTTCATTTCTGGTCAGGGCACATGCCTAGTTGCAGGTTTGATCCCTGGTTGGCCCATACAGGAGGCAACCAATCAAATTTCTTCTCTCTCCCTTCCTCTCTCTAAAATAAAAAAAAGTCCTCATACAAGAATTAAAAAAAAAAATGCTCAGCATATCTTTCAGTTAGTATGTTCCACCCCTCTGTGTAATAAGAGGGATTCTCTACATTGGCAGAAAATAGAGATACTCTCCTAAGTCAGTATATATTTTCATTCAGCTTCTTTTAAATCTTTTCTGGCATTACTTTGCAGAAAAAATTAATTCTGTTCTGTAAAGGAACATAACAGAGAAAAGCAATTTATAGTCCTCTTTTTGAAGTGCCCTGGAGATATAAAGACAAGAACATCAGCACCATCCATGACATTCTCAGAAGGAATTTACCATCAGATTTCTGAAAACAGCGGGGAAATCGAAATGATCACATTTCCGCTGATTCTCAGTTTTTATGCCTCACATCTTTGAAGGGAGAAGCATCTTTTTTTCCAGAGACCCTTGGACCACAGCTATGGGCTTTAGGTTTAACAGTTCAAGAACAGTCACTGACCACAAGTTTTCAGAAGTGAATGAGAATAAATCAAATACAAGTGAGAGAAATTGCTGTGCACAGCTCAGCTCTTCCTTTTACATGTAAACTTGTCATTGCCTTGTGGTTTTAGCACTCAGGCATAGAATCAGCCAGTTTCAAGTGCCAGAGAAATCTATCATGTGTTTCTTACGTATAGTAGGGGACTAGAATACTCCGTGTTTCTTTTTAGTAGGGCTCTGCAAAATATCCTAAGAGCTATTTCCCCTCTTAAGCCCCTCTTTCTAACTTATCAGACTCTCACTTTTCTAAAATGAGGTCTAGTCATCAGCCTTTTTGCTGAAAGCCTGCCCGGCTTTGTTGGAGGCCTGTCATTTGGGGCCGTGAGTTAAGCCATCAGGCAGTGGTTTCAGCTGTGTTTTTCTTTGAGCTCTTAGATTTAGTCATAACTGGGGCCCAAACTGAAACCACCAGAGCAATGAATTTATATGCACTGAAAAGGGGACACGGGGAAAAGAAACAAACGGTAGGAATAGTTTCACCCTGTTGTGCCAATACCCACACAGCTGTATTTTTCTTATGATATTATTTATAGTTTTCCACTTTTAACTGAGGAAAGGAAAGACATAACCCCATTAACAAATAGATTTGGATCACTCAGAGCCCCCTAGAAATGGATTTTAGTGGCAGTCAATACCAGCCAGGTGCAGAGCATTCTATGGTATGTGGAAATAGTGAAGGAGAGGACAAGAAATGCACAAGATAGATCGTGTTGGTTTATTAAGAAAGAACTCTCAACCAGTAATTGTCTTGTGCTAGGGATTATATATCTTCCAAACTATCCTAATATGCTTATATTTCATAATTTCTGCTGCCACTTCCAAACACAATAAGAGAACAGAAAAATCAGATCATTTAAAGCCGCAAAGGTCTGCTTTTCATCAGTATTCTTGGATTTTATAAACTTAGTTTCTCTTATAAAACTTATTTTATCCTACTACAGAACCAATTTTTATGAGGGTCAAAGAACTATTGCATCATCTTACTAGGTGTAATTTTCAACCATTGGTAAAGTTTTTCTGCCTATTTGGAGTTTGAATTTCCCACATTTTTTCCAAGAAAATATATTGATTCATCTAAAGCGTGGGTTTTCTTTTGGGATAACATCAGTGTAAACAGCCACACTTATTCCAGGAATTCTAATTTTAAAAATTCCATGTCCTTTTCATAGACTTACCTAGAGAACTGATTACAAAGCATACCTCTAACATAAATTGTATAGATTTATTTAAAATAATGATTAAATGTTTCAGGCAATGTGGACAACCATCAAGAAATTATTTAATGAGCACTTACTATACTTTCCCAACAATGTGTTCTATGTCATTTTGACCTAATATACCTAACTCCTTTAATAGTTAGGATTTGAATAATTTCATTTTTAACCAGTTTAAAACACTACAATTTCATTATTCTACTAGATAGGATATTAAAAAGTTATTCTTAGCAGAGTCCCCAAATGAAATCCCATATCCAGTTGCCTTATAAGTCAGAGTAAGGGAAATGATTGAGGTTAACACGAGAAAATCATTCAGAGGTTAATGATTTGAATGGTGATGCCAGGGAATTTTGAGAACACGTATTTTAAAGGTGGTTCTGAGAGGCACAGGAGTTAGCATTACCTGCCTACCAATATTTGGAATACTTAGTACTGTTCACACCCCATTGACTGCTTTCTCTTTTTCCACACTGGCTGCTAAAATTGACAGTGTCTTATTTAATCTACTTTATAATTTGCACCAGACAGTCAGAGAAAGTGTAATACTTTTTATTCCTAGAAAAGATATCTATACATATAAAGAGGTGCTATGCAAATTATCCGGGATGCCATAATGTGTCATGCCTGGACCATTAGCATATTACCTCTTTATTAGCTCCTATCATCAGGAGGCTGCCTGCGCATGCCTCAGGGTGTTGCTCCGGAGATGGGAGACAGGGCGGAAGCAGGGAGGCGGGAGAAGGCAAATCTAGGGTGGGCAGCGCCGCGGGAATTCACACGCTGGGCTCCTAGTTGTGATATAAAGGTAAACTTCTAAAATGTTTGTTTACATGTCATATATTTACTTACTAATGATTGTTCAACTTGAAATTACGATCAATGAATGTATTTCTAATTTGAATTAATAGTCAATATAGGGGGACTGCCTTTTCACAAAAACTGGGAAGCAAAGATAAAGTTAAAATTCGGTTTCAGTGTATTCTTATGAAGACAAATACACGTGAATACTTGATCATTTTGGAGTGTCTCTAACTCGATCAAACTATTAAACTAAAGAATTTCTTCTTTAAATCATATTCTTATCTCCTAACCATATTACTTGATATGCTCCATTAAAAATAATTTTTTACCAAATCCTTTTGCATCTTGGACTGTGTAGACATACTGTTATGAATTTAAAAATAATTTTATCTGAGTATCTCTGTTCTGAGTAAACCATTATAAAATGACATGAAGTAAAGCAACTATTTCCTTTTACCAGAATCTAAAACAAGAGGCAAACTTCCCCTTTTTGCTACAGATGGAAGTTATATTAAATATATCTGGATACCTATATATAAGCAGCATGGTAAAATTTTGATGATTTAATCAACTGAAAGTATCCCATTATCAATAATAAGTATATTTCTGCTAGCAAAGGAAAGAAATGCACTAATCAAAATTTGAAATTGAACAATCATTAGTAATTAAATTTATGATATATAAGTAAACATTTTAGAAGTTTACCTTATATCCCAATATCTTTTCTAGAAATAAAAACCATTACATTTTCTCTGACTGACTGATGCAAATTGCAAAGCTGATTTAATAAGTCACTGTCAATTTTATAACTTTAAAATCCTACTCTACATAACTTTTTGTAGGCTTAAAAAATACTTGTTAGCTTTTGCCATTAAATGATCTATAAGTATTTACTTCACATTCTAAGTAAAATTTCTTTGAAAAATTATGCTTTATTCATTGTTTTCAAAAATGAAGGATTAAATATATGTGGAATCAGGTTCCCTTTCCATCTCTTGGTACTTTATCTGTCTTGGAAATCATAACCTTCATGCAATTTCCCAATTTTCTTGTCTCAAATGAAATTTACTTGAGGGTTGCATAGTGTGTTCTAAAAGGCAATGATTATTTATAGTAGCTATGTGGAAGAACTATTAAAAGACAAAGTACTGTAATCAGAAATTAGTCCATATGTGTAGCAACAATATATTTGACTAGAGGCCCGGTACACAAAAATTTGTGCACTCGGGGGGGAGGGGGGTCCCTCAGCCCAGCCTGTGCCCTCTCGCAGTCTGGAACCCCTCAGGGGATGACCACCTGCTGGCTTTGGCCCACTCCCCGGGGGATTGGGCCTAAGATGGCAATCAGACATCCATCTGGCAGCCCGACAGCCCTCGGGGAATGTCCACTTGCCATCGGGGAGCAGGCCTAAGCTGCAGTTGGACATCCTTAGCACTGCTGAGGAGGCAGGAGAGGCTCCCACCACCACCGCTGTACTGGCAGCCATCAGCCTGGCTTGTGGCTGAGCAGAGCTCCTCCCATGTGAGAGTGCCCTGACCACCAGAGGGCAGCTCCTGCATTGAGCATCTGCCCCCTGGTGATCAGTGTGTGTCATAGTGACCAGTCATTCCCAGTTGTTATGCTGTTAGGGTCAGTTTTCATATTACCCTTTTACTATATAGGATAGAGGCCTGGTGCACGGGCGGGGGCCAGCTGGTTTGCCCTGAAGGGTGTCCCAGATCAGGGTAGGGGTCCCACTTGGGTGCCTGGCCAGCCTGGGTGAGGGGCTGATGGCTACTTGCAGCTGGTCACACCCCCTTCAGGGTGGGGGTCCCACCTGGGTGCCTGGCCAGCCTGGATGAGGGGATGATGGCTGTTTGCAGCTGGTCACACCCCCTTCAGGGTGGAGGTCCCCACTGGGGTGCCTGGCCAGTCTGGGTGAGGGGCTGAGGGCCGTTTTCAGGCTGGCAGGTGACTGAAGCTCCCAACCTCTCCTTTTTTTTTTTTTTTTTTTTTTAATCCTGGGATTTATTTACCTTCTATGGCTGTCACTGGAGCTGAGAGCTGGCTTTAGCTCTGAGACTCAGCTCCAGCTCTGAGGCCTTGGCTGCTGAAAGCAGGTATCTGGGTTTGTTTGGGTTCTATGATTGTAACACTGTTGCGATCCTGCTTTCTCCAGCTCTGATGGCTGAAAGCAGGTTTCTGGGAATTGTTTAACTTCTATAATTGCAACATAGTTGCTTAGAGTGCAAGCTCAGAGGCCAGCAGTAGCAGGCGGGGAACCTTGGCTTCCTCTATCACTGGAGCAAGCAAGCCTCCTGTTCGCTTCAGCTGCCTGGCTGCTGGCCGCCATCTTGGTTGGCAGTTAATTTGCATATCTCACTGATTAGCCAATGGGAAGGGTAGCAAAGTTACAGTTAATTACCATGCTTCTCTATTATTAGATAGGATAGGAAAATAGAAAAAAATTATACATGTGTGTATGTCAGGAGGAAAAATAAAGCTCTATATTTGTATGAGCCTCAAAATTTAATTTTTTTCTTATGAATGGTGATACAAGAAGAAAATGGGATAAAAACATATTTGAATGCAGTTTATAAGTAAGCACCTATGGTTGCCTGTGTTTTGTATACAAGGCTGTCACCATGGGACTAAAATCTAGTCCCATATCAATATCTAGTATCATAACAATAATGTATAAATTGTATAATATGTACTGGGCATGCTGCTAGGAACTTGGATCTAACCCTCCTAGGGAGCTTAAACTCTTTGAAAGAGACAGTTGGTTAAAGAAACAACCACACTACCATGTAATAAATCATGTCTGTAGCAGAGGAAGCACAAAGCAAGGTAGAAGTACATGTCAAAAGCATCTAGCTTAGCCTTGGCAGAGTCAGGAAGGAACTTGGGGCAAAGGATACCTAAGCTGATATGGCCAGCAAAGGTAGATGGGCTAAGGGCAGTTGATGGGACAGGATAGTTGAAGAGATTTTCATCAGAAGAAATAGTTTTAGAAACTGAAGCATAATTTAAATATTTGGACCATAATATGCCAGGGGCGGAGTCAGAGAGAAGAAAAAGACTTAATAAGGAGCTGGTTAATTTAGGGCTTTGTGACTTTGTTAAGAAGTTTGAACTTTATTCTAAAAGTGTTGGGAAACCACTGACATGTTTTAAGCCAGAAGAAACAATCAGATTCCTCTTGTAGAAAGATTGTTCTGACAGTCCTGTTGAGAATTGATTGGAGGAGACCATCCCTGGATGTAAGTAGTTCACGGAGGAAGATACTGCAGCAATTCAGGTGCTGGAAAATGATAGTTTGAACCAAGTTAGAGTGATGTTTAAGGAAAAGTTCGGACAGGACTTAGAGACTGGCTGTGGGGCAGGAGTGACAAAGAAGAAGGGAGCCAAAGATTATGTCAAGTTTCTGGCTCATAATATGAGTACTTATGGAACTGTTGATTTTGAGGTCTTTATTGACAGTCCAAGCAGGAAGAGTTCATAAACAGTCACTTTCAGAAGTGAACGCAGAGCTGAAGACTCAGGACTGGGAGTCATCAGCCTTCAGGTGGTCAGTGATGCCTTGGGAAAGGATGAGAATGCTCAGGAAGAGGCGGGCACTAGAGAAGCAGGAGGCCTAGGTGGCAACCCTGAGTCATAGCAGCAGCTAGGCTGAGGAAAAGAGGCCTGTAAGCAAACAAAAACTTAGCCAAGAGGAAGATGGGGGAACTTGATTGGTAATCTTATGACTGAAGTCACTCTTCAGAGTGGGTATGAATTTGTCCTGGGTCATCCACTCCACATGTGTGGCACATGTGTAAACTGCTTACACATGGCTTGCTATCTAGAGAGATTATTTGTATTATACCATATCTGGGTGTATTTATATAGTAAAAATAGATACTGTGTAGGTCTTCCTTCTTATTTTATGTTTTACGCTTTATTTCAACATGTTTGGCATTTTAGCAGATAAACCAGAATTCTTTTGCTGGTTTTCTTGCTTATTTTAATTTTAAAACAACAGTATATTGAGGAGGTTTGGTACAATAGCCATATTTCAGACTTTTTTAGCAGGTTTGGCAGGAAGTTGGGATATCATAAGACTCTTGGAAATCAGGTCTTGTAAAATAAAATGTTGGTGGTTTAAGAAAATAATTCAGGAACAGATGGATCAAATTTACTTCCAGTCGCATGAACTTAAATAGGAATGGTTAACCAAATGTATTTTGCCCTCATCTAAATGAAATGACTATAAGTACTGAGTTGAACAAATGCTGATTTCTGTGTTCCTTCGCCCTTCTACTATTTGGCAGTCATCCTTTATTAGTAAATTCTTTCTGTGACTTCTCTAGTGGCCCATTATTTGGAGTAGCATACATAAGTTTAAGGTTAAAAGGAAAATTAACATAAATATTCTTGCTAAGGTTTTCTCAAGGATTGATCACTGCACCAGATACTTCAGATGGACTGCATCTCATCACATCAGCCCACCCCTGGTTTCAGTTATGGCTGCAGTCAAGTTCCAGAGAAGCTCAGCCTCATCTCTAGCAGTTGAACCTATCTTTTCCTCCCTATCTCTGCTTAAAGCGAGTACCTTCAGCTTCCTTGGTGCTTCTCCATGTGACTTGGTTTCCACAGCTTACGTTATCCTATTTGTTTTCACCCTGTGAAGCACCCTCTTAAACGCTGGTGTACAGAACTGAGCATAACATTCCCGATCAAGGCACAAGACATTATAAGGCTGTTATTGTAGTAATGGACGATAATGCTCTTGTTCTCTGCATCCCACCTCCAAGAGGCATGTCTCCTTCATCTTCCCTCTTCCTCCCCAGGGCACTCTCTGGCTCTCGGAGAACCAACTGCTGGTCGAGTTGATGCTCCTGGGGGAGAATGTGTAAGCCCTGGGGGAGTACACACAGTGGATAGCAGCTCCGGTTTCTTGTTTTTCAGGTAGGCAGCTTTAGAAAGGCTTTCTATGTGATTCTCAAGAGATCCCAACACACTGGCTCTCCACTCCACAGCAATGACCTGGGTAGTGTCTCTTCCTTCTCCCCCCGACCCTCACCTCACCCCCCTGAATCGCTCATTCTTGTTTACTGGGATTACATTTCAGATAAAGTACTTTCATCCAAATCCTTTTCCCAGGCCCTGCATTCCAGAGAATCCAAACTAAGTTATTTATATTTAGCATTTTATCTGTGACATGGAATAGTACATACTTGGATTTAAACAAAGATCAAGAAGTATTCACTTATATTTTGCATTGGAATTTCACTACACTTGTAGAAAAAAAATGAGTATATATTTTATTCTAGTCCAGAAATTCATTTTCAGTGAATATAATTACATAGTCCAATTAAACATAAGTAACATTTTGTGTTAAGTACAGTGTATGCTGACAGGTCAGTGGAAGAGAGAGAAAAGCCATATATTAAAAAAAATCAAATATTTGACTCCTTTCTCCTCTGTCATTTCCGTCCCATATCCAGTCTCCAAGTCCTGTCCATTCTTTCTTTTAAACATCACTCAGTTGATGACCCTCATAAAAGCTAATTTTTAGAACTAAGCACTACATTCCAAGTGAGGGTATATCATAATTCCCTTAATGTTGCAAATCACTACATCAGTTGCCATACATGATAGGCTCATACAGCCTATTATACCTTTAAATCCATGGATTTGATTCACATAAACTCTTTTTCTTTCTTCTTTGTGTATTTGACCTTGAATAGTTAAATACAGGATCTTACATTCTTCTTTAATATATTTAATCTTGAAGGCTTTCGCCACATCTAAATACTTTGTCAGGATGTCTTCAACCTTGATTCTGCCATCCAGCTTTGGAGCATTAGCAAGACTTAATTTAGAGTTAGTAATTAAAAATATCAAACAAAATGTCTCAACAAGAGGCAAATCACTAGGATAGTTTACTCCAGGCCCATACATAATGATTGATCTTTAGTTTAAAAATTATGAATTGTCATAATGCATTATAATCCAATTATTTTCATATATATATATATATATATATATATATATATATATATATATATATATATATCAGGAATTATTTGCCAAATATCTTATTGACATACATATGATTTCAGCATTCCCTTTTCCCTTGATCAATCAATGTAATAATCTAATAAAACAGTAGAAATAAAGTTGTGAGGACATGATTTATTTTTATGAACCTACTTGTGCTTCTAAGACTCAACATTTTAGATTACTCAGAAGCCTGTAATAGATTTTGCTTCAAGTTCAAATGAACATTTCACAGTTTCTAAACTCCATTGTTTTCTCAGCCATAAACTTCAGGACTCCCCACAGTCTTCTGACAGCTCACTTATTTTACTTGTATCTTTAAATGTTGACAACCATAGCTCTTTGATCATAATTGCTGTTATTTTATTATCTTGTGGTATACTTTTTTTTTTTCTGAGCCTGGGAACCTGCACTTAAAGTGACAAAAAGCTTTCTTAATGTTATAGTAAACTTATCTTCACGTCTTTTTTAACAATGCTCACAGTGCCTTCTCCCTTGGGGGGAAATTTGCCTTGTACAAAGAGACGAAAGAAATATAAAAGTTAAAGACCTCTGCCTTTGTTTGCTTTTGATTTTAAGTTAGGAATACAGCATCTGAACAAAACAACTGGGATTCACTTTATTTCTTGCTCCTAAAGGAACTGAAAGCTATTTCATGTGTATGCTTCCAAGGGTTTTATTTTAATCCTCAACTTGCCCTGCCGTTCAGCCTCTCTGATACAATTCTTACAAATCCACACAACTCTTCGAAAAATATGTGTTGCTACAAGCTGCTTCTTTCATCTTTATGTTATTTCTGAAAAAGAAGCACCTAAGACTTTATTCTTATTAAAGCAGCTAACATAACAGATGATAGAATGAAAATCCAGGCCTCTAGTGAGTTTACCTTGAAAATGTAACATAAATGTAAGTACTTATGAATGTCATTTAATACTACGCACACACACACACACACACACACACACAGTAGTAGTCTTTTCAAAGCAATGTTTTGATAATATACATTATGAGTCTATGTAAAGTATTTTGCCAACCAGTGTAAGTTATAATTATTAAATTGTCTTTATTCTCAGTAATTTAGAATTATAAAATGTTGATAGTGGAATGAATATAAACATCTTAAGGATCATCTCCTAGATAAATATGTTCTAACTAGTTGATTATTACAACTTTCCAGATACTAAAAATTATATTTATACTGAGAAGCAGAATTAAGTATTAGTATGCCTGTGTAGTAACTTCATCTTTAAAATATTTGTGAATTTCAAATATACATATGGAAATGAGCAGTGTATAATAATAATAATCCAATAACTACTACTTAATGAGTATTTATTTTGTGTCAGAACTGTGCTAAACCTTTTAATATATGTTTTCCTATTTAATCCTTTCAACAGTTATTGAGTATTTTTCACTGTCCTCAATTTAGAGGCAATAAAAGAGACAAACAGTGAATGGTGAAATCAGGGGTCTGAGCAAGCCTATTGAGTCCTTAAGAGGAGAAATTGTCTAGAGTTACAAAGACTGTAGGAGAGGTAAGAGAGGCTTTTGTGTTACCAAATAATTTTAAGCCAATTTGCATTGAATTTGTAGCTCCAGCCATCTAAGTCTTTTTCTTGAAAGGACTTGTTTTGGAGATTATTTTCCCTTCCATCACTTAGTCACAATCCTTGTACATGAACAAGCAAATAAAGATGTGTTGAAAAGCACAGTGAAGTGAGTGAGTACAGCATAGGCCTCCATAGTAAACCATGGTGGGACTAGTCAGAAACAAATGTCACTTCTTTTTTCCCCTAGGGCAGTGGTTGGCAAACTGCGGCTCTTTGGCCCCTTCAGTGCGGCTCTTCCACAAAATACCGACTCTTCCACAAAATACCAACTTCTGTGCATGGGCCACGAAGTTTCAATCGTACTGTACATGCGCGCCTGCATGTGTATTTTGTGGAAGAGCCACACTGAAGGGGCCAAAGAGCTGCATGTGGCTCGCAAGCCACGGTTTGCCAACCACGGCCCTAGGGTATTTAGAGTTGGCAGTCAGAATGCCAAGAAATAAGCTCTATGCAGAAAAAAAATTATAGTTAATTTCTCATGGCAATTATTTTTATAACTAAGGCACTTACATGACTAGTTAGAAGCTTATTCTTCAAAAATAAGAATAAGTCCAGCAATTATTCAACAAGTGCTGGCGAGGATGCAGAGAAAAGGGAACCCTCATGCACTGCTGGTGGGAATGCAGACTGGTGCAGCCACTATGGGAAACAGTATGGAGTTTCCTTAAAAAATTAAAAATGGAACTTCCCACTTCTTGGGATATATCCTAAAAGACCCAAAACACCAATCAGAAAGAATATATGTACCTCTTTGTTCATGGCAGCGTTGTTTACAATAGTTAAGATTTGGAAATAACCCAAGTGCGCAGCAGTAGATGAGTGGGTAAAAAGCTGTAGTACATTTACACAGTGTAATACTGCGCAGCTGTAAAAATGAGGGGCCCCTTACCCTTTGAGACAGCATGGAGGGACCTGGAGACTATTATGCTAAGTGAAAACATGATCTCACTTATTCGTGGAATCTAATGAAGAAAATGAATTGACCAGTAAAGTAAGACCCGAAGCATGGAGGCTTGGAACAGACTGACACACCTTGATGTGGGAGTGGGGGGATGAGGAGAGATAAACCAGAGAACTGATGCATAGACCATGAACACAGACCATAGGGTTGTGAAGACTGGAGGCAGGTAAAAGGGGGGAAAGTGGGAGACATCTGCAATACAGTCAACAATAAAAAAAGAGAGAAAGTTAAGCAGTTATTAAAGCTGATATCATCGCAACCATTTCTTCATTCATTCATTCATGCAATAAACTTTATGAATCAGGTACTCTGCTCCATGCTAGGGATGGGAAGAAGCAACGTGATGTAATGATGAAGAACCCTCATTCTCAGTCAGACCACTAAGCTATTTAACAAACTGGTACCTGAGCATACAGTTACTTCTCATTCCCCCTCCAAGTATTTATTGTGCAACAACTAGGTGCCAACCACTGGGCTAGGTACAAACAATTAAAAATGGAACTGCCATTTAACCCAGCATATATTCTGGGAATATGTCCTAAAAAACCCAAAACACCAATCAGAAAGAATATATGTACCTCTTTGCTCATGGCAGCGTTGAAATCCAGTGCAGTTCTTTTTCTCAAGAAGACACAGACCACAACATCGCAATATAGTGCGATGACTTATATGTTAAAGTACGTGAGGGGCCATGGGAGCACATGCAATACAACAAACTTTAATTGCATTCCTAATATGTGTCAAGGACCTTGGTAAGTGTGAACATTTACTGATTCCAGTGGCCTAAAATCTCCTTTTCTTTTCCAACACCAACCTGGTAAATTTTGAGGAATTATGTCTTTTCTCTGTAGATAAATGTGGAATGATTACAATTTGCCTTCTAGTTCTAAGGATCTACTTGAATCCTACCCATTCATTGGCATTTCCATCACGTCTGTGACTTCCTTATAATCTTCCAATTTAACTGTTTTTTATTTAAATTGCCAGAATTGGTGTTTATTGCTTATAATTAAAGTAGTCTAATAAGCATACCTGCAATCAGACCAGTCCTGCCAAAACGAAGTCCATGTGTGGAGAAATACTTTCAGTATATGCGAACACTCAGTTTCATGACACTTTTCCTGCACAAAAAAACTACTCTATTTCCCAATCGGGGCCTTTTAACATGTTCTTTCTTCTACTTAAAAAGCTTTGCACTCCGTATCACTCCCATTTTACACTTCAAATATTAACCCCATGAAGAAGGCCTTTTTGATTTCTAGACAAGGGTTACACCTATATCTTGTTATATACTCTGGTGGCACTTCTTAATACTCAATAGCATTTATCATGATTTTTTAGTTAATTATTTTGGTACTGATGTATTTAATATTTGCCATCTGCTCCTAAAGAGCCCACCCTGTAAGGGCAGGGACTTTGCCTCATCCCAACTAGGACAGTTTCCTAAAC
Source organism: Myotis daubentonii (assembly GCF_963259705.1). Lineage (NCBI taxonomy): Eukaryota > Metazoa > Chordata > Mammalia > Chiroptera > Vespertilionidae > Myotis > Myotis daubentonii. Next base: position 38,485,376 of record NC_081846.1, read on the forward strand.
TCAGTAGGCACTCAAAAATGTTTCATTGCATGAAAACATCAATGATTAAGTATCTTATGATGTGTACACGTTGTCAAAAACACACATCTTAAAAAGACACGTACTCTAGCTTGGAGTGAAGAAAAAAAAGCTTCTTGATTCCAAATCTGAATCTTGACAGATCAAGAAGATCAGAAGAGTGAGCCCTTCGGGAATGGAGAACAGTATGAATAAAAGGCCACATTGGTAGAATTGTAGGCAGTTCAGAATGGTTTTGAGCAGGGGTGAGAATGAAAAGATCAGCAGAGTTCTCCTCCTAAGGAGCCTTTAATGTCATGCAAAAGAACTTGGAACGTTTTCTGCATTTGGTGGGAGGATTTTTAAAAGTGTTTAAGTAGGGCATGGATCTGGTCAGATGTGTATTTTAGGAATATCACTCTGTTGGAAAAGAAGAGAAAATTAAAGTTGGCACAATGAGTCACACAAGGTTATTGCAAAAGAATGGAGGTGAGAAGGGCCCGAGTTAAGAAACAATGGTAGAAGCTATGGAGATGTGGACTGCATTTGAGGAATATTTAGAAGATATAATTGGCATTAATTGGGATTTCAGTGGGTGTGAAAGAATACATGAAAAGAGGAATATTTGGGGAAATAAAAGGAAGTGATATTTTCACTTTTTGTCATACTAAGCTTGCTTTGCCCTTGGGACATCCAAAATAAAATGTCCAGAAAAATTTTAAACATAAAGATCAGGCAATATTTTTGTCTCAAGACACAAATTTGGAAGTCATCAGTACATGCTTGACAGTTTTCTAGTTTTAAAAAAGTACTCTGATATTTCTTCAAATGTAAAGGGAGGAAAAGATGCTAAGATAAAATTTTAGAAGTTGATAAGGTTCATACAATTTTTTTAATTTTTTACCAAAGAGGTAACAGCACTTTAAAGATAACTCTAATATTATAGGAGGGAAACAGTAATAAAAACAGTAATAAAAACATTTCTAATGGGTTTTCAAGCTCCTACTAAGATCCTAAGAGTTTATAGTGGTAGATAAGAGCTTCTAATATTTAGGGTATTATTTCCCTCTCCCCCAAGATTTTATTGGATACTCCTAAAGAAAGGTCTCTAAAAACTGAAGGTTTTAAATAAAAATTCACAGGATATATTGTACTACTTTTGGGGTTGGGAGTGAGGATGAAGGAGGAGTAAAGAGCTGCTTTGAGTTGAGAAAGAATCATCTATTTCTTTCCTTGGCTACCACTTTTTAAAATTTATGGTATGTGATTTTAGCCTTTTACTACTTTGGGTTCTGCTAAGTTTTTATCTGATCATTTTCTTGCAGTTTTACTTTTAGAAATATAGTATGAAGAACTGAGGAGGGAGAGTCTATAATACAGCACCATTAAATTGTCTTTATACAGATTTATGTTATGCTTTATTTCTAATTTCCCCCTAGAGCATTGCACAGTGGTTCAAAATACCTTTTGAATTTAATTGAAATTGTAAATTGACATGAATGTAAAATTTGTATTAACCAAAAAATAGTTCATCAATTTGTTTCCTACAATATGTGGTGGGAATTTCTTAACTAATTTATTTGTCTCATTTAAATAATAGCATAAATCAGCTAAACACTGACTATGAATTCTGCTTACCATTTATTTAAAAACCATGCAATTTAGATCCAGACTAAAAGAAACATCTACTTACAAGTTATTCATTGACAACCATTGTAGAGTCTGTTTGTCATCTAATCCTGATTGTAACAGATATTAACGGCTTTTCCAACTGTGGTCTCTCCTTTTGCTATTTCTATCTCATTTACAAATAGTTATTTTTTAAATTATTTTTATCCTCCCCTGAGGATATGTTTATTGGTTTTAGAGAGAAAGGAAAGGAGAAAGAGAAACATTGATGTGAGAGAAACATCTGTTGGTTGCTTCCCATAAGTGCCCTGACTGGGGATTGAACCTACAATCCTTCGATCTACAGATGGCACTCCAACCAACTAAGTCATCCAGTTTGGGCTACACATATTTATTGATCCCTTACAATGTGTCATGTGAGTAGCTCTGATATCAAAAGTAGTGGTCCAATTGTTTGCAATGACCACTTTCTGTCTTTTTTCTGGGAAAGGGTAAATATCTTCTTTATACTTTCTAGAGCTTACCAATACTTTATATTTCAGAGCTTTCCCCTTTATCTGACTTCCTTTTTATCTCATTAGCTTCCTTTTATCAAATTGCTCTTCTTAACAGGAGAAATTTTTAAAAAGCACAGAAGATGACTAACAACTGTTTTCCCATACCAGTGATTAAAAAGGGAAGTAACAAACATTCATTCACAAGACAAAGTTAGATGACCTGGACCATATTAATGGATTCTTACAGTTAGAAGAAACTTCTAAATATTAAAGATAATTGTTATTTAAATCAGTAAACACTGAAAGGATGCAAAGTAACTATATGAGGTAGCTGACAGACATGCAGTTGATGATACTAGTTCTGAGTAAGGAAAGGACAGTTGAGCCCTGAAAAACCACCACTCACTGAAGGTGGAGGGAACAAGGAGCCACTAGGCAACAATACCGATAAGTCACCTTGGCTGGAGGAATCAGAAGGCATGGAATCACACAAGCCAAAGGTAGAGAGCATTTCAAGAAGGGAATTGTTAGCAGTTTCAAAAGCAGCTGATAGATCAAGAAAGATAAGCACAGAGAGGAGATGTTTGTTTTCATAAAGTGACCTTTGAGAGAGGAGGTTTAGTGAAAGCCAAAATGAAGTAGGTTGAGTGACTGGTGAGAATCTAAAAGCAAGGACAGGCTCACCTTAGAAGAGCTGAGTCATAAATGCCAGAGAAATCAAGTAGTGTTATAGAGGGGTCGGTGAAGGTCAGGACATGAGTCGGCTTCTTTCTCTTTTTGAGAGAGAGGCTCCAATTCATATTACAAGGCAGAAAAAGGGAAGAGGATAAAGATACTGGAGAGGATGGGAAGCAAAAACTCTTAGGGAATATCTTAATCAATAAAGGGGAAAAAAAAACTCTTAAGGAAAGAGGAAAAAAAGAATCCAAGAATAGAAGGAGAAACTACACGTTGAGAAGAGCAGTGATTTTTGATGAGGTTATCAGGGAAACACATGCACTAGTGTTCAGGATAGGAGGGTCCTCAAGGGACTACTGATTCTATGTTAGCTTTCTTCACATCGTTAACTTTACCCAGAGATCCCTCTTAGTGAAGAAGAAGAACCCCTATATGGTTCTCAGAGAGAAAAAGAGAAAAGCACAGGTTGTATATTCTTCCACATTCTTTATCCCCCAAATCCAGAATTTATGTAATGTCTAAAGACATTTTGTTACCTAAATTACTACTTTCCCTTCCCCTAATTCTATGCAATGATAATATGGAAATTAAAACATAAGCTACTTACCTCAGCTATTCCTATCATGACTCACAGTATGAATATTTATAAGTACATTAAAACAACTTATCAAATAAAAAATCAAAATACTTCTTTCATTTAAATATATATAAGGTATTACAGTCATTTTAATTTTTCCTTCAGTTGTCAGTAATCTCATGCAATAATTGAGAACTAATTATGCTTCTAATGAGTTTTCAATATTAAATAGCAAACAAACATCTAACTTGTTTAAACCAATTTCAACAGGCTCATATTTCCAGGGAATTGATTTTTTTTGCATCTCGATTATTTAACATATCTGATAGTTTAACCTGCTGGTATAGAAATACATCTAAATGCCACTGCCTGTTTTATAGAAAACTTCACCAAATTAGTAAACTTAGCTTCAGTTCAGCGATGCCCGTTTAAGTTTTACTAATTTGATAAGACAGTGGCTCTGATCACAGAGTTTACTTCAACGCTATCTTATGAGACTGCATCAGTCATAATTCTTTTTTAAAACTCTGTGTTTAAGACTTTGCAGTCAGATAGATCTAAGTTTGAATTCCAGGTCTGCCACTGATTTGTCATATGGTATCTGCCACAGTACTTAACCTCTCTGAACTCAATTCCTCATCCAAAAAATGGGGACAGGAGCTATTTGTAAAACCACCATACTCAGTACTAAATCGCTCCTCAGTATTTTGGATCCCCACTAATAGGCTAATACCAAGAAAAGAGAGAGAGACATTTTTGACCAAAGCACGGTTCCACTAAATTACCCAGAGCACCAGGATGGAGGGGCTACAAACTGAAAAATGATGTGCCTGGTGGTTGGAACGATTCAAAGTAGTAGCAGCTGTGCCCAAAAAACAGTAAAAATAATGAGAAATGGTAAAATGTGATACTTCACCCAAGGGAGTCAAGAAAATATCTGATTAGGGAAAACACTTAGTAGAGGGCTGGAAGGCCACATTAGGAGGTAATGGCTACCACACCAGGGTACTTTAGCAATTATTATAAATAAAATTCATGCAAGGGGCTCATCTCTCGCAGCCCCTCGCAGCCCCTCGCAGCCCCAGCTGGCTCTCGCAGCCCCGGCTTCCCCTGGAAGGTGTCCAGACGGTCGTTCTACTGCCCGGTCTAATTAGCATATTAGCTCTTTATTATATAGGATAAGATTATATCTCTATCTGTAGGTTGGCAAGACCTACGACACTTTAAGTTGTATCTATGATGGTATGCACCTCCACTCTTTAAAAAAATAACATTTTTAAATAGAGGTATCACTTAGTTTTATTTTTTAAAGTTGTGTTTTCTGTATAAGAATGTTTTCACAGTGTAAATATGGTTATGCCTATAACATATATAAAATAATACATCATATATACCATATGAATTTGTTTAATGTGTTATTAGGTAGCTACATAACTATTACTTTTACATTTCTAACCAACTTAATTTTTACCAGAAAATTATTTCCCTCTTCCAGGTTGTTTCCCAATTCCCCTATTACTTATTCTTAGAGTCTTGCTTTACTCTCTTAGCTTCCTTGACTCATACCTATCTGGGCAATCAATGATTCAGGTAATAAATTGATTCACTTTTCTCAATGCCTCACACATTTGTCTTTTACAAGCCATTACTTTGCCACCCTCCCCCCCACCCCCGTTTAGATCCTTATCACTCATTCCTAGACTATCCCATCATTCTTCCTACTGACCTTGCTGTCATTGTTCATTCAACACCATATGGGGCAAGACTGGGTTTCTTTTGATCACATCATGCTCTAGCTCAAACAATGTCAATAATTTCCACTTAGCAAGACAAGTTCAGGATTTCTCCCTCTAGTCCCTCCACTCATTGGCTCCCACACACCTAAATTCTCATTGGTTTCCAATGTTAATTAACCTTCTGCTCCATTCCAATTGACCTGAGCAATTAACTTAGCATGTTCTGCCTCCATAATTTTCCAGAAGCTATGCCTGGAATGAAACTCTATTGCCTCCATAAAGTCAACTCTAAATCACCAATATACTGAGAGTTGTCATTCCACTGAACTTTTGCAGCATTTACTGTTGACGTCATTCATTAAATAATAAGTCACCTAACTTACTATAACTCCTTTATGCTGTTTCTTGCCTCTAGTAATTGTTCTAGTTACCTTGACTTGTATCCTGAAACTAGATTATAAGCTCACAGATCAGATTCTTGCAATATATTTTATCAGCACACCTAGCACAGAAACTGGATTTTCAATATTTTTACTTTGGCTTAATTTGGACCCATTATTACAGTGTATAGCTTATGAAGTCATTTTTTTTTCACATACTGTTCTTTTTTTCCCTTTAAATATTTAAGAAGATAGGATCACAAAGATTGAATTTGGGGAAAATCAATAGAAATGGTTATTATCGATTAGTCTAACTCTAAATGGACATAAAGTCTCAAAAAACTTGAACTCTACCCATGTTCTTTTAACTGACATTTAGAATAATGACTATTCATCAATATAAATGGCACATTGTTTTATAGTGCAAAACAAAAGAGCATGATTTTCCTCTCTTTGTTGATTTATCCCAGAAATGTAGAACTTTAGCATCACACATCTATACTGAGATGACAAAGGGTTTGCAGCATGACAGTTTCAATGAAAACTATATGCTCTGTAGTAAACTACTATTAAATACATGATGCTAAATATAGTGCAAGACATACATTATAACATTTCTCTTATTTGACAAAACACATCTTCACAGAAACTTTCACGTTGGAGATAAGAACTTAGTGATTAATGACTCCCTCTCCCAGTAGATCCCATTAGAACATGTGCATCAAAAGAATGAGGACTTTGTTTTCTTCACCACTGCATCTCCAAGTGCCTAGAACATGTAGTCAGTGCTCAAAGCCTATGAATATATTGAATAAATGAGCAAGTTAAATTTATTTAGATTCAATCCATTATCTTTAAATGTTAACATTCTAAAATGCAAGTGTCATGCTAGTCTCTATGAACACAAAACTTTCTCAGAAGTTTACAATCAAGTTGAATTAATTAAAATCTGTTCTAGAATCAGACTATTTCAGCAATAAAAAGACCTTGACCCTATCTCATTCTAACATCACTCATTTTCAATGTGTATGAAAATCTAAAGCCACATGGTCAAAAATAGTGAGCAAAAATAAATTTATATGAATTTTGTAGTAAGTAGTATAAAAAATTGGGATAAAATGAGAAAAATATCCTGATGATACTAATTTCAGCAAAGTGAAAAGGTAATTGGATGATGCTTAAGATATATAGTTCTGTCAAAGCTTCAAGAATAGTTTGTTACAACTCTGAGAATTTATCTAAAGAACTTCTACATGGCATATCTACCTTACGTTACAAAGCTCTTCAATGTGTTTTTGTACAGAAGTTCTTATGTTTCATCTACAGCTAAAGCAGGACATTCACTAAGAAGCAATAAGTAACTTCTACTTGCAGGATGTACCTTAGCCTCTGGAAACCTTCACCTAGGCCCCCAGTTTCCTCCTCCTGCTCCTCCTTCTCCTCCTCCACTCCCACCTCCTCTGCCTCCCCCGCCTCCTCTTTCTTCTTCTGTCAATTGCTTCCCTGCCCCCCCCCCAGTTGTTTTTTAGGTATAATTGATGAATAAAATTTCTTTCCTCCTTTCATTTCATCTCCTGAATATGACTGATTATGTGTGCCTGAGTGCCTGTGAAGCATGCACGCACATGTACACACACACACACACACACACACACACACACACACACGTTTTACCCTTGATCTCAGATTTGCACAAAGGTTTTGCTTTCTCTCCTATCTGATTTTGGTCATACCTTAAATCTAATCTGTTGAACAAACGTCCAGTATCTTTCTCATGCTCACCTAGCATCTAAACCCTAGCCAGACTGATTTGGACTTAGCCTTGTCTCTGAAAGCCCACACTGTCTCATCTTTTCAGGACAATAGATAGGACACGCCTTCATTTTATGTCTCAACAAACAAAATGCCTAGAAAGGTTTTTCAACCTGCTAAGCAATAAAACAAATTGGAAACAGACTTAGATTAGAACTCTATTAACTGTATTGACATCAAAATATAAGTTATTAACTTCAAAATGTATTGACATATCTTGATTACATACATTTATATATACATACACATATGTATTTACATTTATACACATACTAGAGGCCCGGTGCACAAAAATTTGTGCACTCGGAGAGGAGGTCCCTCAGCCTGGCCTGTGCCCTCTCACAGTCTGGGACCCATCAGGAGATAATGACCTGCTGGCTTAGGCCTGCTCCCGGGTGGCAGAGGGCAGGCCCAATCCCTAGGTGCAGCCCCTGGTCGGGCTCAGAGCAGGGCCAATTGGGGAGTTGGGGCACCGCCCCCTGTCATGCACAGAGCAGGGCGGATTGGGAGGTTGCGATGCCACCCTCAGTCACGCTCAGGGTAGGGCCGATTGGGGGGTTGGGGCACCGCCCCCTGTCACACTCAAGGCAGGGTCCATAGGGAGGTTGCAGCGCCACTCCTGTCATGCACAGAGCAGGGCCCATCAGGGGGGTTGGGGCTCTGTACCCTGTCACACACAGAGCAGGGCCGATCAGAGGGTTGGGGCTCCGCACCCTGTCACACTGATCCCGGTGCTGGGAGGCCTCGCTGCTCTGCTGATCCCAGGGCCAGGACGCCTCTCGGCTCCCCTGATCCCTGGCCTGGAGGCCTCTCGGCTGCTGATAACCATGGCCTGTAGGCCTCTCGGCTCCGCTGATAACTGGGGCCTGGAGGCCTATCAGCTCCGCTGATCTCTAGCCAGGAGGACTCTCGGCTGCTGATAACCTGGCTGGGAGGCCTCTCGGCTCTGCTGATCATGGGTCCGGGAGGCCTCTGGGCTCCGCTGATCACCGGGGCTGGGAGGCCTCTCGGCTCCGCTGATCGCGGAGCCTCCGACTCCGCTGATCACAGGCCTGGAGCGGGCCGGGAGGCCTCTTGGCTGATCACCGGGGCGGGAGGCCTCTTGGCTGATCACCGGGGCGGGAGGCCTCTGGACTCCGCTGATCACCGGGGCTGGGAGGCCTCTTGGCTCCGCTGATCACCTGGGCTGGGAGGCCTCTCGACTCTACTGATCACCTGGGCTGGGAGGCCTCTCAGCTCCGCTGATCACCGGGGCTAGGAGGCCTCTTGGCTCCGCTGATCGCGGGGCCTCCGACTCCGCTGATAGCAGGGCCAGGAGCGGGCCGGGAGGCCTCTCGGCTGATCACTGGGGCCAGGAGGCCTCTGGATTCCGCTGATCACCGGGGCTGGGAGGCCTCTCGGCTCCGCTGATCACCTAGGCTGGGAGGCCTCTTGACTCCGCTGATCACCGGGGCTGGGAGGCCTCTCGGCTCCGCTGATCACCGGGGCCGGGAGGCCTCTCGACTCCGCTGATCACCTGGGCCAGGAGGCCTCTCGGATCCACTGATCGCGGGGCCTCCAACTCCGCTGATCACCTGGGCTGGGAGGCCTCTCGACTCTGCTGATCACCTGGGCTGGGAGGCCTCTCGCCTCCGCTGATCACCGGGGCTGGGAGGCCTCTCGGCTCCGCTGATCACCGGAGCCGGGAGGCCTCTCGGCTCTGCTGATCACCTGGGCTGGGAGGCCTCTCGACTCCGCTGATCACCTGGGCTGGGAGGCCTCTCGCCTCCGCTGATCACCGGGGCTGGGAGGCCTCTCGGCTCCGCTGATCACCAGAGCCGGGAGGCCTCTCGGCTCTGCTGATCACCTGGGCTGGGAGGCCTCCGACTCCGCTGATCACCTGGGCTGGGAGGTCTCTCGGATCCGCTGATCACTGGGGCCGGGAGGCCTCTCGGATCCACTGATCGCGGGGCCTCCAACTCCGCTGATCACCTGGGCTGGGAGGCCTCTCGACTCTGCTGATCACCTGGGCTGGGAGGCCTCTCAGCTCCGCTGATCACCGGGGCTAGGAGGCCTCTTGGCTCCGCTGATCGCGGGGCCTCCGACTCCGCTGATAGCAGGGCCAGGAGCGGGCCGGGAGGCCTCTCGGCTGATCACTGGGGCCAGGAGGCCTCTGGACTCCGCTGATCACCGGGGCTGGGAGGCCTCTCGGCTCCGCTGATCACCTAGGCCGGGAGGCCTCTCGCCTCCGCTGATCACCGGGGCTGGGAGGCCTCTCGGCTCTGCTGATCACCTGGGCCGGGAGGCCTCTCAGATCCACTGATCACCGGGGCCGGGAGGCCTCCGACTCCGCTGATCACCTGGGCTGGGAGGTCTCTCGGATCTGCTGATCACTGGGGCCGGGAGGCCTCCGACTCCGCTGATCACCTGGGCTGGGAGGTCTCTCGGATCTGCTGATCACTGGGGCCGGGAGGCCTCTCGGATCCGCTGATCACTGGGGCCGGGAGGCCTCTCGGATCCGCTGATCACTGGGGCCGGGAGGCCTCTCGGATCCACTGATCGAGGGGCCTCCAACTCCGCTGATCGCGGGGCCGGGAGGCCTCTCGGCTCGGATGATAACCGGGGCTGGGGGGCCTCTAGGCTCTGCTGATCGCGGGGCTGGGCTGACTCTCGCCTCCCTGATTGCGGGGCTGGGCCGACTCTGGCCTCTGCTGATCATGGGGCCGGGAGGCCTCTCGACTCTGCTGATCTCGGGGCCAGGAGGCCTCTCGGATCCGCTGATCTCGGGGCCGGGAGGCCTCTCGGCTCCGCTGATCTCGGGGCCAGGAGGCCTCTCGGCTCCGCTGATCTCGGGGCCGGGAGGCCTCTCGACTCTGCTGATCCCAGGCCCTGAGGCCTCTCTGCCCTGCTGCTTCAGGGCTGTTTGGCTTCGCTCTGCTTGGAGCCTGAGTATGCAAATTAACCGCCATCTTTTAGCTTCTATAATTAAAACATTGTATCTTTTGGAGTTGTTGCTTCAGGAGCTCAGAGCCCTGCAGCTGCTGCGGGGATCCTTGACTTTCTCCATCACTGGGGCAACCAAGCCTCCTATTCTCAGCTGCCTGGCTGCCAGCCGCCATCTTGGCTGACAGTTAATTTGCATATCTCACTGATTAGCCAATGAAAAAGGTATCGGTTGTACGCCAATTACCATTTTTCTCTTTTATTAGTATAGGACTAGAGGCCCGGGGCATGAATTCGTGCATGGGTGGGGTCCATCAGCGTGGCCTGTGGGGATTGGGCTGAAACCAGAAGTCCAACGCCACCTGCCGCTCCTGCCTGCTGCTCCTTCTCATCCCAACCCCACCGCGCCTGTCGTGGGCTCGTACTCAGTCAGTCCTGATCTGGAGAGGCTGGCACCACCACAGCAGTGCTCGCTAGCTGTGAGCCCTGCATCTGGCACCTGTCACACAGCGGGGTTGGGTGGGATGCAATCAGCCCTCCTGGCTGGCGGTGGGATGCTTTTGCAGGCCTGGGACCCAGATCCATCCCACTGACGTTCGTGCCCACTGACGTCCGTGCCAATTGTCAGGAGTCAACTGGCAGCCACTTTTATATTGTTTCTTCCTTGCGAAATGTCTAGGGAGGGGAAGCAGCCATGGTGCTCAAGGCCGACTTCCAGGAGGCTTGCAGCGCTGTTGGGATTGTGCCGGTGGTGCCTAGCCCATTCTCCAGAGACTGGACCTGCAGGACTACTGAGGGAGGGAGTGGCTGCCCCTGGGCTGGAGGGCCTCCGAGATGAGTTGTTGGGCTGAGAGGCACTTCCGCTGTAGGAGCACACTGACCACCAGGGGGCAGCTCTTGCTTTGAGTGTCTGCCCCCTGGTGGTCAGTGCATGTCATAGCAACTGGTTGTTTGGTTGCTTCAGCTTTTATATATATATAGATGTACAATATATACATATATTTTTACATATGTCCTCCCAGAATGTAGCTTTTTAAAATCAGTTTATGAATCTAGTGCTAAATTCATACTAAGTGAATGAATAAATAAATAAACACCCTAATGGTGTAGTTAATCCATTTAGAAAACCTACCATTCGTGGAAACTTATAAAACTTGTTGGCCCACCACATGTTTGGCAAAGACTTCAAAGATAGCTAAACGTCTTCAAAGATGGGGTAACTATACACTATCATGTATTTGTGATGACAAGGAAAGATTTCTTTTGGATCATGGATGAAAGTGAGATTTAAACATTAGTTCTGTAATTGGAAATTTGGCTATGAATCACACAAACTTAATATTTTAGAGCCTAACCTATAAAATGAACAAAATTAAACAGATGTCTAACCGCTATTAAGTATTTAATAGAGGGATAAGTGCATTGACTATATAATCAGGAACCCAGACTCTTATAGTTTGGTGTATTTTTTTTTTTTTACCAGAAACAAAGGCAAAATAAGATACTTAAGTCTGACTAAATAATGCCTATAGTTTAAAGACGCTGGAATGTTAACATGTTTTAGCTATAAAGAATAGGAATCAGTTTCTCTTTCAAATATATATACATAATTATTTCTTTAAAATGTCAGCTTTTATGTTCAAAATGAAAAGAACTAGCATTTCAATAAGAAACTACCACATAGTACCAATAACTGTATTATTTCATTTAACCCTCATTTAATAATCACATGAGATGAATATCTCTGTATTATTTTTCAGATGAAGAAACTAGATCTCAAAGAAAATGGTATCACTTTTGTGAGCCCTTAACTGCTAAGTGCTAAAACTAAGGTATAAACCCACATTTACCTTACCCCCAAAACCCTTATGCTTTGCTCAACTGCTTCAAAGGTAAAGTCATTACAAAAGCACAGTTTCTATGTTTTCTTTGATTGAAACCATTCATTTAATAAAAAGCATTTAAAAGAACATGTTGTAAGATGTTCAAGATGAAAGTGTCCTCTTTAAGTATTGAGTCTGTCCCTCTTTACCAACGTGTTCTCGCCAAAGGCAAAGGCCGTGACTTGGAGGGGCCTATCCTGTATCATATCAAGCATGTCACAATGCACTCATAGCTTACATTAAGTCCAATCGATTTATAACTACATTCTTTGAGTTTCAAATAACTGCCTACCATATTTTATAGGCATTTTTATGAAACATTGATTTATATTTTGAAATATTGTTTGAAGTGCTAAGTCCACTTAAAATTTTCAGGCCCTATGTTTTTTGTTGTTGTTTATTTGTTTTAAATTTTTTTATTGATTTCAGAGAGGAAGGGAGAGAGCGATACAAACATCAATGATCGGCTGCCTCCTGTGCGTCCCCTACTAGGGATCATGCTCACCACCTGGGCATGTGCCCTGACTGGGAATCCAACTGTTATCTCCGGTTTCCTAGATCAATGCTCAACTACTGAGCCACACCAGTAGGACCAGGCCCTATGTTTTTCATAGGTCTAGTAAAACTCATAATTCCCTGGCACTATGTCTTTATTGATCTATGGGTGGGGGTAGGGGGTTAATGGCACTGGGAAAAGAAAGGCAAAGTCCTTTGCCTGGGTAACTTAGTAGATATCAGGACCAGAGACCAATGGTCTAGTTTTCTATCACATGCCTCCATATGCATAGAATTCCACACAACCCATTATGTACAAGACAGATTTGGGGGTCTGTGTTCAAGCAGTCTCTCCTATGAAGCTCAGGCTTTGAGTAGAATTTCAGCTGGATATTAAATGACATTTAGATTCGAAAGGATATGTAAGTAAAGTATTAGTAATATTAGTAATAGCATTGGTATTTTATAAAATAAATAAACCATAATATGCAGCCATAGCATAATGGGGCATCATGACCAACCAGTTATTCAGTATGTTTGAAGATTGTGTGTGTGTGCATGTATGTATCCATGTACATATCCAACAATAAGCATAAATTATAAAATTTCAATACATGCAAAGTTATCTCATCAAATCTCATTTCATAAATCCAGAAAATGATACTCAAAGACATGAGGTGATTAATTCTTTTATATAGCTACACCATAGCAAACTTGAGACTAACAATACACAAGTTATTGTTTTTAACTACTTTCATACTGCTGCTGCAAGCAATTTCTATAGATAAATCATGATAATCAGTATTCCTTTTCAACAAAAAAATTCCTACCTTACATCCTAATTTTGAAGAACAATATGATGAGTAATCTGAAAACCATTAACAAGCAGTGAGAAGCCAGGTTAGTCAGTTCAAATCCTGAGGCTGCAAACTTTTTTTCAGTCCATGGTTTTAACTTTGCTCAAAACTTTAAACTTCTTACTCTTTTGTAATATCTCAAATATTTCAGTAATGGCTCATGCATAGGGTTGGGCTTTAATTCCTTTGTGTTTCGCTAATAATGGCACACAGCTTCACATGCAGGTTTCAACACATCTTCCCTAGAAGAGGAAACTACTTAAAACTCAAGGCCACTGTTAACAAAAGAAAAGATTAGACAGAAAAGATTTCAGGAAATTTTAAAGACAATTTTTAATTAGTTCATGTAATTTTGCTCTGAAGGGTAACCACATTCAACAATAACATTTATCCTTCAGTCCTGAGAACCAATGGGTGTCACCAGCGGATGTAGACAAATTGGCTTAAGCATCACTTTTTTAAGAGAGATTTTATCCACTTATTCTCTCAATGCTCTGCACCTTTTGTGCAGATCTGGTTAACTTTAACTCCACTTTTAGTCTCCCTCTTTTAATTCTTATTTTCTGACTAAGAAAATATAAATTTATTTTTAAGTTTTCAGAAGGTTTCAGTAAAGATCAAAGTAAGTGTCTTTGATCTTTTATACCAGTGGTTCTCAACCTTCCTAATGCCACTACCCTTTAATACAGTTCCTCATGTTGTGGTGACCCCCAATTTCATTGTTACAAATTGGACATAATTAAAGCATAGTGATTAATCACAAAAGCAATATGTAATTATATATGTGTTTTCCCATGGTCTTAGGCGACCCCTATGAAAGGGTCATTCGACCCCCAAAGGGCGCAACCCACAGGTTGAGAACCGCTGTTTTATACCAAACCCTGACTTTCAAATATCATTGTTTTTATCTTGTTTAGTAAAAATCTTAGGCAATAAAAAAGATATTAGGTTAATCTTCCTTCAGTACTTTTTAAGTTGCCCATTTCTTAATTTCAATCAGTGGTCTCTGTGGACACTTCATCCCACAGCTCATAAAATCACCATCAACAAGTGCAATGACTAGATTGGCAGCATTTCCAGTTGAGGAAAGGAAAGAGCACAACTCTTTGCTTCAATAATTTCCAAGAGATTATGTTTTACTCTCACTGCTATGGGCTCTAACACTGTGATCTATAATACCAAACATTTCTATTCATTATTTTCATCTTCAAAGCAACTCTATAAAGTAGATATTATTAATTATATTAGATATATGAACAAACTGAAACTCAAAGAAGATGGATGACTTGCTTAAAGTCACAGAACTAGTAAGTGGCAGAGTTGGGATTCAGGCCTAGGGCTCTCTGTTTCCAAAGGTTATACCTTTTGATTATACCATATTGCTAGAACTACTGTTTTCCTAAGACTGAGGTAGGAGGGACTGAGAAAAGAGAATGACAAAGTAGGTAGTGTAGTCAGGCACTTATTTGAGACCTGAAAATAATGCTATGAATAACATAAATGATAGAAAATATGGGTGTTTATATAAAGTATAACAAATGCCTTTAGTTACAGATTGAAACAATATGCTGCTTCTGACTTTATAAATCTTCAAAATTTCCAAATTCCATACTTAGATAACTTGTTCAGCCACACATGCTCACTTCACTAAACATTGAAAATGAGAAGGATCTAACACTCATTAAAGAAGAATGAAAATTTTGCTCCAGTTGGATTTTGAATTTAAATGGATGTATTGCATTGAGGTCATACAGTTCAGAATTAACTAGCTATTTCCTGAGCCCACACTTATGGAGCATCTGTCAGAGGTAGGATAGATTGTCTGGCAGCATGTTTATGACTCAGCAAAGTAGATGTGAGTAGATAATCTTAATTGCTTGACTAATTATGTATGTGTCTAAATGGAGTTCTTTAATGATTAAGAGCAGTAATGGTTTTTCAGGTAGTTGTACTGAGCCTATGGTAGATAAATTACCAACATTATTAAGGTAATAATACTAGGTAAACATACATTTTCTTTTTATCAGCACGTTGTGCTTACTCTTAAAAGGCTCTAGTAAATTGGATTTTAATTCCAGTGGCTCCATTAGAGAGGCATTACTTCCAGGAATGTTTTAAATATTTCATATGACATTAGAATAAGAGAGATTTTATCCACTATATCTACAGTAATGTGCTTCATTCTAAACTCATCACCTTTCCCACTCCTCTCCAAATGTGTTCTGCCTTCTTAGAAAAGGCCCTGGTATCTGTAGCCTTAAGCCAAACTTCTTTTGTATCACCATCTCCCCATCTGCCATCCAATTAACCAAGTCCACTGACTCTCCATGGCCTCAGACTTTTTCACTCATATTTATTCTTTATCTGTGACCACAGGGACCATTTTAGAATAAAATCTAAGCACACAAGCCGAAACTGGTTTGGCTCAGTGGATAGAGCGTCGGCTTGCGGACTGAAGGGTCCCAGGTTCGATTCCGGTCAAGGGCATGTACCTGGGTTGCGGGCACATCCCCAGTGGGAGATGTGCAGGAGGCAGCTGATCGATGTTTCTCTCTCATCGATGTTTCTAACTCTCTATCTCTCTCCCTTCCTCTCTGTAAAAAATCAATAAAATATATTGGGAAAAAAAAATCTGAGCACACAAGCCCCCCTGCTTGAAACCATTTGGGGGTTCCTAATCATAACTCCTTCAACATTTTTACAATGTTCCCCTATATGGTGCCCACCTAACCTCCACCCTCACCTGATGCCACTTTATGTTGATTCCGACTGGACTGCTTACAGTTTCTCAAATCTGCAAGGCCTTGCCCTACTTCTGAGACTTTGTCCGTGTTTTTGCCATTGTCTTGAATATTCTTCCCTGCCTTTTCCTTCAGGTTTCAGCACAACTTCTTCCCTCCGTTAAGCATTTACTAACTGGTTATGTGCTCTTACTGCGTTTGTAATTTTATTGGGAATGTTTAGAGCATGTCAATCAGTCTAGATCAGGGAGCATAAGCAATGTTAAAAACTAATAATATGTTATATGTCAATTCTTTGAAAGATCATTTTGGGGCTTTTTGTCTTTGTCATGCTTTTTCCTTCATCAAAACATTCAATCAAAATTATTAATAAAAAGTAAAATTCAAGTATTCTATTTTTAAAAAAAGGAGTCTTACTCATTATTATATAATAATTACATTATTAAACTATAAATTTAATAACATACACAAATATTTTTAATCATTTTGATTTTTGTTTTGCCTTGTTTTGTTTCCACTTGCATGTGTTCCTTAGAATATAAAATTTTGAATAGGAAGTCATATTCTATTTTTTCTCAATTTATTTTATGTGAAAGAGTCAAGATTATTTTGTATCTAAGAAAGATATTTTCTCATTAGGAGTTTGATGCTAAAGCCTTTCAGGCTTTTCACTGAAGTGAAATGTAGGCCTATACTTCTAAAAACAATGAGATCAATTTCAAATTCAAGCTATTGCACAGAAAAATTTAATATTAAAAGGGGAAATATAACGATAGTAATTAGGTTGTGGTATGTCTGAAAAGTTGCCAAGAAGAATGTCAAACTAAGTTAGAAATAAGAAAATGAACTGATGCCTGCAATAAGCTCATTTTTAGGTAATAAACCCCAGTATGCTCATAATTATAGATCTATATATATATAAAAGCCAAGCGACCAGAATGACTGGAATGACCAGAACGACTGGAACGACCGATCACTATGACGTGCACTGTGGCCAGCCAACTGGCCCGATCGAGGGTGGGGCAGGCCAGCCAACCTCCCATGGCCCCTCGCCCTGGCCGGCCCGGCCCCAATTGGCTCTGATCGGGGCGGGCTGGCTGGACCCCACCTGTGCACAAATTCGTGCACCAGGCCTCTAGTATTTTAATAAGTACCCAGATAAAAGAAATATATAGAACACAGTTTTATGTGAATCAGAAAATAAAACAGCTGGAAAGTTGTTTGCAAAGCTATGTGCTTACAATATGCTTACAAATAATGCACTGGGGCCACAGTAAGTTGTTTCTGTGGCTGCCTTGTGTAAAAAATGAGGGAAAGGGAGGATAAGGTACAAGGTCCACTCTAAAATTAGTTTCCTTATAGTCATTACCTTCCACTTATGTTGAAATCTTACATGCAAGCCAAAATGGACTTTTGAATGAAGTGTGTAATTTTAAATGTTTTTGATAAGTCATGAACTGTTTGATTTTCAGTATTGACTACAAGTTGCTAACTATTCCCTGATAGCTTATTGCAAAGAACAATAAAGTTTCAGGGCATTACTGGGTAAAATGTTTACTTCTCAATTCAAAGGAAATGAAAAGTAAGCTTAGTCCCTATTTATGTGGGCCCATTTACTCATCAACTTAGGAGAAAGGTAAATGACCATTACAGGACAGATACTGCTATTATATGGCAGTATTGAATTGAACTCTTGAACTCCTATGTTCCTCTAAGAAGGCAGCCAAATTGATTATATATTCAGTTTTCTACTATCACCATTTTACTGACTTTTTAAAAACAGATTCAGATGATTTAAAGAGAGCAATTGGTTATTGGACAAGCACACTAAGGCTTTGGGATATAAGTCTCAAAATCACGATTATGCAAAATTGTCTATCCACAGTCATTAGCTGAGTATGGTGCTAATTAAGAGCATGTCTAGACTGAAACAGTGACACAACCAGCTCCAATCTACTGCTAATAAAATTTATCCTTGCTGAGATGATTCCAACTTTTTTCATCCTGTTCATGTGCTGTAAAAGCCATTTTAAATTATCTTATAAATATTTAATGTAAGAGCTCCTGTGGTTCAATGGGCTATCATGTGTAGGTAGTTGTGCAATGTGAGGGCAAAGATAAACTTTCTGAAATAATCAGGTAAGTTTTAAGTGGTCTCTATTTTCCTTCCAGAACAAGGGTTCTGCTTAGTCACTCTCTCATATCTCCAGAGCCCTGTTCTTCAGACCTGCTACCCAGAGAGGACTTAACTAACACCTGATACACTTGGAAGGGTCTGCTGACATGGTATTTCTTCTTCCAACTCATATTAAAATTT
Source organism: Myotis daubentonii (assembly GCF_963259705.1). NCBI lineage: Eukaryota > Metazoa > Chordata > Mammalia > Chiroptera > Vespertilionidae > Myotis > Myotis daubentonii. The sequence goes on from NC_081846.1 coordinate 38,503,897, forward strand.
AATGATTTCATAATCCATTCCTTCAGGGCATTACAAGGTGACAGAAAGTCATTGACAATCAGTTGGAGCAAATGAGTCAATGGACCCAGTGATTTGTTACTTCTACTGGACTCAAGCCTTCCAGCTGGAATGATTGATGAAAGGCTCATAGGGAAAAGGAGATTTGAGCTGAGTCTAGGAAGATAAGAACAACTGCAATAGACGGAAAGGGAAGATGACATCTCAATATGTGTACAAATCACTCATATTGGTCAACTAGAATCGGAAAGGGAAGATGACATCTCAATATGTGTACAAATCACTCATATTGGTCAACTAGAATCGGAAAGGGAAGATGACATCTCAATATGTGTACAAATCACTCATATTGGTCAACTAGAATCCAAAGTTTTAAGCTGTTAGCCTTCCAACTTATGTTCTAAGTCAAGACAAGAGTTGTTTTAATAAGTGTATATATACAGGTAGGAAACCAGACATCAAAATAAATAACAGGGTCTAACTCTAAGAAGGAAATGCTTGAGATTTATTTTTTTGTTTGATTATCTGAATTTTTGCTTATATAATAAAAAACTAAATATTAAAGTCATCTTATTTAATACATTATCAAAGAAAAGAAAAAGGAAAAGAAATAGAATTGACACTCCAAGACAATATCACTCACATCCTAATATATAAAAACCCTGGGTTCATCACATCCACAGTGACTGGAGGCTAGACCTAACGCCCAGGCTGTGTGTGCAGCAGGCTCTGGTGGGTGGGGACTTGTGGCAGCAGAGATGGGGACAGGGGAGGTCCGGCCAGCACTCACACTCACTCACAACCACACACATGCACAGACACACACAACACCCACCAGCTCACAGCCTTTTCTCCCTTTCTTTCTCTCTCTCCCAGCTTGCTCTAGGAGCCTCTCTCAGAACAAGAAAACAAAACAGACAGGGCCTGAAGAGGCCTGGAGGAAAGGGAAGGAGGGCAGAAGGTGGAGCAGCCCCCACTGGCCCCGCCCCCTCCTAGCTGGGAAAGAGGAAGAGGGAGACAGGGAGGCAGGGAGGCCTGGAGGACTGCTGAGAAAAACAAAGAGGGCCAGAGACTGAGCGAGATCAGGCTGGCAGGGGAGGGCAGTTAGGGGTATCAGGCAGGCAGAGGCAGTTGGAGGTGAGATCAGGCCAGTAGGGGAGGGCAGTTAGGGGCAATCAGGGAGGAAGAGGCAGTTAGGGATGATCAGGCAAGCAGGCAGGTGAGTGGTTAGAGGAGCCAGTGGTCCCAGATTGCGAGAGGGATGTCCGACTGCTGGTTTAGGCCCAGTCCCTGGGATTGGGCCTAAACCGGCAGTTAGAAATTCCCCAAGCGGTTCCCGATTGAAGAGGGTGCAGGCTGGGCTAAGAGGAACCCCCTGACCTGTGCACAAATTTCATGCACCGGGCCACTAGTTGAAATAGAATAGAAAAAAGTACATTCTGGTATCACATCAAATAGAACCTCGTGTGGCTAAGTTATAATTAAGAACTTGCTTATGATTACTTCCATGAGGAAGATAGAAATAAAACAACAAGAGTATGATGTTGCTTATATGTAGAAAGATAAATGTATTAATACAGTGGGAAGTCCATTGACTTTGGATAGACAACCTATCTTTAAATTTCAGACCTACTAACTTCCTAGCTTCTTTGATCTTGAGCAGCTCACCAGTCACCCTCATTCTGTAAAATGAAAGTAATATTTATCTCACAGCATTTTGAGGATATATATTATAGGTGAAATAGGTTTGCAAACTATCCATATATATAAAAGCCTAAGCGACCGACCAACCATTCGACTGTCTGAGCAGTAGCTATGACGCGCAATGACCACCAGGGAGCAGATGCTCCAACCAGTAGCTATGACGTACACTGACCACCAGGGGAAAGATGCTCAACACAGGAGCTGCCAAGCTGCAGTGACTTGGCAGCTGCGATTCTCAGTTGATGCACCCGGAACTAGAGAGGAGGGAGCCCGATTCTGGGGTGTGTCACCCGAGAACCCCTCTCTTGTAATCCAAGACCCCTTGGGGGATGTCAGAGAGCCTGTTTCAGCCCTATCCCTGCAGGCCAGACCAAGGAACCCCACTGGTGCATGAATACGTGCACCGGGCCTCTAGTAAAACTATAAAAGATAAGATAAGTTACGATTAAACTCTTTACATTTGCCTTTGAGCTTATATTATTTTTTAAATTATTTTATTTGTAGCTTAAAGGCATTTTTCTTTTATGTACTAGATGTATCTGTACTAGATACGTCTGTACTAGATCTATCTGTAAAATATGTATTTAATATGTTCCTTGTATGTAACTGTCCATATAAACAGTACAGCTGGTATTGGGCTTGACTCCAACTATGGCTGTGAACTATAAAACTACAGTATAAAAATATCTTTGAAAAAAAAAATATCTTTGACTGTCTCCAAGACCTTAAGCAAAAAGTGCCCTTTATTGGCTTAGTAAAGCAGGAATTCTGGGCTATTCACCAAGTAAAATGACCTGTGGGAGAATTTGAGATGAGCCATTCTAGCTCAGTCATTCATGACATTTTTCTTCACTGAAATGTGATGGTGAGTAGCTCTCTGGCATTATTTCTTGAAAATCCTTTCATCACTGGGGCAAGTGGGCAGTGCTTAGGATCCAAGAAGGGAGAATGAATAATCCTTTGAAAAGCAAATCCATTCCGAGTCTGTCCTGCTTGATCTGAAATCCCTGGACATATGGAAAAGTTATTTTCAATAAGAAGATACCTATGGCAAATGAGCAAGTTTCCTGTATTCAGCTTTAGAACCCTCAGCCAAAACTAGAGGAAATAGAAAAGTCTAATGAGCAAAATGAACTGACAAGCAAAATAGGGACAGACTCATAGATAGAGAGCAGGCTGACAGCTATTGGGAATGGGGGTGTGCTGCGGGTGTGTGTAGAAATTGAGCAAAAAAGAAAAAGAAAAGAGAGAAAAAAATTCATGGACATGGACAACAGTGTGGTGACTGCGGGGGGGGGGGGCGGGGGCGCAGACAGTGTAGGAGGGATAAATGATGATGGAAGGAGACTTGACTTGAGGTACAGATGGTGTGTTGTGGAATTGTACAACTGAAACCTGTATAATTTTGTTAACCAGTGTCACCCCAATACATTCAATTAAAGGGGGGTGGGAATTAGGGCCCTAGCTAGTTTGGCTCAGTGAATAGAGCATTGATTTGCAGACTGAAGGGTCCTGGGTTTGATTCTGGTAAAGGGCACATGCCCAGGTTATGGGCTCCATGCCCAGTAGTGGCATGCTGGAGGCAGCCAATCAATGATTTTCTCTCATCATTGATGTTTCTCTCTCCCTCTCCCTTTCTCTCTGAAATCAATAAAAATATATTTCTAAAAAAAAAGAAGAGGAAAAAAAGGAAGAAAGGAATTAGGACAGGTCAAATGCTGTGTAAAACATTCTTCGCCGACTCCTTCCACACCTTTGGGGACCCCTGGAGCCCCGGGGCTGGACCCCGGCAGTCAAAAGTAAAAAATAAATAAATAAATGAAACGTAATGTTAACCATAGTCAAACACAATTATTTTCCTTTGCTCTGTTCATTTTTTTTCTTTAATTAAATCTTAGCTATGGTACAATTATCAACAATTTGTGCAATAAATGTTCCACAGACTATGGAGGAAATGACTGAATGACTTAAAGCAAGAAATTATAATGATGTGCAGATTGTGATGAAATATATGAGCTTCTCATGAGAAGACCTCATGTGCCTTATCATAGCTAATTGAAAGCTAGGACAGGTAAATTATAGAATACAAATCAAAGGTCATAACAAACCAATTATGAAAGTGAATCTTCCCTAGAGAATCACCCATATATAATTAAGATTGCCAAAGCCTCTCACATAAACCAGAGTTGGGCAAGAATAAATCCACTATCAATAGGATTGCTGGCATATGTCATCTTGCTTGATTCCAGCATGATCTGTTATCATGCTCTGTGCTTCATGGAACTGGGAACTAAAGCTCAGAGATTCAGATATACCATGTTATTCTAAGGTTAGGGCTCTTAGTTCTACACAAAGCTAACTCCCAGTGTTAAAGTCATGGGAAAGCAGTTTGGAAGTTACTATATGATTTTGGAATAAAGCAATAGTGCCCTAGACTGAGCAGCCAATAAAAATATTGCATCCTCCACATGGACCACAGGGCCCATCACAATGTCATACCTACACAGAGCCAGGGCACTCTATATGTCACCTGCCTGGGCCCTGGGGGCATTTTAATTTAAGCCCTTGGTAAATTCTGCTCCCAAATGTGCCTGGAATTGCTGAAACAAAGTAATGACTAGAAAAGGATGGAAGAAAAGGTAGAATATCCCAAAACTTTCAGACTTGTTCCTGAGCAATCCTATCTAATAAAAGAGAAACATGGTAATTAGCGTACGACCGCTACCCTTCCCATTGGCTAATCAGGGCAATATGCATATTAACTGCCAGCCAAGATGGCGGCCGGAAGCCAGGTAGCTTAAAGTGAACATGAGGCTTGCTTGCTTCAGTGACAGAGGACTCCAACGTTCCCCGCCTGCTGCTGCAGGCCTCTGAGCTGCAACTCTAAGCAACTATGTTACAAATATAGAAGCTAAACAAAACCCCAGAAACCTGCTTTAGTCCGTTGGGCTTCAGCCAGCAGGATCGCAACATTGTTTCAAATACAGAAGGTAAACAAAGGCCAGAAGCCTGCTTTCAGCAGCAGAGGCCTCAGAGCTGGAGCCAGAGCTAAAGCTGGCCAGAATAAAAAAAAAAAAAAAAGGAGCGGTTGGGAGCTTCAGTCACTTGCCAGCCTGAAAACAGCCCTCAGCCCCTCACCCAGACTGGCCAGGCACCCAGTGGGGACCCCCACCCTCAAGGGTGTGTGACCAGTTGCAAACAGCCATCATCCCCTCACCCAGGCTGGCCAGGCATCCCAGTGGGGACCCCCACCCTGATCCAGGACACCCTTCAGGGCAAACCAGCTGGCCCCAACCCGTGCACCAGGCCTCTATCCTATATAGTAAAAGGGTAATATGCCTCCCAGCACTGGGATCAGCGAAGCCGAGAGGCCTCCCGGCACCGGGATCAGTGTGACAGGGGGCAGCGCCCAAACCTCCTGATTGCCCTGCGGCTCTGTGTGTGACAGGGGACAGGGCCACAATCTCCCTATCCGCCCTGCTCTGTTCGTGACAGGGGAACGCGCCCCAACCCCCTGATCAGCCCTGCTCTGTGCCTGATAGGGGGAGCTCCCCAACCCCATGATCGCCCTGTGGCTCTGTGTGTGACAGGGTGCGGCGCCCCAACCCCCTGATCAGCCCTGCTCTGTGTGAGACAGAGGGCAGCGCCCCAAACCCCTGATGGGCCCTGCTCTGTGCGTGACAGGGTACAGAGCCCCAACCCCCCTGATGGGCCATGCTCTGTGCATGATAGGGGGCAGCGCACCAACCCCCTGATTGGCCCTGCTCTGTGCGTGACAGGGGGTGGCGCCGCAACCTCCCCCCTCCACACCCTGCCTTGAGTGTGACAGAGGGCAGTGCCCCAACCCCCCAATCGGCCCTACCCTGAGCGTGACTGAGGGTGGCATCGTGCCGGGGTCCAGCCCCAGCAGGTCCAGGGGTTCCCAAAGGCGTGGACGGAGTCGGCGAAGAAGGAAGGACACAGAGACAGCGTTCAGTTGATCAGCAGCCTAGCCAGGACCTCTAGCCAAGTTCTGTTCATGATCCCAAGAGAGGTTCTGCTACGGATCTCCAGCCCGGTTCTGTGGCCATGTTCCCTCGCTAGGTTCTCCAGCCAGGTTCTGTCTGAGATCTCTAGCCAGGTTTGGTCACCAGGTTCTAGTCAGGTTCTCTTGCCATATTTCTGTAGTCAGGTTCAGTTCAGGATCTTTTGCCATGTTCTCTCCAGCTAAGTCCTTCTGTCTCTAGAGAACGTTCTGTGTAGGTTCTGTGCCTAGGCTCTGTCTCTCTTGGTCCTGTCTTCCAAGCCCTGTGTTCTAAGTTCTGTGTCTGAAGTTCTGTGTTCTAAATTCTGTTTTGTTACAACTGTATTTATACCAGTTGATTCAATCCTATCAATCTCTATTACAAAGGTTAGGGCGTTTCTTATCTCCATTCCAGGGAGTAAAGATTATGTAGCTTAAGCATGATTGTTCGTAGTTAAAGTGATTAATTACCCGCCTGGCACTTAGTTGAGGGGTTTTATTCCCTCCCTAACTTCAGGGGAAAATCCCTACCTGGGGATTCAACCTTTCTCGGAGAGGTGACCTTGGTTAAAACACAGCGCCAAGAAGGTGAGCAAACATATTAAGAACCGTATGCCATATATGCCAGGTCCCTTGAAACAGCAAGGATGGACCGGCTCCCGGCAAATACAAGGATGGACCGGCTCCCGGCAGCATCGCAACCTCCCGATCCACCCTGCTCTGTGCATGACAGGGGGCAGCGCCCTAACTCCCCAATCGGTCCTGCTCTGAGCCCGACCAGGGGCTGCACCTAGGGACTGGGCCTTCCCTCTGCCACCTGGGAGCAGGCCTAAGACAGCAGGTCATTATCTCCCGAGGGGTCCCAGACTGCGAGAGGGCACAGGCCAGGCTGAGGGACCCCCCTCCCCCCGAGTGCACAAATTTTTGTGCACCGGGCCTCTAGTCTATATATATACAAGCCCAAGCAACCAACAGACCAAATGATCGAACGACTGGTCGCTATGATGGGCACTGACCACCAGGGGGCAGATGCTCAGCACAGGAGCTGCCCCCTGGTGGTCAGTGTGCTCCCACAGCCAACCTCCCATGGCTGGCCAACCTCCCATAGTCCCTACCCCTGGCAAGCTGGCCCTGATCAGCCCTGATTGAGACGGGGCAAGATGGCCCTGATCGCTGGCCAGGTCGAGGGACCCCACCTATGCATGAATTTGTGCACCAGGCCTCTAGTTCTAAAATAAAGAAATATGGAAAAAACACTTCTCATTTAATTACATAACTTGGAGAGATTTTTTTTGTTAGAAGTCGCCAACTACCACCAATTTACTGTTTTTCTTGAATATGACTATGAACCAGAAAGAATTAGAAAGAGCTGTTAGTAACTTTTTTAATCTTAAATTTGAAACTGAATGTGCCCTTCAACTCCCCAGAACAGCTGACAATGTTGTGGCCTATGTATATTACTATGCAGACACAAAAATGCACATCAATTTATTCAATAAACATAAAGTAGCCTTCTTTCTAAAGAATATATTTTATATTTAGTGAAATATGGTGGTGTTAGAGAAAAAAACATGCATTTCAGAGTCACAAGAACCTAGATTTCTCACATAGTGGAGCTTAGGAGGCTGAGCCACTTTGCTGGGTAGCACAGGTAGTGAGCAGCCCACTGAGATCCATATCCAGACCTGCAGACTTGAGTGATTTCAACACCTCTGCTTCTAGGTACTACCTGTCTGCCTCCCCGAAACAATACTTGCCACTTATCAAGCATATATATAGTCTTTGTATTGTGCTTACATCATAATCGAATCCTGCAGCAGACATTTCTGTTCTGAATTATGTTTTGTATTTTTGCCACACGTTGTTGATTTTACTAACAATATACATGTGTTAAATTATAAATATGTCTCAGGTAGGTTTCTCCATGAGGGTAGCAATGGTGGCTTACCTACTTTATCCTCTAGACCAGCGGTTCTCAACCTGTGGGTCGCGAACAATGAAAATTCATTCTGCATATCAGATATTTACATTACAATTCATAACAGTAGCAAAATTACAGTTATGAAGTAGCAAAGAAAATAATTTTATGGTTGGGGGTTACCACAACATGAGGAACTGTATTAAAGGGTCGCGGCACTAGGAAGGTTGAGAACCACTGCTCTAGAGGATTTAACATTGTGCTTTAGTCAGAGTAAGTGCCCAAAATGTTAATGGATGGTAATTGGATTTAAGGATCTATTTTGTATCCATTTAAATTTAATAACCCGTAGAATCTACTCTGCTAGATATTCACTCTGCCAGTTTGAATAGATATATCTACTCTATTAGTTTGTAATCAGTAATGAAATTTTAGTTCTGACTCCAATCCTTAAAGGCTTTAAGCAAAATGATCAAAATACGTCATACAAATGTTTTATAGACCAGTGAGCATAATAAATAAGTGCTTCTGTGTCTTGGCCAGAATTCGTCTTACCATGGAGAGAGAAGCTGGGATTTCTATCATTACAATTGCATCCTGCTTCATCCAGACATACATATTATTCTCTGCTACCTAGAACACATGTTCCTGGAGGATTAAAATAAGAATTTGATAAATATTTATTGAATTGAGTTGAATGTATAAGCCAATGAATAACTTCAAGTGTTGGGGGTGGCAGGAGTGCATTGGAATAACAAAGCCAGACAATGGATCAGATTAGTCAGGAAAACTTTTACAATGTAAGTGAGTCTCATGCTACAATTTAAATAAAAGAAATTGATGGAAAACATGGAGACTGATTTACACAAATGAGCCCGTCTAGACTTAATCTTAAGAGCTGGCAAAGAACCAAATGAAGGAATCAAAGAAAAAGCTTAGCCAGAATATAGCACAGAGATTGTGTATGGAAGGAAGTGAGAACAAGTGGGATCAAATATAAGCAACCAAAATGAGTTTTTGTTAGATATCTCTAAAGGATTCTTATACTCAATACTCAACCTTCTTTCTTTCCACAGACTATTAGAATATGAATTTCAATTTTGGTCACGCACAAATCTGCCACAAAGATCTCTAATGCTTGCAATAGTATGTTCATACTTTATAGACACCAATGTCATGCTTATTTTAAAAACTGTAAAGAGCTCGTATTTCATGAAAATTATATTTGTAAACATGCTCAGTTGAACAAATACTACAGTATGAGATACATAACACCTCCTTAATTGTGTATTATTATCCTGATGAATTAGGAAGTAGGGTACATCTTTTTTTCTTATCAAAAACCCCCATCTCTTGGGGACACTGTTTGATGCTGCCTAATGCAGTCAGAATTGGAAAAGAGCTGAGCGACCTTTCAGTAAGAAATGCAGGCTTTGGGAGAACTCCGCTTTTCTCAGCGGGGGCGTTGCATGTATTCAGTATTACTTGATTGCAGGCACTATGCTATGCACTGTCTCATACCTCAATATCCTATTTAAGAAAGGAGGAAGCCAAGCCCATAGACATGAAGTACACACCTAATGACTCACCGCTGGTAACTGGGAAAGCCAGCATTCTAAACCCGGTCAAAGCCAGCGCTTTACCTATTACAAACACTGCCTCTCTATCACACAAAAGTACCATAGAGTTATTTTCATCTGTTATGTCCAAAACAAGAAAAATGAAGTAAATTGACCCTCCCACAATTCTGTCATATTTCACTAATCTATTTCTAGTTAAAATCAACATAAAAGTGAAAAGTATAGGATATTACTCAAAATGAGCAAAAGTAGTAATCATGCTGAAATAAAGTAGAACTATTTCATAGTTTTATAACTGACCCTTTCATTTTTTCCATTTATTTGAGGAGTAGACTAGTTCATTATATTTAGAGTATAGCAAATTTTGGCATGACTAAGAACCTGAAACTCATCTTTGGCTCACAACTATTCCAACTGATTGGGCTATTTGGCTGAACAGATTAAATAGTTATGGGAAAATATGTCAATCAATTGTGTCTCTGAAAGCTACATGCATCACTTGTCTTTATATCATTTTGCATGGTTTGGCATTCAATAACTCATAAAAATAAATGCTGAGGAGAAAAATACAATTTTTCCTGAAATTCCTTAGAAATTGATACCAATTGATTCTTGAATGGCCTACAAACATTGACATTTATTTGTTTTGACTGTCATTAATACTAAGAAGGAAAAATAAAAGCTGAACAATCAACAGGGATTGAGGATCAGAATGAATTACAACCGCATTCTCAGAGAAGATGAGAAAACCGAGAATGAAACAAAACTCCCTGGACTATAGATCCAGTAAAGCTTTTATTTGAACACATTTGATTGGAGGTCCCTGAGGGTGACAGGCATCTCCAGGTCTGGGCTTATGATGTCTTACCCATCATTCATTAAGAGTCCCAGAAAAATCTTCAGTGTGATTTCTGAAGCTTGCACTCAAGGTGCTCACTGCCTTTCGATCACAAATCATTCGTTTCGTTACACAGACTCCACGAAAAGAGATTATGTGCATACGAATGCCCCAACACTGGAAATAAATCTACACTTTAACTTTGTTGACCCTGCAAAACCTCCCATCAACAGAAATTCCTGGAGTCTCTCTGTTTGAACAACTCAATCTGAGTCCAGCACTATTCTCTAGATACCATCCAATGTCTCTCAGGATTGCAAATACAACGCCTTCAAAACCTCATTAGTGAACTTAGAGTTCTAAAATGCAAGTTTCATTTAGAAAGTCATATGCTACAGAGGGACTATGGATTCTTTTTCAGTGTGTAGACCTCAATAGCACAGTCAGTTTGAGAGCCTAGTTCTCTCTACTGACTAGACTTACTATCAAGATTGAAGAGAGACAGTGTGATATTTAATTCATATAACTCATATGAACTAATGTGCATATGATCCATATAAGGAAATGTTTTTGGTCGGGACGGCCCCGGTGATGTTGAAATGGCCCCAGTGAGGTGGGGGCGGCCCCGGTGAGGTTGAAATGGATAATAAAGACTAATATAAACTGATGAACAAAAATAGATGCAGAGGCAGAGCAGCATTGAACAGACTGTCAAACTACAGTGGGAAGCCTGGGGAGGGCTTGGGGAAGGGGGGGGGGTGGTTAAGAGATCAACCAAAGGACTTGTATGCATGCATATAAGAATAACCAAGGGACACAAAACACTGTGGGGTAGGGGAGGCCGGGGGAAAATCAAGGGAGGGGGGAGCGGGGAAGGAGACATATGTAATACTCTTTATAATACTTTAAGAAATAAAAATTATTTAAAAAAGAAAATGTTTTTGTTTTTATTCCTCCGTTCTAAGAATATTTGGAGCTAAAACTGCCAAAGGGAAAGTCAATAGCCCCAAAATGTGGCTGTGATAGAAAGTGCAATAAATATCATCCCCAAAACATTTTACATTATATTTCTGGTCTCATTTTTTAGATGTACAGAACGATTTTAAATGCTGCCAAAACTCCTGGGTACTTACCCAAATGTTCACTAAGATCCAGGTCTTTTTTGGTTCACTGGTGTTTAACAGGCATCAGGCCCATTAAATTTAATTGTAACCATATTGTCTGCTTAACCGTAAGTGGAAAAGAATGGGGGCCACAACATTTAATAGTCAGAAGGCCTGGTCGAGGCTGGCTTTTTACTGGAAGGTTGTGTACAGCTCTGGGTTCCAAAGGCCAACAGACAAGGATAATTTGGATACAGTTCATTCAAGCCTTAGAGGGGCCCTGGAATATTCATCCAGAAGAGAAAATGAGAAAGACTGTATATATTTTAAAAGATGAGTAAATAAACTTCCATTGAAGACAATAAATAAAGAGTTACTTTAGAATGAAGTGTGGCATTACTCAAGTTTGGGGTAACAAACTAATTTTCTAACAACTAAAATGATTGGCTCCAGAATTGAAAAATTGGGGTAACTATGGGTTCTTCTCTGAGATATATAAAATGGAGTGAGTTTCTGGGACTTGGGTTGATTTACGTATTTTCATGAAGATGTGTGGTTAGATTAGGTATTTCCTGAAGTTCTTTTCCAATTCTAGATTTCTAATACTGGTGATCAAATATATAACTTCTCATAAGTCTACTTAAAGACAAGTAAGTTTAAGTAAATACAGAAATGTGATTAAATAAACTGAAGAAAGTGGTATTGCATTTATTTTGGAATAGAGAAAATGTCATCCCTCTAAATAAAAACACAGGAACCAAACTATTTAACTACAGATTTCCCAAGAGTAAAAGCAAAGAGCACACAGTACAAGAATAGACAATGAGCTCTACTGTATAGCCTCAGAGAACTTATCGCAAATAAGCCCTTAACAGAAAATGCACTAAAAATCAGTTTTCTACAAGGTCACCAAATTATTAGCCCTCCCCCCAAAAGAATTTTAAAAGGTGAAAGTTTTCTTTTGCGCTTCTCTACCCCCTCATCTCAAGTTTCCAGTATCTTTTTATTGCCTCTGGCTGTTCAGAGTCATTCCTAGGAGCAAGCACATAGTCCCGCCCTCTCTACCGTAAACACCCTTTGCTGTTACATTTTTTTAGGCATGATGTTTTCAATTTAAAAAATTTTTGTACTGTTTTCCATTATTTTGAGTTAAGCTGATAAATCTATGCCAGAGGATGATAGATCCTTAACAGGTTACGCATCTGTTGCTGCAGTGCTTCTCCTGCTCAGAGCCCTAGGCTACTGGTTAGAAAGGGATCCACAGGCATTTTGTTGCCCCTCCAATCCTACCAGTCAGGTGCCCCCTTCACCTAAGTGTTTAGACCAGCGCAGATGAACTAGTAAACAATCTGGATTTACATGTTGAAACATCTTTCTGTTCTCTTTCTCCTCTATCAAATATAAACAGAATGTATATGTATTTTAAATTTAAAATTAAATATTTCAAATACTATTATTTTATTATTATTTCTGCAAACTTTTTTAAAATGTATTTTTATTGATTTCAGAGAGGACGGGAGAGGGAGAGAGAGATAGAAACATCAATGATGAGAGAGAATCATTGATTGGCTGCCTCCTGCATGCCTCCTACTGGGGATCAAGCTAGCAACCCAGCATGTGCCCTGACCGGGAATCAAACCATGACCTCCTGGTTCATAGGTTGATGCTCAAGCACTGAGCTACACTGGCTGGAATGCAAACTCTTGAAAAGGTTTAAAAAATAGCCGAAACCGGTTTGGCTCAGTGGATAGAGCCTTGGCCTGCGGACTGAAAGGTCCTGGGTTCGATTCCGGTCGGGGGCATGTGCCTGGGTTGCGGGCATGTCCCCAGTGGGAGATGTGCAGGAGGCAGCTGGTCGATGTTTCTCTCTCATCGATGTTTCTAACTCTCTATCTCTCTCCCTTCCTCTCTGTAAAAAATCAATAAAATATATTTTTAAAAAAAAAAAGAAAAGGTTTAAAAAATAAGCTACGTTTAACTCATTTAACAAGGATTACAATACACGATCTAATTATATAAGTTGAAAAGGTTTGTTAATTATGTCTCTATATGGAAAATTTAATTTTCTTTGCTTCATTAATTGACAATAAAGAAAGGTTTTTCAGGGATTTTTAACAGCACTAATGATATCTGATTCAAAGAACACTCACTTGTTTCCTGGGACAATTTCAATATATTAAAGAGATTTGTTTAGTTTGCCAGGATTGAAAGCTGCAATCAATTTTTATTTGTCAAAGAACATATTGCTATTGAGAGCTAAAAGAAGCAATTGCTTTAAAAAGGTCATTTTACATTTAACAAGGTTTTCGTTGTTATTGCTGTTATTTGTCTTGTTTTGTTTGATAGAGAGTGTTCAGGTAATATTTGAAACATAAGGAATTGTTGGATAGGGCAGAAATATTTGGTACAAATCAGATTATGAAGATTACAAATGAAATCTAGTTTTTATATCTTAACCTTAAATATCATGTGCAAAGTTTGTATTCCAGAACACATAAGCTAACAACACCTAATATTTGTTGCACTTTGCAATTTTTAAACTGTGTTTACATTAATTCTTTCAATCATTACAACAACCCTGTGAAGTAGGAAGGATGGACTTTATAATCCCTATTTTATAGATGAGAAAATAAAGCTTGTAGATATGGTCCTTTACCCAAGAACACACGTCTCATAAAAACTAGCATCCAGGGTTGGTTGGGTTTCATATTATGTTCTTTTGTTGCTGTTTGTTTGTTTGTTTGGTCCTTATACTTATTTCCTCAATAATCATGGTTCTAGATCTTTTTTATTGAGAAAACTATATAAGCATTTGGGTTTTTGCTGCAAGAACTGATCAATAGTTCAAATCTCTGGTTGCCATACACATTGCTATACACAGCCAAACAGTGACAGTCCTTTTAAACTATCCTCATTTCCAAAAGCAGGATGAAGATTCAGGGAGATGACATTACTAAAACCACACAGTTCTCCGCGAGATGCTATTTGCATCTAAGTCCTCTCCAAAGGTGCGTATAAAAAGAGAAAATGATGGAGTCTATAAGGGAACTAGCACACTGCCATCTAGTGATTAGGAGGTCTGATAAGAAAAGGCTTCTGGAGAAAATATAAATTTTGTTCACAGGGATATTAAAATATAATTTCTTATCTACTAAGCAAAGTGGTCTAGAGACAATGGACTTACTTAAAGGTTGGACCTGAATGTCTAGTCACATTTACAGAGCCTTCACTGTGTATTGCAAACTGAAATTTGTAGGGCCAGAATCATGCCATAGGAAACGCATGGGCTCTAGAACCAGAATGATCTGTTTGTGTAATCTGTCACTTCCAATGGAAGGAATTCTGCAAAAAATCACCTCACCTCTCTGATGCACACTTTCCTCAATTACAAGTGGTAAATATTTGGCATTCAAGAAGCTGTAGTTACTATTTCAGGAGCTCAAATGAGTTCCCTGGCTATATTATGTTCAGACAGTAACAATGCCTGCAGAATTCTGAAAGCTGCTCTTTAGTAGTCAAAGGACATCTAGAAATCAAGATGGGCAATCGTTTTCAAGGTTGGCATAGGGAGGCAAGTTCTAGGACATTATGGAAAAGTCTGCCACTATGAACAAGGACAGTGATGAAAAATTGCTATAAAATTACCTCCAATCTGATATTTCATTATTGTATTTACTTACTTGTATTTATTTGTAAATTATGAGTGCATATCATCTGCACTTCTTATTAACACAAATATAAGTTAACATTTTTAAGTGAGATAATATATTTCAAAATGATTTTAAAATGCTACAGCACTTTAAAATTGTGGGATCAAAGTATGATTCTTTGTTTTCAGCAGAAATAAATTTGCTTTTTTTGTGTGTGTTTTTTAAAAATATGTTTTTATTGATTTTGTTAGAGAGAGGAAGGAGAGGGATAGAGAGATAGAAACATTGATGAGAGAGAAACATCATCAATCAGCTGCCTCCTGCAGGCCCCCTAGAGGGGATGGAGCCCGAAAACCGGGCATGTGCCCTAACTGGGAATCGAACCGGTGACCTCTTGATTCATGGGTCAACACAACCACTGAGCCATACAGGCCAGGCTGCTTATTTATTTTTTTATCAGCTAACCACATTCCTATTTTTGGACCCAATGATAAATATTCTATTCGATTTTTACCTTCTTTTCTTATGTATATTCTCTAATAAGAAAGGAATCTGAAAAAGTCAGTCTGTTTTGTCCTGATATTCTTAAAACAGATCCCTTACTACAATCTATACTTAGACTTGTTTCCACTATTCAAACCCCTTTTGTCCATCCTTATTGTTTATACCTACAAAAATCCAACACCAAGTCCTGCCTGGCTACCAATTAATCCAATGACCTTTGCTGTCTTACGTTACTAGAAAAAGCACTTAAATGTGAGATTAAAATCACCTCCATTTATTTAATAACTAAATAATGTTTGGGTATTGCAGATCATTGTTCTTTATCAGAAATAATAATCAGCTTTACTTTTTTACAGGAAATGGAAAATAAAACCTCAACAAATGGATGCAATCCTTCAGAATGGCTCTCAAATGGACAGAGAGGAAAATTGATCTGGTTACTTGTCAATTGCATTATTCAGAGATGACATCATCTGCAAAGCTATAGCCAATGCTGGCTCATTGCCCACCCATGACAGCCTTTCATAGATAAGAAACCTGTTCCGTAAAGATATAAGCTCTCGAGAGCTGTCATTTGAGCTTTGAAACCTAATTAAATAACTTTCTACCAGCCTCATTAGTAAGCACTAAATCAAATTCTATGCAAACACCTGAACACAGGACAGCGAATGCTAACAAAACATTTCATAGCATATCAGCATCACCAGTGTGTTATTCTAGAAGAAAAGCAGGCTGTTGGCTGAGATCGTTTCTATATTTATTTCTGGTTTTGTTTGTGATCCACTGTAGAGATGAACCTGTAAGATTGTTGCTAATTGAAATGCAGAATTAAAGTCTTTTGGCAATGAAATGCTCTTTGATGTTATTCTAACAATTCTATTCTGTTCCATCAGTGAGCGTGAAACACAACATGCTTCTTTACCTGGCGGGTTGTGCTCATTGAGAATCACAAGTGATGCCGGTGTAGGTCTTCTTTTCCTGATCTGTGAACAACAAAGGCCCAGCTGAGGTCAGTGAGAGTCAGGCACTGCTCCAGGTTGCCCTGCATCTTGCAAAGCTATCCCATCCTCATCTTTCCCAACATACAAAAGCAAATATCTGGAGGGTGCACAGTAGGTGCTCGCTCACTAAATTAATTTTGAAACATAGAAAGTCAGACAGTAGAACTGTCATATATGAATATCACCTTTGTTTACCAAAAAGCTACTACACTTCCACAAAAAAGAAGTAGTTGTATACAATCAAATGATGCCTCTGAAAATTAATATGCACTGAAGGTAGAGGGATGACTTGCTAATTTCATAATATTAATGATGCTTTAAAGATCCATTGTCCTTATTTCTAAATGAGAGAAGCTTAGAAAACTCAAATTTCTAGCAGGTTAAATTTAACAGCATGAGTTTTTAATTTTAATTAATATTATAAGTTTTCCTCATTTTCTAGTATAGTATTTAGAATAAATCAACAAATAAAAAATAAATATGGATCTTATGAGGGTATGTTATTCATTTAAAACAAATTGTTTTAGTGTGTGTGTGTTTTTCTTAATTTAAGTTATAGGAATATATTATGATTAGAATCTCTAATATGTCCATGATTCTTTGAATATATAGGTAAATTCCTGAAGTACATGTCAGTAGGAAAGTAGACAAAATTTACCAATGACATCTTGTCCAAGATAGAACCAATGCCTCATTCAACACAGATGCATGTTCAAGGTTGTATTTAACTGGCCCAAGCCTGGGTGAATCTACTTCAACCTTGTGGAAAATTATGAGTCTCAGATTTAATAATTGTTTTTAAAGCTTTGTATATAATATTTGGTAAAAGATTCGGGGATAACTTAGTTTTTAAGAAATTAATGAATTAAGTTGATGACCTTATAAATTTCTTTGCTTTTGCCTCCTCGCTGCTATAATTTTACCACAAATGATATTTTAAGTGGTTCTGAATATGAAAGGCAATACTACAGATGTAAACCAATCACATGTGGGAGAGTCAGAGACAGAGACAAAGAGAAAAATACATATAGACATAGTATAGATGAAAAAGGAATTCAGGAAATGTTAAAATACTATCTTTAATATCTGAATTAAATGTTTTTTTAAATTATACATATACCTACACATCCTATCTATCATATGTTACATATATTTATAATTACTGCTCTGGATATATAATAAAAAAACATTAAAATAAAATATTAAGTCTATAATCTGAAATCATTCCAAGATTTAATGCTTTCATGGTTAAATGAATCTTTATTTATCTTTTTATTTCATAAATAATGAAATAAAAGGTTGTTAAATTTTAGAATTTATTTTTAAGTTTCTCTAAATGTTGAACCTGCTATTTTAATAAGCAAAAGCAAAGGTATTTTCGGATCCAAATCTGAATTGCTAACATAACCATTTTCCCTAACAGATGCTAATTTTGCATCCCATGAAATGCTGCGATAATTCACCCAGTGCAACTCAAATACAAGTGCATATGGAAACCAATTTATTTCTCATTCATGTATCCTGGAAATCCACGAAGTTGGGCAAATTCAAGAGGTAGAGAAACCTTCAATTAATAACAAGAATGTATGTCCATGTTACTCTATATCCAATAACCGGTCCCCACCCAATTCTGCTTACCTGCTCCGCCGCTTCGGGTGCAATCTGACTCTGGAACAAAGGTACAGCAAACTGTATCTTTTTGGGACTGTTGGGCTCCATGGCAATGATGAGAATTAGTCAGACACGTGAAGGACTCAGAAGGACTAACCCCAAGTGGTGTCTGGGATGTGTTTCCTCGGGCACACTCCACCCAGCCACACAGAGCGCTTCGTAATAAATAGCTGTAATTCCAGCGTGAGCAAGTGAAGACGCCGAGGTCTGAGTAACTCCCTCCTTAAAATCCACACCGATGTCTGGTTTGACTGTTCCTCACCAACCTCTCGGATCTTCTCAGCACAAGACAGAAAGGAATAATAAGCTAATTGTATGCCTCTTCACTAATACACATGCCAAACATTCACTCAGCAGCTAATTGAAAATGCAATGCTAGCCTTGAAGGACTCGCTGCCCTGGGATTTGAAAGAAAGGCTCTATCCATTGCACATTACTAACCGGCTGCTCCAAAGTGCAACATAAGCTCCCTCTGAGTATTGCAGGGATGGGCCGTTCATTATTGATGAATTTAAAGCAGGAAGTTTTTGGAGTTGGGGGCAGGGTCTGAGTATGGGATCATTTCATTTCTCTTGCAGCAACTTATAATTCAGACACCCTTGCTATTTTACATTCAGCCACCAAATAGATGAATGGCCACAGAGGGTAAGCCACAACCAATAATATCTGCTAT
Source organism: Myotis daubentonii (assembly GCF_963259705.1). Classification (NCBI taxonomy): domain Eukaryota; kingdom Metazoa; phylum Chordata; class Mammalia; order Chiroptera; family Vespertilionidae; genus Myotis; species Myotis daubentonii. The sequence goes on from NC_081846.1 coordinate 38,522,560, forward strand.
ATCTGGTTAGGTGAGATTAATCATAGCAGGCAGAGCATCTGTGGTGTAGTGAGGACAGCATTGCCACCCGCTGAGCAGATCTTGGTTCCGGTTCCATCTCTTCCATTAACAAGCTCTGTAGCCTGAAGCAAACCACAGGCTATGTCTAGGCCCCCATACTCTCATTAGAAAAATGGGGGGTTGGACTCAATGACCTTTAAGATCCTTTCTGTTTCAACATTCTACAATTGTAGTTCTACAATTTTCATTAGAGTGGAAATTATTGGATAGCTAAATTTAGCAAACAGCTTGGTCACTGCTGCTGCAATGACCTCTATTTCATTTCCTGGTGGAGCTGGATATACCCTCTGATTTGGATGAACACAGAAATGGCTAGAAAACATTAGTGGAAACATAAGCAGGGGTCCTCAAACTTTTTAAACGGGGGGCCAGTTCACTGTCCCTCAGACCGTTGGAGGGCCGGACTATAGTTTAAAAAAAACTATGAACAAATTCC